>NW_023600993.1:42454174-42887026 GCF_014898055.3 Talpa occidentalis | reverse complement strand
AAAGTGTTTGTCCTACAGAAGAAATGCATGCATAGTGACTAAGAGACCAGACAAGGATAAGATTAGTTGAAGGAATCACTAACTAGAAATGTCTGAACTTGATCAAGGATAATCTTAGAGATACCTGTAACATACATAGCTTGTATATTTTGTGGAATTAGAAACTAGAATAACTATATCCATGCCCAGATTTCAATGCTGGAAATAAAATTTATAATGTAAAATCAGAGAAATGGTATTTCATCTAGTTTTCTTTACTCATGAGTCAGATGATTATAGGCCAGACAAACTAATATTTTTATTGATTATTGTTTTTCCAAAATTTTTACTAAGTTTTTTTTTTTAGGGGTGAACCTAGGGTACCCTAAGGGTAAGTCCATATTCACTTGATAGTGTTTGATAATAATAGATGATGATTGGTGTCATCATAATGTTATAATCATTTCTCACCTACTTCTACAAACAGAGCTGAATATTCTGTAATATCAATACAGCCTGTTATAACCTGTATAATAATCTGTTATAGCTTCTCTTGAGAACATATGATAGTCAAGTCTTAATTGATCTAAAATTTAAAGGTCTAGTGTTGATTTTTATGGATGTGATATACTTTGTTGCTGGAAGTAAATGCAATTAAAATAGCTTGATCCAGTGAGAGCTATCTTCCTTCTCTGGTATATAGCTGAAAAAATATGTATTTTTAAAACCTATATTTGTGAGACATGCAAAAACCCACGGGTGAGTAATAGGTTTTTCTTGCACATGTCCCTAGTTACTTAAAACTCTTTTGTGTAAGGGATACCGGGCAATCATCATGTCAGATTTAACCTTTTGTTTTGGTTTTGATTGTGCACTCAGACAATTTAATAATTTTTCTAGGAGACTCTGAGTTTGGGGAGAGTGTGGCGTTTACCAAACCTCGTTGAAACAACTTACCTGAGGTCACTTATACACATCAGCATTCATCACTCAGCAGGCAGCAAAACTTAGTTTAAGCATTGGTTGAAAATCGGGTGATTTTTTTTTCCTTCAAAGGAAGGTATCCTGGAGTAGTAGATAATTGCAAGCCTGAAGAAAAAAAATATAATAAAAATGAAAAGAAGAAAATTACTTAATTGCAATAGTTACTCTAGACATCTTCAAAATGAATGGAAAATTTAGCAGAGCTCTTAAATGTCACTGTAATTTAGCCCCATGCCCCAGAAATTCTAAATTGTAATTGACCCTAATTATATAAATACCCACTAGTAAGAATAGATCTGTGTTTTAGAAGGTTTTACTGCTGCTGAACTTCACTAACAACTCTCTTATGACTGAAACAGATGTTTTGTATTTTTTTTTTTGGATGGGGAGATCCATTCAGCAGTAAGTGATACAATAATGCTTTCAGAGTGTCAGTGTATAAGGTGAAAAAAAAAGTTTCTTTATTCATTTAATTTTTTTCTTATGTTAGTATGTTAAGGTAATTTTACTTGTAAGCAACAAAATAATGGACCCATTCTAATTTAAGTAAACGATGTGATTTATTGGCTCAAATAATTGGAAGTTCCCTCCTAGATTTAAGTTTAGGTAGAACTTAATCTTATTTTCTCTGACTCTGCTCTCTTTTTCTCTAATCTTTGTCTTATTCAACTACATTTCCTTGATATTGAGTGCAGTCTCCAGCAACCTCTCAGGTAATGGTCCTAATATGGTTACTTACAGTTATGGATTGTCTTTTATCCATACATGTTCAGTAGAAAAAGGGAAAGCCTTGGCCCATAACTGTTGAACTGTAACCTTGCACTTCATTTTGATTTGTTCAACCTCAGTCTCCTGTCCAAACCTGAGCCAATCAACACAGCCAAGAGAAAGACTCATGCTGATTTGTTTTAGGGGAGAGCTGTGGCACTTCAAGTACTTAAATCAGCCGCCCCCACAGTATATGGACTCTTGTGGGAGAAGAAAAGTATGGTATTCCCAAGACAAGAGTAAATAGATAATTGGTGTGTCAAATAAGAAAACTATACAGAATTTTGTTTTTTCAACTTTTTAGCAACAGGGTTCACCCCAAACTTTTTGTTAGAAAAATTGTCAAACATATGGAACATTGCAAGAATAATAAAATGAAAACCTGAATACCAACTATTTAGACTGAATAATTGTTAGTTTTTTAACACCCTATCTTAAGTGGCAGACTATATCATCTTTTAAACCTAGTCTTGACAAATTTCTCAGACTTTGTTCAAATGAAGATTTTAAAAAGTTCAATACTGTAGAATTAAAATGAAAACTAAATGCCATTTCCATGGTGCTGTGTCCTTTACCTGCCTTCTTGCTTTTGTTCTCTTTCAGAATATAGCAAAGAATCATTATATTTTCCAACAAGCTGTCTTGCACACCCTAAAGGGAATATTATAAGATTAAATGCAGTGTAGCATTCCTCTAGCAAGGTGACTGCTTCCCATTACAGAGATCCCCAGTTGATCTCTTAAATGTAATTCCCTGATAATGTGAAACTTCTGAATTATTTATTATCACATATTAGATAAGGAATATTATTCCTGAAAACAAATTTGCTATTATCAGCAAATCAGCTTTCAAAAGTTTCCTATACCAAAGGACAAACCAATGAGTATATTTTGAACTCTGGGAGGCAAAAGTTAAATTATTTGTTTTGAGACCTTTTTTAGAATGAAATATCTTCAAGTGAAGTTGAAGAACCATACACTGAAGAATTATGTTTTCTACATAAGGTTATAAGTAATTCATTAAATGGATTATTATGCTGAATAAGTCTGCTACAATTATAAAACACATTAAAAATTCAGCTCTGAAGTAATGAGTTATACATTGTATTAATTCATGAAGGTTCTATGTTTTCTCCTCTGTTCATTCCATATGATATTGAGAAACATAAAGGAAATTTGTTGATATTAAGTAGCTGTTATTTTCAAAAGAAATTAGCATTTATTAAGTCCTTACTCTATGCTAAACTCTCCACTGAGCCCCTAACTGCCTTCTTCATTTACTTTAACAACCCAGTAATAGGAGCTACTGTATTTCTCCCTTTTACAGAGGAGACTGAGGCTTAGGGTACTGTGGAACATACCAAGAGCTAAACAGGTAGTCATAGCACTTGGATATGAACCTACTCTAATATAAAATGCTGTTTAATCAATGCATAAAAATTTGCCCAGATTTGACAAAGCTGTACAATTGAGAATAAGAAACTGAGTGTAAATGATTAGCATGAACTTTAAGATCACTTTTATTTTTAGATCTGCCTATTATAATATTTGATTTCATGTCGTTTCATGGCAGAAAAGTTTTAATAAATTTCTGTCTACATCTATAAGTAGTTTGAAATAGACTATTTTTTTAAGGAAAGTTTTAGGCTCCAAGCAAATTTGAGCAATTTCACATCTATCTTGGGCCTCCACACATACATAGCTTTCTCCATGAATAACATACATGAGAGTGATTCATTTGTTATTATTGATAAGCCTATATTGACACACCATTATTACCCAAAGTCTGTTGCTTACCTAAGGGTTCACTATTGGTATTGGGCATTATGTGAGTTTGGACAAATAACGCCAAATGTGCACCATTTTAGTATTGTACATAGTAATTCCCTGCTCTAAAAATCCTCTGTGTTCTACCTATGTAACTATTTTTTATGTCCATATATTAAATCATTCTAAATCATAATTATTATAAAAGTGTTTACAAGAATCATTTACAAAATCTCATAAGGGCAACAGAATTAATTAGCAGGACAAGAGTTTTCCTCAACTGCAACAAAGAGGTTTGTAGGCTGCGTGGACAATTTCAGTAATTCATATGTTTGTAAATTCTAAACAAAGCTAAAAGGTAAACAAGTTCACATTAAATAGAATAAACATAATTTAGCAAACCTAGCCACGGAGCTTGAACTCCATTCAAGAGATAACTACTTGGAGACAGTTAACTCTCACCCTTAAAATTCCCTTCATAGTTCAAGTTCATAAATTTTGGCACTGTATGAAGATGTGACTAGTATTCACCTGTGAGTCTTGGCCAGCTGCTCTGCCTAATGAAGGCTCCCATTTTCTGCTCTATTAGCCCCATAATTTTGCAAATACACTAAGACCACAGGATATTTAATGTGAATGTTTAAAGCCCCAGCAAACTGTTACTCTTTCTTACATGTAAAATATAAGAGGGAATCTTCCTTCTTTCTCTCTTGCTTTCTTTGAAGAATTATTTTTCCTCCCCTCCTGAAAGTAAAGGAACTATAGATATGATTTATTTTTTTCTCCATTAAAGACAACTATTTTGGTGTTTTTGGTAGTGTCCACTTTAAAATTTAGTGTAATTGTTCTAAAAAATCATTTGTCCCTTTTATAATTTTCTACTTCCTTGCATTTATATTTCTGCCTCACTTGCCTATACTGCTTCAGTGCCTCTTCACTGGGTGTTTCATTCCATACTTCTACAATCTGTTTTCTAAAGCACAGCCAAAGTAAACTGAGAAACTTAAAATATAAATATACTTTTCTGTCACGTAGATTGTAGCACATGCAATTTTGTCTAATTCAACCTAATGGTCATTTAATAGTCTTGTATAATTTCTTGATCAATTCCCAGAAATGAAATTAATATATTTTCTACTTTTTTTCCCGTGACATTTAAAACATTTCTGCAGTAAACTCCTTTGTACATAAAGTTTGGCCACATGTATTACAATGGGAACTCTGGGTCCAGGGATGAAAACATTTTATATGTCACTTAATTTTCTTCATAGTTATATCATCCTTCCTATCACTATTTTTCTCGTTGTCAATTTCCAGATTTTTTTTTCCCTAGGAGGTAAAAATATTTCTCTATTAAGTAGTAAGTTTCAATTAACCAGACATTGATGAGTTTGGTTACCTTTGTGTGTATTTGTTAATTGCATTTCTCCAGATTAAAGGAGAATTATGAGTAAGTATATTAACTATTGAACCTGGAGTTCAAAAGAGATCTATTGGCTTTGGGAAATTTTCTAGCCACCCTGTAGGTTTAGTTCAACCTGTGAGAACCTCTAATACAATCTGTGTGTGCATAGATTGTTAATAATATGTACATTAAAGGATATTTTGGTGCATTGAATGTAAAGTTATTAACCACAAGAAAATTAAAAGTGAGGCAGCTTTCAGAATATTTTTGAAGTAAATATGTTTCAGTACAGATTTATTGTGGTTATTTTCATTATGTTCTTTCAATGAAGCTCATGATTTCTTGAACTCAAATCCATATTCGCTATCCTAGGGGATCTTACTATAGATATAGGCTATATTTCTGTCACCCATAGTGGATTAGTTGCAGTTTCTACCTTTTAATTAAACAGCTGCTACTGCTAAACACAATTTTGAATTATTTAATAGTCCATATTACTTTAGTCAATGTACCCTGCTTGATTTTTTTAATTATATGAAGCTATGCATTTTTTATGATATAGCTTTCCTAAAAATGAGTTGACAGACAGTAATAATTTGTTCTTTTGAGATACCAGGAATATCTTAGCATATTTTAAAATAATTATAATTAAAATTAAAAACCATGCTGATCAAATACATGATATTTTATATTAAAAAATAAATATGAAGTATTCATAATTTTAAATAAAACTCTATTTGAAGATGTTTGTAGTCTTTGTCTTATAAACATCTAACACATGTAGCAAATACCTTTGTGCTCATTTGGAGCACTGGAACTAATCCTAAAGGTTCAATATTTCATTTCAGAAATGAATTGTTTTATAATTTTGTGACTTTTTTGGCAACAGAGTTTGTTTAGGTAATGCTGTCACTCATAAACAGAAATCAGTCAGTCAGCCCTAAAGCTATTTATTGTTAATCACTATGAATTTTTGTGACAGATTCATGATTATCTTGTTACACTGTTTGAATTATATTGAGGTATTACTTAAATATCCAGTTTTAATAAGAGTAAATGAATAATTCAGTACAGCTTTCAAGAATACAGAACCTAGGAAATTATTTTTATTTTTTTTTTATTTTTTTTTTTTAAAGATTTTTATTTTTTTTTTATTTAATTTATTTATACAGCACTGGGTACAGTCAGAAGCGCGGGAGGGTGAGAGAATTCACCAGAGCCAGAGCGGGGAGCAGAGCAGGCAGAAGGACCGAAGTACACTGCTGAGGGGAGCAGCGGGCGGCAGGAGAGGTCTGCGCGCCATATGGGACCCTCCTCCGGTGGCCGGGAAGCAGCCGGGGATCGAACCGGCGCTGCAGAGGCTGCGGGCAGCTTCGCAACCCAGCGCTCAACCACTGCGCCACCTGGGAGGCCCGGAAATTATTTTTAGAAAGAATTGTGTGACCTTTCTTCTCATCTCTATTAAAAAAAAAAAAAAAAAAAAACCTGTGTGTGTGTGTGTGTGTGTATGTCTATAGACATATAGACATGATCTCATTTTTTTTGCTGTTTTAAGGTACAATTTGAAGTATAATAATTGAGCAGTAAATATTAAAATGGATAGCTGAAAATATATCAAATTGTATTTTTAGTTTCATTAGTACACCTGAACTTTCTGAGAATTGCTTTGATCATAAAAGTTGTCTTTAACATCGTGACTTGACAAGGACAATATCTTTAACTTCACTTCTTGATTGGGTTTCTTTAAGCAGTGGAAGTAAAGGGGACTGGTATAAGACCCAAGTCTTCTAACTACTGCAAGCCATTTAACAGAGTGTAGATGATGGTAACTGTCAGGATACCTAGAATAAATTATTTTCACCCTCCCTGCTGACTCTTGTAGAACATTATTTAGAGACTACATCTGGTCCTGTGTGTCTGCTTTGTGTTGACATCTCATTGATTCTTTATCTCTTTTCTTGTGAACAAATGTACAATTTTATTACAGAACTAGGTGGTGGGATAATATTGTAAAATAATGCAAAGTATCACCTGTCACTATTATACAGTTAACTCTTCAGAGTATAAGAAGGAATTATCATTCCCAGGGTTATATATGTTATACTATTTAAGATAACAGTTTCCACCATAAACTGGTGTTGCTAGTGTTTTTAGATTAAATAAGACATGGTTCTTCTGTCTTATAAAGAGATTCGGTAGTTTAGAACATCTGGTAGAATTTAGTCAGGAGCTTTCTTAAGTTGAAAGAAAACATGATTTAAGCTCAGTCTATACAGGCTAGCCACAGGTCAAGTGTACTACCCCTCACCTCCACACCTTTCACCACCTCCATTCCCACCTCTAAGTAATTCTTTGTCATACCATTTCATTTGTATAAAGAAATTTTTTTGTTTGTTTCTTTGTTTTTGCATTAATGTAAGTTTTGTGAATGCTGGAACCATGCCAGTTTTGTTCAGCTGTTGTAACATTGACTGTAACATTGAGTATTACTGTAACATTGAGTATTACTCTTCACAGTGTCCTATGGATATCACTTAGCCAATTAGTCATCCATGTGGGCAAAACGAGGATGTTTAGAGATAACCCTGTGTTTCTGTGGGAAAGTAGCAAACATGTGGCTAATAGTAGAAAAAAGGGGGAAAGCAAACAAGCATTGGCTTTGTATGCAGTGTTAAATGAAAGTGTTCCAAATCTAAATTTGTCAGGTTTTGACTGAGTATTGAGTTCATAGTGAAAGCATAAGAAAGCTGATTCAAGGCCATTATAGTTCACTTGAAAATGTGCTTGTTTCAAGGAAAGACTTATTAGTTCAGAGAGTAAATTGACATCTATTTCTCCCAGTCTTGATAATGTTGAGAAAAATAAAGGGATAGAGCATGGGGGAGTGTATTGTGTGGGTAAACATATTCATATGTAAATGTACATTCGTGAACACGTGTGTCTGTACTAGGAAGAGAAGCAATTGAATATAATGCTATGTATAGAACTTTCCTCCATTGTGATCACACTCTAGCATGCAGAAAGAAGGAAAGAAAAGTGGCAACAACAGGCAGCACGAGAATGGGAGATGTCGTCTCTATTTCAGGCAGCCATATATCCAAGGAAAAATCAAAAATACAAATTCAGGTCCTCCCTGGTGGTGCTAGGGATAAAACACAACCTATGAAGCTATCTGCAGCCACTGCAGCAGAAGTTCGATTCCCAGCTGGGAGCTACCCACATGGTGCAGCAGACCTCTCCTCTCTTGCCCGCTGCTCTCCTCAGCAGTGTATTTCAGTCAATCTTCCTTTTCTGTTCCCCACTCTGTCTCTGGTAAATCCTCTCACCCCCTGCACCTCTGACCTGTACTCCAGTTCTTGTATGCATAAATAAATAAATCTTTTTAAAAAAATACAAATTCAAAAAAGGGGGGAGAGCTAAAGAGAGATTTGGGTTTGTCTAACTCCAGTTTGGTTACCAACCAGCCAACACTACTATGAGAGACAATATCACAAGCGCCTGCTAGGCATTGTTCTAGGTGTTTATTCTACCACAGTGAAGAAAGCTATGTTCTTCTTCTCATCAAGCTCACATTGTCTGGGGAGAAACAAGCAAACACAAACATGAATACATATCCTGCTTGGTGGTAACCTTTACCTTGCAGGAAAACAGACACTCAAATGGATTTTGTGAAAATTTAAATGACAAAAACATAAGTACTGGGAAATGATTTAGGAGTGAAACCCACCTAATTTCAAACCAACAGGAAACATGTAGGATTTTAAATCAGTTTGCTGTGAAGAGCAGTACATCCTTTTATGTCCACATTATTATTCATATTAGGAAAGGAGAGAAGACAGAAAATGTGAAATAAGAAAAATGTAAAATGTGTTATGTTTAATTTTATAGGTTCTCCTCAATGTTAATAAAGCTTTAATAAATCAATGAAATTTTAGTGTAATTACATATCCTTTTATAATGACTGCATTTATTATGATTTTCATTTTCCTGACCAGAAATTTTGATGATTCCTTAGATTGTTACCAAAACTTTTCTTTACCTGGAAGCTAGAAGCTAAGGAACATATTAAAAATCCTCAGAAACTTAGGTAAATAATAATAGTGAATTATAAAATTACTGGAGGTGATACTGATCTAGAGAATACTAAAATGTAATTAAGTCTTTTTTTAATTATAATTGCTTTTGTTCTGAAAATAATTTTTTTAAAAAGAAAGAAAAGCTAACTCCTAGTTAGTCATGAGTAACTGTTACTCATCTCTTCCCCCTCAATAAATTGTATACAGGATACCTGTCTGGAGATGGGGCCATGGAAGGCATTTTTAACTTTATAGGTAATCCTTGGCATTTGGGAAATTGTCTCTCTACCATCTCTCTTTGCCTCTACTCCACCTGTAATCTATTGCTTCCCGGAAAGGCAAAATGCTTTATTACAGAAGGAAGACAATACCTTAATATAGAAATATCTTTTGGCTCATGTATAATAAATGTATGTAAGTCACTTATTTAAATATCCATTAAACTTAGTACTGGAAAATTTTTGAGATAGTTAAAATTTTTAGAAAATTCCAAAATTTTAGTATAGATATAATTAAAAATAATACCTGGGTAATGACAATTAAAACCATAAAAATAGGGCCTCCCCCGGTGGCTCAGGCAGTTGAGCTCAGCGCTGTGAAGCTGTCCACAGCCTCTGCAGTGCGGGTTTGATCCCGACCTGCCGGCAATGGTCCCACAAGGCGCTGCAGACCTCTCCTGTCTCTCCCGCTGCTCCCTTCTGCAGTGTGTTTCTTCAGTCTGCCTGTTCTGTTGTCTCTGGTGGGTCCTCTCACCCTCCCACGCATCTGGCCTGTACCCTGGTTCTTGTATAAATAAATAAAATGAATCTTAAAAAAAAGTTTATTTAAAAAAAAAACATAAAAATAACCAACATGTATATTTTTTTTTTCCTATGAGAACAGTGCTGATACTGGGGAAATAAGTGGAAAATATAGATCTGGAATTTGCTGAAGGAAAGCTTATGAGTACATAAGCAGTCTTAATGGCCTTGCCATTTGTATACAATTTCTTTGGACAAAACTGTTGTAAACATGGGAGGAAAAGGAGTGATCTTTCAAATATTAGTTCTATCATATGATACATTTCTAAAGTCTTTGAATCCCATGATGTTTCCTTGGTATGGTATCTGCCAGAGTGAGAATTCCATTGATAATACTTTTGGGAATGACACTCATTCAAAATTTAGGAAGAATTCCTGGGGAGTCCTTTAGGAAACAACATCCATAAATAAATGTGTATTTTAAACTTCCTGGTGATTTCCCTTTCTCATTTCCCTAAAATGTATTGCAAGTGCATAACCAGCTTTAGTATTTAAAAAGTGCTTGCTCTGATGAGTTTTAGTAAAGGAATATTTGCTCTAGTATGAGTTTCACCCCTCACCTCCTCCACCCCACTTCCACCACCAGCAGTCTATAATAGTTTCCTTAATTCCTCCTGTGTGAGAAAACCCTAGCGTATTTTAATTGTTTTATTTTTTTCCCTCTAAAATAAATAATGTATTCCTTGTTCCCACTGTTATTTCAAGGGAGATATAACCCTTGGATCTGAGGGTTTGCTAATAGATTTTGAAGCAAATTGCAAAGGTATTATCTTCCTATTTCCTGCCAGCTGTTTGGGACTGTTTTCACAAACAAAAGAGTGCAGGTTGCTTGTCCTTTGCCATTGCACTTAATGCAGAACCAACTTCTCTCCTAAGTGCTCTGCTTTTATCATTCCTCTTCCTTCTAGTTCTTTGTTCAATGATATTTGAATTGCCTGAAAATGAAATTATACTTGGCCAAGGCAAGGTACTCTTTTAATGGGATAGTTTATTTGTGCTCCTGTGGAGTTTTCTCTCATTATGTGTGAGCTCTAACAATAGAATACACTCCTCTTGAAATTAAGGGTCATAATCTTCATATTGAAGTCTTCATTAGCCATTTTGCATCCTTTGTAGCATGTGCTTCAGACTGATCTTCTGATGATGGAATTTACATGGTTTAGTTATTATTATTTTTTTCTAATGGCCAAACTGTTGCCTAATAGCTACATAACTGGTTCTTAATATGTTTTGGCAGCAGAAATATACATTTGAATTAAAGACCTTTTTTTTCATTCTCTCCAACTAAGGCTCTGATTTTCTTTTTGAAGAATGAGAAAGCAGTAGAAAGACTTCTGTGGATAAAAATCTGTTGTATCGTTTCCAGTTAAGTGTAACTCATCTCTGTCCTGCTGTGGGTAGATGTTTATTTATACTGATAATCTACTTTGTATGCTGGAACTAGTGATTATAATACCATTTGCTTATTTATATAGTATGTAATTTTTGAAACTTTTCATAACTGTTTTACTTAATCCTTATGGTAACAGTACTGTTAGTGTGCTATATCCTATGACTCTACCCCATTTTATCCTTGAGAAATGGAGGCCTAGAGAGGTTAACAAGCCAACCTGTTGTCAAGGGTCAATAAGAAGGGAAGGACAGAGGATTAAGGCTTCAGCTTCTTGGATATGGTGTCTGTAGACTTGGCTTCCTTTCTGGGCTCTAAACTGAAATCAGCTTGTTCAAATCAGCAATGAAGTGATCACTGACTTTTTAAAAATATTGTCTGCTTGTTCACAAAGTGAGAATTTTGCAAGAGTGTGTTTTGTGGATAATTTTACTTTCACTAAAGGTAAATCTTTGTTTCCATGCTTTAGGGAAACTTGCTCACTAGAAATCCAAGGTAAATTCTAGGACCTCTTGAACACATTTGGCACATACAAATCAAAAGAATACATTTTAAATTAAGTAATAATTTCTTGTTTAACAAATCTTTATGAAGCATAAATAGGTATATAGTTCCTCATGTTTTAAATCTTCCTATTTTAAAATGTAAATATGTATATGAGAAAAATGAAAAGCAAAAATGCCAGAAACCTAGGCTTTTAAACAATGTCTGTCAAGTTAAGTTGACCTTTCGCTCACAAATAACTATGCCTGGAAAGGCTGTAGAGTAGAACAGATATGTATTAAGCGGGTGCACACTTAGAAAAATGCCAGGGATGTTCTTAAATGTGTTCTTCAATTATCTATGGAACTCCTTGAACCATGTTTTAGAAAATGGTTTTAATTTTCTTTGAGGGATTATCATAATTGAAAAGGTCACAGGAATCAGCTCTATTACTAATGCATTTGTACTTGCCAAGGCTCAGTCATGGGAAATCTCTCTGGTTTCATATTCAATACTTTTCTTCTTCTCTTTGTTGCATGATAAGGGAGAAGAGCGGGTAGGCATGAAGGGGAAATGAATTTGATGACAACTTTTTTTTTTCAATGCATCTCTGATCTTTTTGCCTTTTCTGGGCCTTGTCATCTGTCAGGCAAAGAATGAGTATTACTACATTAAGGGTTTTTTAAATGAATCGATCATTCTATACTTTCAGAAAACACATTCAAGTTATCTTTAAAGTAACATTCTCCTGTAGGCGGTGGTTTCAAGGTTCCAGCATAACATATGCATAGTGAAATATTTTAACCTTTCATTTCATGCTTTTCAACATTTTTCTGTTCATTTTTCTTGGTGCTAAAATACATGGCTTTTTTTTTTCTCTGCAGTAGAACAAGTTGAGTAATGTGAAAGTTATTTTGTTTCCTCAGTACAGATTTTTGTTTATAATATTAGGATACATTTCTTAAATTAACGGTATTACTGTGGGTGCTTTCATTTATTTTTGGCCAGGATAGAATTTTAAAATATGTAATATTAAACATTGCCAACATGTGCAATGCCCATTCTCATAATGAACTTGCAGAATTTATTCTCTGCCATTTCATGTCTGGGATATTAGTTCTGGGAGGTGAAATATCATTAAACTAAAGGGTGAGTGTGCAAAGAAATCCCTTTTTGTAGCTGACATATAAATTTTTGTTGTCTTCTGGCTTTTATCCTGCTAAGAGTATTTCTGATACCACAAATCTGTTAAAATAATGAAGGCATTTTCACTTTTGGTGTGAGTAATAATATCCAAAAGCAGAGTTTTAGACATCAAGGAAGAATAAAAATCTGGAAATGTTTAAATTGAATATAACTCTCCTGCAATTTCCTAATTCTTGAGCTATTTAGCACTTCGTATTTTGAAGTAGAGCTTGGAACCTATGGGAAGTTGGCCTCAGATTGGTCACCTGTAAAGAGGGATTAAGGTTTCTATCTCATCAGACGTTAAGAGAATGAAGTAAAATAACTCATTTGAAGATACTCCTAATGAAACATGAGCTGATTGTGAATCCATGTTTATGTTACTGAACATGATCTGAAAAGAGTTTATCAATTTTTCCTGTAGTATCTCTGTGGTATGTTTCAGTTAAGCTTGCATACCTATCACCAGATACAGTGGGTATAAATACAGGTATTTCCAAACTGAGTTAGGTCATGTGGAAAACGGTATTATCAGACTGAACAAAAACTAAAGTCATAATATCCATTATATTTGGATTAAAAAATGAAAATTAATGACCCATTAAGTCCCCAAAAGTTATTAGCATCTAATAGATGGATACTTATTTTAAGCATCTGCATTGATAAAGAAAGGCAACTAGTGATTAGGTAAGTGTGTCTATATAAGCCATTCCTTATGGAAGATACAACAATCCTAAACCCTCTATGCTAGGGAGCTTCACCAAGCTTTAGTGATCAAGAATTTCAAAGTTTTCAATGCTTAAAATTGGAAATGTAAGTAGATGACAAATGCTACTGGGTATGAAGAGGAAGTAAAATGATGGGCATGGGATGCAAACTAGGAGTTTAAAGAGATAGTAACTTGCTTCTTTACTCCTCTTTTCATCATTTTATTCTTTCATTCTGTTTATTGTATTTATATATTTTTATATTATTTTTCATTTTTGCACAGTGTATGCATTTTCATCTTGGTTATAGTCCTCATACAATTCCCACCCCCCTTGTTTTCATCCTCCGCTCTCCTTTCACCCCCCACCCCATATTGTGTCTGTGGTTTATAGTTGCGTGTTGATTTTGATTTTTACTTTATTATAATTAGTCTTTTTCCTGGTCCTTTATTTAGGTTTTATAAATTCCTGCTATGAGTGAGACCATTTGGTATTTTTCTTTTTCTTTCTGGCTTATTTCACTACATAATCCCTTCAACTCCATCCATGTTGCTGCAAATTGCATATGTTTATCTTTTTGATTGCTGAGTAATATTCCATTGTGTATATGTACCACATCTCCTTGATCCAGTCATCTATTTTTGGGTATTTGTATTGTTTCCATAGCTTAGGTATTGTAAATAGTGATGCTATAAACATAGGGGTGCAGGTGCCCTTTTGAATTAATGTTTCTCTGTCCTTTGGATAAATACCCAGGAGATGGATTGCTGGATCATGTGGCAGCTCCATCATTAGCAGGTTGAGGAAACTCCACACAGCTTTCAGTAGTGGTTGGGCCAGTTTGCACTCCCACCAGCAGTACAAGAGAGTTCCTTTTTCTCCACATCCTTGCCAACATTTGTTGTTGCTACTTTTTATTTAATATGTGCCATTCTCACTGGTGTAAGATGGTATCTTACTGTAGTTTTGATTTACATTTCCCTGATTACAAGTGATGTTGAACATTTTTTCATATGCCTGTTGCATTTACACTTTGGAGAAGTTTCTTTTTAACTCTTCTGCCCATTTTTTGACTCCATTATTTACTTGGTTTTTGTTGAGTCTCATCAGCTCTTTGTAGATTTTTGTGATCAGTCCTTTATTATTAGTGTTATGTGCAAAAATTTTCTCCCAATCGGTGGGGTGTCTTTGTTTTGGTTATTGTCTCTTTCACTGTAGAGAAGCTCTTTAATTTGCTTTTTTGTTTGTTTGTTTTTTATTAATTATTTTTAACAACATTGTTCATTTTTAAACAATATTTGCTTTCCCCCACCCCCTCAGGTGTAGTCCCCATAGAGTTCCCTTTACCAATGCACCCTGTGCACCATCACCTCAGTCCCCTGTTCTCCTCCCTCCCTCCCTCGGCTCCCTCTCCCTCCTCCTCCTCTGCAGGATGTCTCTGGTTTATAATTGTCTGTTTTTGCTTTGTTGTGTTTTGTACTGTCATTATTTTTTATTATGATGTCTTATTTGGTCCCCCTATATTCTTGCTATAAGTGAAACCATCCGATGTTTTTTATTTTTCCTTCTGGCTTATGTCACTGAGCATAGTTCCTTCTAGTTCCGTGTTGCTGTGAATGGCATGAGTTTATCTTTTTTGATTGTTGAATAATATTTTGAATAATATTTTGAATAATATTTTGATTGTTGAATAATAATAGTGTGTATATATGCCACATCTTCTTGATCTAGTCATCTGTTTTTGGGCATTTGAGTTGTTTCCAGGTTTTACCTAATGTAAATATTGCTGCAATAAACATAGGTGCACAGGTGTTCTTTTGAACCAATGTTTTTGTGTCCTTTGGGTAGATCCCTAGGAGTGGAATTGCTGGATCATATGGTAGCTCCAGGTATGTGATCGATCCTGTAGAATGATCCGTGTGCGCTTGAGAAAAATGTATACTCAGATTTTTTTGGGTTTAGTGTTCTATAGATGTCTGTTAAGCCCATGAAGTTTAGATCCCTATTTAGAGCTTTAGTGTCCTTACTTATTTTTTGTCTCGTTGATCTATCCATTGTTGATAGTGGTGTGTTGAAGTCTCCTACTACATATGTATTTTCTCCAATGTCTGTTTTCAGAGATAATAATGGTTGTCTGATACAGTTTGGTGCTCCTTCATTTGGTGAGTATAGTTAATGAGTGTTATGTCTTTTTAATGTATTGTCCCCTTGATTGTAATGTAGTGACCATCTGGGGCTATTTTTACCTTTTTGAGTTTGAAATCTGTTTTATCTGATATATGTATAGCTGTTCCTGCCTTCATTTTTGGTCCATTTGCTTGTAGGATTCTTTTCCATCCTTTTACTTTCAGTCTACTTTTATCTTTTGTAGTTAAATGTGTTTCCTGGAGACAGCAGAAGTTTGGGTTTTGTTTCTTATTTATTTATTTATTTATTTATACGAGCAATGGGTACAGTCAGAAGCACGGGAGGGTGAGAGAATTCACCAGAGCCAGAGCGGGAACAGAAACGGCAGACTGAGGAAATACACTGCTGAAGGGGGCAGTGGGTACGGCAGGAGAGGTCTACACGCCATGTAGACCCTCGCTGGCAGCGGGGTATTGAACCAGCGCTGCAGAGGCTGCAGGCAGCTCTGAAGACCAGCGCTCAACCACTGTGGCACTGGGGAGGCCCTGGGTTTTGTTTCTTAATCCAGCTTGTGACTCTGTGTCTTTTTATCGAAGAGTTTAGTCTATTTAGAGTTAATAGTGATATGTTAGCATCTGTATTTGCCATTTTGTTTGTCTTTTCTCAGTTTTATTTATTTATTACTTTTTGTCTTGTTTCATTCTTATTTATCCTTCTGTTGGTTCTGGCTTTAGGACTCCTTGTAGTATTTTTTTGGAGTGGGGGTTTAGTCGTAATGAAATTCCGGGGTTTCTGTTTGTCTGGGAAGGTCTTTATTCTTTCTTCATAGAGGAAGGAAAGCTTTGTGGCATAGAGTATTCTTGGTTGGCATTTCTTGTCTTGGAGTTTGTTGACTATGTCCCTTTACTCTCTCCTTGCCCGTAGTGTTTCTTCGGAGAAGTCTGATGTCAGCCTGATTGTGTTTCCTTTGTATGTTATCTGTTTCTTCCCTCTTGTCAGCTTCATTATTTTTTCCTTTTCTTGGATTCTTGGGAGATTTACTATTATGTGTCTTTCTGTATTTTTCCTTTCATCATGGATGTTTGGTGTTCTTCTTGCTTCTTGTTTGTCTATTTTCAGCTACTTCTTCATGTTTGGAAAGTTCTCTTCAATTATTTCCTTGAATATTTTCTCTGTTCCTATGTCTTGCTCCTCTCCTTCTGGGATTCCTGTAACTCTTATATTTCCTCTCTTCATGGAGTCATATAGTTCCCAAAGTCTTTCTTCATTCTTTTTACTTTGTACTTCTCTTTCCTGTTCTGTTTTGGTTCTTTTTATTCCTGTGTCTTCAAGAGTGCTTATTTGTTCTTCCATTTCATCTATTCTGCTTTCATTGCTTTCCCCAGAGTTCTTTAGCAACTCCATTAATCCTTTGACCTCCTGCATTTCTTTCACTTCCCCATTTAGAGACTCAATTTAATTCTGCTGATCATTGATTATTTTCCCCATATCTTTTTTTGACTTCTTTCAGTTTTCTAATCATGGCAATTTTTAATTCTCTATCAGAAAACTCAGAAGTTCCTCTAAGTCACTGTTGTTGCACTCTGGTGTTTTGTTGTCTTTGTGGTGTGTCTTTTCCCTGAGGACGTGCTTGATTGCTTGCATTTTTCTTCTTCCTATTGCTTGTTTTCTGATTTGTCCTATGTGTTGGGACACTGTGTTGCTGGTACTAGCCATCATCTCGTTGGTGTGTTCTTTCTGGGATGTCAGAAACTGGTGGTCCAATCAAGTCCAATACTGTTATGCCAGAAGTCCCATAGATCAGTGGTATTATGGATATGTTAACGGTCACTGTCCCTGAAAATACCCTCCTTCTGTATTTGTTTAATTCCAGAGGTGGGTCTTGAGGTCCCACAGACTGCCTTCGCAATGGCTGGATCACCCACCAGGCTCCAAATCGCTGGATCCCCCTCTGAGATCCAACTCATTGCCGGATGGGGCCTGGCTCGTGGGGGCCTTCAGCTCACCTCTGACTGTGGGAAAAGCCCTTTCTCAATTCCACACAACAGCTTTTGTGAGGTCTAGATGCACATAGAATTCCCTGTCTAAATATGGCACGTCTGCTGAGCACTTCCCTGCACCCTGGGTCTGCCCAGGCGGTGACTGGATCCCCCTCGGGCTCCGACTTGCTGACAGGCAGGGCCTGCCTTTTGGGAGCCTTCAGATCACCTCTTACTGTGGGGACAGCCCTTTCTCAATTCCATATGACAGCTCTGGTGAGGTTCAGATGCACGCAGAAATCCCTGTCTCAATATGGCGCGTCTGCCAGGTACTTCCCTGCAACCTGGGTCTTCCGTTTTCTAAGAGGGCACTTTATGCCAGCCCCATGGAAGATTTTAGGGGCACAGACCCAAGTAGGTGCCATATATGTCATCAGGGACACCTGAAGTGGTCATCATGTAGATAGTGAATTGCATATTTTTGGTGAAAATCACAGCAATTAAGATAGACTCAGTAATATCAAGCATATAGAAGGTGAGATTGACTTGAAAATGAGATGCTAGTTAGGAAAGCTTCCTTAAGGATGTAGGTAGCCTCTAATTTGGATTTTGAAATAAGCAGTAAGTATTTGGGCAGTTAGCAAGCTCATGAGTGTGAGGAAAGTTGTGTATAGTAGAAGAGTATGTTTGGGAAATTACATGTAGACTGGGATCACTGAAAACAAAATTCAAGGGGTCCTATGGGCTTCCCAGCAAAATAAGTTCTAATCTAGCACTACTATGATCATTGGAGCAGACAAGAACTCTAGTAAAGGATTGCTTTTTTTTTTTTTAATGCAAATACTGTACCTCTTCATAAGTCTTGTATTTTACTTTGATTTATTGTATCTTCCTATTGGACCAGCCTGTTTATGAAACAAACCAGAACCTCATTTGTCCAAGTGAGACTTGGAACAACCATTGCCATTTAAGATGTTGTTTTGTACAGTTACTTTAGTTTGAATCTTATATGATTTTCTCTTGAGTTTTCTTAGATGCCTTGAGAGGAAAATAATTTAATTTAGAAACATGGAAAATTCCTTAACAGAGAGGATCTTGTTAATTATTTAAAGATTTAAATAAGCCATATTTTAATTGTCTTGGCAGAGGGAAAGATAATGGAAATGTTGCTGACAGTCATGATTAGAATATATGCTATTCTTATTTTAGGAAAATGGATGGATTTGGGGATGTGGTGTCTTTTTTGTTGGTGTTGTTACTGTTCCTATGTCATTAGGATTTATTTATTTTATTTATTTAATTTTTTACAGATTTATTTATTTATTTATACAAGCGCTGGGTACAGTCAGAAGCGCGGGAGGGTGAGAGAATTCACCAGAGCCAGAGCGGGGAGCAGAGCAGGCAGAAGGACCAAGGTACACTGCTGAGGGGAGCAGCGGGCAACAGGAGAGGTCTGCGTGCCGTGTGGGACCCTCCTCCGGTGGCCGGGGAACAGCCGGGGATCAAACTAGCACTGCAGAGGCTGTGGGCAGCTTCGCAACCCAGTGCTCAACCGGATTTAATAGTTAGAAAAATAATTGTTTTAAATTTAGTTTGAGTGGATTTGCATGTGTTTTAGAGTCTGTCTTCCATTCTAGCTACTAATTCTACTAAATAAGAAGCTACACTGTATTTATTAACACTATTGTTAATGTTTTTGCATCCTTTACATAACCCCAGAATAAAATTATACTTGAGATATTAGGTATATTTAAATTTAAGGTAGACTTTATTGTAACGACAATAACTCTGTACTTATTCTCAAATGAATGATGCTAATCATTATTAGAACGAAATTTCAAGACTTTAAGACCTACCAATGTCCTATCATTAATGCATTTGTGTTTCTCTAAAGATACATAAAGAAGCATACACTTAAGGTGACATCTGAACAATGGCCAGGGAATGTAAGCTCAGGTTGGATCTTAAGATTGGGAAGAGCTATTTCTTCTTCACAGACTTATAGGTCAATGGGAAATATATTAAAATCAGTTTTTTTTTTTTTCAGAAACCAGGAACATCTGAAAGAAAATCAAATCATGCTTATTGTGTTGACGTGGTTTAACCACAAGCTAACAATCTTAGAAATGAATTCTAAAGTCTGATTTCAGGCAACAACACATTTAACAAAATTGATTAGAAATGTAGTGATCATAAAGTACAATATTCTTTTGATGTGAGTCAGTAATGATCTTATCTCTTACTTGATATCAGAATAATGACAATGTTTGTGTATATGCACATGTATATATATGAATATATTTAATTCACAAATAACCATAGGATTTATTTATTAATTGTATTAATGTGTATAAGTAATTATTCATTCTATTGATATATATTTAATTCAAAGTAGGTCTATAAGTATGAACTATTCATTAATGCTGCAATTATGTACAAGTAAGGATGATTTCACTTTCCAAAACATTAGTTGCTCTTTTCAGTGGTTATGTGTGCCGCTTTAATGGTCAGATGTAATGGAGGAATAATTTAAAGTGTATTCATGGACATTCTACTTTTGTACTAGGCACTTTTGTAGGCATAGAGAGTATGCAAGTGAGCTAGATAGAAAAGGTTCCACTTTTTTCTGCGCACATATTCTAGTGGTAGAGGAGAGATTAACAGCAAATTATATTCTTAAAATGAATTATTCAAGAAATAAGATGATTGTAAAAATAAGGATTATGAACAAAGGAAGGGAATACAAGAAAATAGTGATCGCCTTGGGCTAGGGGGAGGGCAGAAGATGAGTAAGATGAGTGACGGTGAGTTTAGTTAAACAGTTAGTGAAGGCCTTCCTATGAATGATCACCTGAATTAAAAGGAGCCATTTGTGAGAACATCTGGTCTAGGAGACCTCCACACTGTTGGAAAAGTGTACGTAAAGGTCCTGAGCTGCCAGAGAGTATGGTGTGATGAAGGCACAGAGATAAGCCTTGTAGCTTTATGGCAGAGCTAGATGGGAAGCTTTAATGGGAAGAGTTAGACTCTAAATGAGATCTGATTATGACAAGCAGGAGTCAGATTACAAAAGATCTTTTGTACTAAGGCAAATTCTTGGAATTTTGCTCATATGCAGGAAGAAGCCATTAGGGACTTTAAAACTTTTTATTATCAAAATTTCAAACTTATACAAAAATGGAAAAGTATAATGACTCCCCAAGTACCCATTACCCCACTTCAATAATTATCAACTCATGACCAATTTTGTTTTAACTATGTCTTCTCCCCAACCATACTTCTCCCCACCACACTGTGTTATCTGAAGCAAGCAACTTATCATTTTATTTGTGGATATTTTCTATTTCTCTTGAAAACATAACAACTTCTGCAAAACACAGTCACAGTATATTTATCACACATAACTTTTCAGTAATTCTTTAGTATCACCAAATATACAGTCTTGGTTGGAATTTTAAGCAGGAAAGTACCATGTCCAATAATTGGTTTCTCCCCTCAAGTGTAGTGCCTGTCATTTTCCTACCACCATATTCCCTTGTGCTCTCCCCTCCACTGTTTTGACACCACTCCCCTCCCCTCCCTTGCTGTTGCTTAATATTACTTAGGCAGCATTTGAAAACAGGATATAATTGCATACCATAGAGCTTAGTGAGTATGGATGATCACCTAGGAACTCTGTCTCAATTTGGCCTAAATAGGGTGTTTGTAAAGAAAATGGAGAGATGTGGCCAGCTTTGGAAGATGTTTTAAGACCAAACATATTTTGGCTTAAAAACCTGGATGAATGTGGGAAATTAACAGCTGAGATAGAAAAGGTTTGAGAAGGAACAGCTATGAATAAAGAATTTAAGAATTCTATTTTGACTTAATTTTACCCATGAAAATGGAAAATAATTTTAAATCTACTTAATCAGCAAAAAGAAGACAAATTGTACAATGCATTCATATTTATTGAGACCATCAATCCTTAGTGTTATATGCCAAGGGAAATGTAATAATGGAAGAATTAGTGTGTTTATTTTAAAATAGGTTTTCTTGAGCTCTATTCAGGTCTACGCAAGGAAAGCCTTCAACTGTGATTGCTTTGAAATATGATAACAAGTCTGAGAAGTCTGTCTCAAAACACCTCCTTTCACCAGTCTACAACAAATAAAATGACCTCACTTCCTAAAGCTAAAGTATTTGAAAATTGAGAGTGTACTTATAGGGATAAAATATGATTTTGGGGTGACTTGAAAAAAAAAACCTGAAAGTCTTCATAATTATGACCCCTATAATTTGTACCATTATTTCTTATACAAGAATGATCTGCTGACACTTGCCTTTGAATTAGTTTACCATTTCATATTAGCATATACAAATTAGTGTATGGTTATTACTAATTATTGTTTATTCCCTCCTTTTCTTTTGAAGTACCAGCCTTCCTTTAAGACCTTCCAACTGACTAAATTATGTCCATCCAGGATAATCTCCTTAATCCCTAATCCCTCCCCATTGATGAGGGATTTGGATTACATCTGTAAAATCATTCCTGAGCAGCACCTAGATTAGTGTTTAACTGCCTAAGTGAGGCTTATAGTCTAGCTAGGTTGGCACATCAGTCTCCTCATCTTTTTAATAGGGATAATACCTGACTGATAAGCTTATTTGGGGAATTCATTGAGTTCAGGTTTGTAAAACACTTTGTATAGTCCTTGATATTGTACCTGACCAATAACAAATAGTACTTAGTACAAAATTAGATAGTGCCAGAAACAGTCAGAATTCACCAGTGGTTGGTTGCTTTTGAAGGGATAATCCTTGGAAGTCTACATGAGGTGAACTTTTGGATACTGATAATATTCTATTTTCTTGAAAGCAGACTGTAAACTCATTGAAATTATATATACACATGGGCTTCCCCGGTGGCGCAGCAGGTTGAGCGCTGCGCTGTGAAGCTGTCCGCAGCCTCTGCAGCGCCAGTTTGGTTCCCAGCTGGCCGGAAAGATACCCACATGGCATATCAGACCTCTCCTCTCTCAACTGCTGCTCCCCTCAGCAGTGTCTTCGGTCTGTCTGCCTGTTCTGCTTCCCACTCTGTCTCTGGCGAATTCTCTCACCCTCCCATGCCTCTGGCCTGTACCCCAGTTCTTGTATAAATAAAAATAAATCTTTTTTTTTTAAAAGAAATTATATATACACATATGTCAATTACACTTAAAGTTTAAATACAACTAGATGATAGATAACTTTATGACTGGTTAATTTTGTTGTTTGTGGTGTCATTTTGTATGTTATCACTGAAGAGCAGGATTAGAAGTAGGAGAAACTTTTTTCCATTTTACAAATAAGACCATAGCTCAGCAGGAAGATGTGTGAGGTGCTTTATTAAGATATTTGACCCTACCTCATAAGATTACTTTATATTTGGACAGTTTCCCTGGTAGTCTCTATGTGGAATGATTATCGAAAAATTTTGAGAATTCTTTTAGACAAAAAGGCATTCTATTCACTAGGCTATTATTTGAGTTTCCTTCTATGTCCTGATTTTTTTCTTTTAAAGACCGGTAACTTGTATTTCTTTCAAAATAGAGATGTAATGAGCTCATTATCTGTTTGTCTTATGCTACCTGCATTTTCCTTTTATGATAATACCATGTAGGAAAATATTTTTTCCTTAAAAATACTAAAGTAATATGCACCAAAGTAATATGATCTGAGACTAATATCTTAAAACTATAAATGAAGAATTATAATATCATTTAGTAACAAAAGTGAACATTTGCATTTCTAGGTATTCATTTCAATAGCAAAGCCCATTTTTAGGACATTAAATTGTTATATTTCTCCATAATGTTTGATTGTCAATGATATGATTTTATATTTTAAGATGATAAGACTTCCTACGATGATGGACATGTCCTGTTTTTGCATTGCCTGATATTATAGCCACTAGCCACATATGGTCATTACACAGTTGAACTGTGCCTAGTGAACTGAAGAACCACAATTTTAATATTACTTAATTCTAATTGATTTAAATAGCCGCATGTAGCTATAATGTTGGACAATGAGATTTTAAAGCTAAGTGAAATGTGGTATTTGTATTAATGTTAGTGACTGGTTGTACTTAATTCTTTCATCGAACCTCTCATAAGTAGATCTTCGTAATGTTTTTTTCAACCTAGTTACTCTCATCTTCTCATGATGGAAAATTCCCCTTGTAAAAATTAAGTAGTTTTGGGGCCTCCCCTGGTGGCATAGCAGTTGAGCGCTGGGCTGCAAAGCTGCCAGCAGCCTCTGCAGCACCGGTTCATCCCTGGCCCCACCGGAGAAGGTCCCACATGGTGCCAGACCTCTCCTGCCACGCGCACTGCTCCCCACAGCAGTGTACTTCAGTCCTTTTGCCTGTTCTGCTCCCCGCTCTGGCTCTGGTGAATTCTCTCACCCTCCCGCACTTCTGACTGTACCCAGCGCTTGTATAAATAAATAAATAAATCTTGAAAAAAAAATTAAGTAGGTTTCAATGTTTGAATCACATGTGAAAACACATACTTTTGTGTTCTTAACATATAACCTCTTCCTCCATTTCTTTATTCTCTGTACACTGTCATTTCTCTCATATCAGCTGTCTTATGGGATAGCACACAGTGAGATTCCAGCACACGGTGAGAAGTCAGCCAGCAGTTCATGCCCGCAGTAGGGTATTGGCAGCTGCATCGAGAGATTATGATATGTCATCCAGGAATGTGAGATTCAATTCCTACCCCTGTCATTTAGTGGTTTTACAACTTGAGCAACTTCCTCAGCATTGACAGATTTTCCACATCTCTAAAATCAGGAATTTTCTACTCATCTATGAAATTGTAGTAAGAATTAAATAACAATGAAAAGGAAACTTACAGAGTTTTCACAACATGTTGTAGATTAGTCTTTGCACTTAAAATCCATGGTCTCACTTAGTCCTCTAATTTCCCCATGGGGTAGTTTCCCTATTTTATAGATAAGAGAATTTAGGCTTAGAAAAGTTGGTAAGTGGTAGGACTGAAAATTGAATTTTGGCTGTGTGAGTTTAAGGGAATAGATAGGTATGTTTAACCTTTTCAATCCTATTATTTAAGTTGAGCTGTAATTCACACACGCACAAATGACTGTCTAAAAATATACAATTATAAGATCTCTAGCGCATTTGCAATCTTGTGCAACATTACTGCTACTATCTGGTTCCAGAATATGTTCACCTCCCAAAGAAGAGACACCATAACCATTGAAAATTCACTTCTACTTCCCCATCTTCAAACCCTATGGTAAATATACTAATCTTTTTTTATCTCTATGGATTTGTCTGTTTTGGAAATTTCACAGAAACACGATCATATAGTATGTCAGGACCAGAGGTTTCATGCCTTACTTCATGCTGTTTCCAGTAATGTGCATCTGCATGAGCTTGAAAATATAGATCTATTATTATTATTGTTGCTATTGCCACTTTAGAATACAATCTGGAGTGACATTATCATCTGTTTTATAATTTATTGTAGACAAGAGATGTGGATGATGAATTTATCCAATTAAACAAATAATAAAAAATGAAAAAAGTGAAAGGTCCTTTTTTGGCAGCCATCTTTATCTAAAGTCTTAAAAAATATTTATTGAAACAGTTCCCATTTTGATAAGAAGTTGTCTGTAAAAGGAACCAAAAACAGAGCACACTAACTAAATAAGGCAAAAGCAGCACTGTATAAGTGTTGATTCACCATTTCACAGACTCCCGATGTGGGAGAGAGTCCAGAGGAGAGGGTAAAGCCATGTTACGAATCAATTTCCTTCATTCTAAGATGACTTGAGTGCAGACTGAAAGTGAGGTGCTCCAGCTCAGAGAACAACTTGGTATTTAGTGTTTGATTTATTCAAGGGCCTTGCAAGAATATTTTTGAAGAGTGATTCAGAGTTTACCTAATTGTTAGGGATAAATGCTGACTATCTCATAGCAGGATCCCAACAGTTGTTCAGTTAAGCCATGTTCTTCAACAAGGAAGTCACTGAACAGAATTAAGTAAAAACAGGTACCATTAGATTTGAAGATAATTCTTATATTCCAAGGGAAATGCAAATAATGGAAACATAACACACTTGAAGTAAACTATCTACTAGGTAAAATGCAGGAAACTTTCATTTCCTTACTTCCCCTGACTTGGGTAATGAAAATATTTCCAGAGCTGGCAGGGTGGTCCTTGGGGATTGTTCTCTCATTGATAGGCAGAGTACGGCCTTTGAATGTTGAGACATATGCCAAAAAATCCAATAACCTATGAAGCAGCCAGATAAGTTCACTTTATCAAGAATGTCAGTAAATGCCATTTTCTGGAGTGAGTGCAGTTCTGTGAAAATGGTGGGGAGTGTCCAGGGATTCCTCTGAATCACCCATGGTCACAGCTCGTTGCCTCAAGCCATCTTCCTAATATATGTTATGTCATCTGGCTTAGTCTGAAAAGGCTTATTTTGAAGTTATTCCTTTACATGAATGGGGAGAATTTTGATTCTCTATGTGTCTGAAGTCTTTTTTAATTTTTTTAAATTTATTTATTTATATATATATTTTACATCATTGTTCATTTTTAAACAATGTCCCCCCGCCCCTCAGATGTAGTCCCCATAGAATTTCCTCCACCAATTCACCAGTGCACCATCACCACAGTCCTCCGTGCTCCATATTTTTCCATCATCCTAATTGCGAGTTTATTGAGATTGAGTGTTTTCTCATGTGGATGCATGAAAGGACTTTTGATTTTTTCTTTGAATTAAATCTGACTCAATTACCATATTAGATATATAGATGTTCTCACCAGAGGAGAAGGTAAAGTCTCACATTCACATGAAGGATAAGCATGACAATAGATAGGAGGTGGGACCTCCATATCCACAGAGAAATGCTTTCACTGAAACAAGCACTTCTCAAGTAAAATTTCTCTAGAATGATTATTGGTTCTTATCCTGACCCGTAGGCACATGCTTCCCCAGATCCCTTTCCTAGCTGTTCCTCCATCCTCTGTAGGTAAGCTGTGGTGGCAATTTACTGCTGCTTTCCTTCCTTGCTTCCTTCCAACCTAAACACAGCTCCAGTTTTTCATTTCCTCTAAGTATTTCTCATCTGTAGTCACAGTGTGTAGCAGCCACACTAAAGGCTTAGGCTAAAGGAGGGTCTTACAGATCTTGTCAGTTCACTCAGTAATTTTTTTTAAAGATTTATTTATTTATATATATATAAGAACTGGGGTACAGGCCAGAGGTGTGGAGGGTGAGAGGATTCACCAGAGACAGAGTGGGGAACAGGCAGACTGACTGAAATACACTGCTGAGGGGAGCAGCGGGTGAGACAGGAGGGTTCTGCCTCGCCATGTGGGTAACTCCCTGGCAGGGAATTGAACTCATGTTGCAGTGGCTGCAGTTAGCTTCAGAGGTTGCATCTTAACCACTTGTCCTACCATGGAGACCCACAATAATTTTTAATTAAACAGAATCAACTCTGTTGTGGTCATTCATCATCACAGGGCATTTCTTCCAGATTATGTGCCAGGTTGCTTCACCCTAAGAGCCATTGTTAACCTCTCCTTCACCCTTTCTCATCCTAAGGAGTCATCACATCTCTCTGCTGACAAGACTGATCTCATGTTCCAATATTATGTTTTATAAAACAGAGGACTCCATCTCCTCGAGTCCTTTTGGTGTAGGGAACTCATAGAAGTGTTAAAATGACCATTTTTCCTTTAACATGATCAATTTTTTTAAGCAGGGCTTTGTCCTCCACCTGTCCAATGAGAGTACAAAAGTGTAGCGAGAAGATTCGAGTCTCTCTTAGGCCGGAAAAATCTGTCCCAAGGCCATCTACCCCTGTTCTTCACCCTACCATCATTACCAGCTACAAATCATTTTAGTGATCAATAAGCTCTGTCTCAAAACTGGACAAATCTTGGATTAAATGTTTCTATGGTATTTGACAGAACGGCCTGTTGGGAGGTCAACCTGTCTATGCTGCTACTTCTTCCCCTTAGAATGTTAAGCTCCACCCTCCAATGCCAAGTGACATGCATGCCTTCTTGTGCTTTCCCTTTTCTCTATGCCTGGGTGGCCTCTGCAACTCTCTCCCATGACCCACACTCAGGACCTTTCCTTCTGAAGGGGAACATCTAGTCCTTTAGCCGTATATCTGAACCTTCTCCTGCTTCCCACGTGAAGAGATAATGACTACTCCCCCCAATATTGTGTACATCACTTCTCTTACAAATCTAACTGCCTGTTCTCTTGGCATTACTTTCACTAAATTGTAAGTAACGTAAGGGGAGGCACATACCTTTTCATTTTGTTTTCCTAGCACCTGATGGTACAGGGTTGACTAGCAGAACTAAGGCAGTTTGCATGAAAGAATGAACTAAACCAGGACATTAAAAGAATATTCAGTTCCATTTGTCAGTGTGTAGTTAACTACAACACTGGATAAACCATCTCACCAAGTATCCAAGGGGTAAAAAATGAGTAGGGATCTAGGCCTACCACAGAGGAACAGAGTATGGTCTGTGAACTACTGGTCAGCATGTGATTACTGGGAAGGGGCCATAAGAAAAATGCTATGGAAGACTCAGTAATGGAGGAATTGAACCTAACTGGGGGAGAGGACTACTTGGCAAGCATTGCTGCTCTGTTGATTTGAAATCTATTTTCTTTTTTAATGATGTACCATTGTTTTACATCCTTGATATTATTTTCAATAGCATAGGATTTCTCCCTTCATGTGGGGTCACTGTAGCTCTCCCACCACAAAAGTACTCATAGTCCTCCACCATAGTCCATTGTGAAATCCCTTTGTATCCCCAAGATACAAAGAGAAATAAGGCATTGCCAGCCATCATGAAGATTATGGTTTTGGAAGAGACTCAGATTGTGATAGCAGGTATGCTAGGACAACAGGCCAACTGGGATTTCATAGTTGTGCTGTTGATAATCTAGTAGGAACATTAAAAAAAAAAAATCATGAAACAAGTATTTCAGAAGATCATGGATAATAAATTAAAACCACCTTCAGACAAAACACAACAAAACAAAAACAAATAGACAATTATAAACCAGAGACATCCTGCAGGGGAGGGGGAGGAAGAGGGACCGGAAATGGGGAGGAAGGAGCACAGGGGACTGTGGTGATGGCGCACGGGTGCATTGGTGGAGGGAATTCTATGGGGACTACACCTGAGGGGGGAAAAAAATAAACATTGTTTAAAAATGAACAATGATGAAAATGCATACATTGTGCAAAAATGAAAAATGATGTAAAATATATAAAATTAAATTTAAAAAATGAACAATGATGTAAAATACATATAAATAAAAACACATAAAATACATATAAATTTTAAAAACACCTTCAGAGCATATTATGGGTCTTATACCCAAAGGAAATGTCTCCCTTTGGAACCTGAGTGATTGGGTTCTCCTTCTCAACAACTTTGAGCAAGTTACACAACTTCTATAAACTTTAGTTTCTTCCTCTATGAGATAGTACCAAAATAAGTAGCTACAGGTATTTTCTTTTTTAATTTGAGAAATAAAGATGATAAAACACTTGAGCATGATGCGTGATAGGAACCTAAGGAAATTTAGTTGCTATTTTTAATTTTATTATGTGTAGTTTACATTTTACCTAGGACAGGAAGACACACATCTACACAATTGTTTAATGGCTACTAAGATCGCAGTATTGCTTTAACTGCCACATGAGTGTCAAGGAAGAAAAGGGTGCACCACAGGTGCAGAGCTCTGATTTCACGCCACTTTGAGAGTGAGACGATGAGACTCAGGGGGCAGTGAGCCATGGGGTGCTCTGACCAGTCTGCTAAGGTCTGCTGAAGGGGAGAGAAAGCCAGAAGTCTCTGTAGGTGGTGATATTTAAAGGTTCAGTCATCTTTCAGAGAATTACTAGTGAGGCTAAGAAAACAATTTGCACCTGAGGGGAGACTTAGCAAGAGGATTTGAAAGAAGCCTATGGCAACCTATAATTATGAATATACAAGTCTAATAGAATAAAAGACAGTGAATAGATTAGTGACACAATCACTGAAAGTAAAAAGAGGGTTGAGCTTGTTTTTAGTAGAGTTTCTCAACAAGCTTCATCCTTGGGAATAGCAAAGGGAAATCAAGAGTGTGTGCAGCTTTTATATTTGTAAGTAAAATAAATAAATTAAAGCTCTCTTTTCAATACATTGGAAAGAAGTATTTTGGTTGTAAAACAAATTATGGACTGATTGTGTGTTGCTTAGCTGCTGTATGATGCAAGGGTTAAAGGAATGGAGTCTGGTGCTTGACAGACCTGTGTTTGTGAACTCCTTCTGCTGTTTACTAGCTATGTGACTGTCTTAACATGGGCTACTTAAGTAAATAACATAGACTGGGTGATTTAAACAACAGGCATTTATTTCTCACAATTTTGGAGTTTGGGAAGCTGGAAATCAGGGTCAGTTTTTGTCAAGAGCCACCTTCCTCGTATGCAGGAGTTTGTCATCTTTGTGGGTGTCCACATGCAGAGTGAGTTTTCCTATTTGCTCTTTTCGTAAGATCACTGACTCCAGTATGAGGATATGATCTTCATGACCTAATATCTCCTTCAATTCTACTAATGCTGCTTCCTCCAAACACCATCATATTGGAGAGTCAGGCTTTAACATGTAGATTTTGGTTGGGAATACAAGCATACAGCTCATAGCAATGATCTTGAGTAAATTTTTAAGTTCTCCATACCTAGGTCCTCCCCTGAAAAACAGATAATATGAGTTGCTCTAAAGTAGGGTGTCTTAATTTTAAAAAGTGTTTGTACAGGGCCTTTCACAGAGTGAATTCTTAGGAAATATCCTCACAATATACTTCAGTGTTACTCCTGTCCAAGGGGAGCTTATACTCTTAAAAGAGTGTCTCCCTTTATTTGGAATATACTATTTCCCCAGGTAGGGGAAGGGATCACTTTAGATGGGAAAATATATATAAATATGTGTGTCTTTGTGCATGCACATATATTTTAATAGGCCAGGATTAACTTTAATGTGATTTGGAAATTATATGTACATATTTATGGCATATATAGAGTTCAAATAGAATATATATGAGAAATATATATATGCACACACACACTTATAAAACTGTTGCATCAAACCAAGTTTTCACAAAAATTGCTACTTAGTGTGAGAATATAGTAAAAAAGAGAAATATGTGGGGTAAAATAATGGTAGATGTGGTACTCAGAAATGGTACAAATTATATAGGATGATAAATGAATGACCAAAGTTTGGGAAATATGCCAAGGGGTGTGGAGGAACAAACTTTCTTCTCTAGAGCTTACTTTTTCTAAATTTGCCATATTTTAGAATTAATAATGACAATGCTATGAAAAGAAGTTGCAGGGATAGGTAGGTAGCCAGATCATGGTGGAGCCTTTTGGGCAATGATCTGAAGTTTCCTTTTTATTCTCAATACATATTGAAGCTACAGGAGAATTTTAAACTAAGGAGTTATGTGATGTGATCTCATGTTTTCCTACATGTCTCTAGTTGCTACATGGAGAGTGGATTGTAGGGGAACCACATGGAGACAGGTATATCTACAGGGGTGTATACCTACCAAGGGCCCTCGCAAGAACCCAGACAACTGATAGCAGGGGAGGGATATTTTGGCTTTCTTTTTATACTAAATTGCTATTCTTCTGGTGAATTTTTCCCTCACTCAGAATCCTGAATGTTTACTCTTCTGCTTATCCAAAACAAAACAAAAAAATTCTGAAAACAGAAATATGTTGATCAAAATATATACTCAGTTAAATAATAGAATAGGAGGAAAACTAGATTTAGCCATGGCTCAAAACTGCTTTTAGCAGTAATTCTGCTTTCCATTGGGAATCAGTTTGAGTACAACTGGTTACTTGATTCCAGGAGTCTGTATGGTACATTAAAATAATAAGGAAGCTGGCAAAATGGAATCATAAATATGCCATGTCTTGTTGTTAATTCATGTCCTTGCTCACCCTTTTAATAGCAGCCAGGCACCATAACAGCACATGCTATGAATATCTATGTTAAAACAATCTGTGCAAGTTGCTCTCATATTCAGTAATTGGATAAGACTTGGGCTCCAAAAAGGAGCCCAAGTGTGCTTTGGCCTGGAAAATAAGATTTTGGTGTTGCAATGCCTGAATTTGAGCAAGCCCTTTTGTCTTATATTCCTTTCAGTCAAATCATCAACAGAAAAATTCCTAGGTTTTACATAAATGTGGTAGGAAATGTATTTTTTAAAATTTATTTAAAAGAAATAATCTCTGAGTAAAAACATCTGCATTTTTACTTTTCCACCTACATATTAAAAAGTCCATACCATAATAATTATGTATTGTTTGAGTTTGTCTTAGAATTTATCATATATGCCATTTAAAATAAATGTTGAGGTATACTGTGAATGCTATTTTATCAATTGATTTTGTTTTCATCTAATAGTTTTTCTGAGCTGTTATTCATTATAATCTGCAGGTGCAAAGCCAAATACTTAAAAGGAGAATGGCAGGCCATGGAAATGAGTGAAGAGCAGTGGATAGGAAATATGCACAGGCCAGAGCATTTCCAGAATGTTTCCAGATATTCTGATCTTTTGAAAGAAGCTTGACATTTGGATTTTTATGTGAAATCCTCCAATTTTAAAATTATGTTTTTAAATTGTGCATGCCTAGCAGGGGTCAACGCACCCATTTTGTTTCTGATCTAGACTTACCTTACTTTTAATTTAAGTACATACTGATGTACATTTAGTACTAAAATATGTGTTCATAACCTATCTTAACTTATAAATCTCGGCTACTTTCTTACAGAAATAAGCTTTCATCACTAATATCTATGCATCACGCCAAAGAGATTTTCCCTGGGCAGACAGGAAAAAAAAACTCCGAGTAGATAAATTTAGTAATCCTAAATTCAGTGAAATGTTTAGAACTTAGGTAGGGCAGATACACAATTGGTAAGATCTGAAACTTATGCAATTTGAGGACTCTCCTTTCATTAAACATGCAAACTTACAATTGCACAGTTTGGCACAGGATCTTGAAAAGGGCCATTAAAATGAGGAAACCTGAAGCCTTTCTTCCTTAACCTTTTAGTGAGGACAAGAAAAAATGCAACAGTGGGAACAACACTCTGAGGAAGAACATGTACTTTATTTTCTGGAGATTCATTAAGGGACTTGTAGCTATCACTTACATTGGTATTTCAACAAAGATAATGAAAATATTTTGTCACATTACCATAAAACTTTCTGCTGATATATTTTAAGTGGCATTTTCACTAAAATTTTGACTATTTTCAAAGTTCTTTACTTGATGGAGTTAACTGTTTTAATCAGGACAATATCATACCAAATAATTCATTTCAAGAATTCAAAATACCTTCCAATTTACATAAATACATTGATCGTAGATAGACTTTTCCTTCAACTAACTGGAAAATTGAAACTCTAGTTATTTACAGTATCTTATACAAACAGAGGAAATAGATATTGAACAATATATGGAAACTTTAAGGAAGTAATGATTTCACAGAATTAGTTTTCCAATCTCTGAGGCCTGAGGGACCTAATATTTGATATTGAATGCTGAACTAAATGACCATCAATGTGCAGAAACCCAGAATTGCAAGAAAAATCTTTAAGAGTAATGAAACACAAAAAGAGAAAACTGGGCATAATGGGGAAATTAAATAGTTGTTTGCGGAACAAAACACCCAAGTAGCTATATAGGGCATAGGTATATAAACTATATTAAACTCCAAATTCTTTGATTTGGTTTTGGTTAAAATGATAGTAAAATTAGAAATGTCTGGTTCCAGTGGTGTTTCATGAATCTCTTTGAAAAAATTATAGGAATGGGTATTGGGAAAATATAAACCTTGATAGGAGTAGCTCTTACTTTTGTTTAGAAAGTAGATCAGAAATGGCTAGTTTATTCACAGACATAGGCAGTGTAAACTTGAGAACTCAGACTCCAGATTCAAATTCCACTTCTTGCACTCACTTAGCTGTAGGATGTCAGGCAAGTTAAATACACTAGGACTGATAATAATAGTAGCTGAAGTCATTTTAAAAAGATTTAAGAAGTTAAAAAAATGTAAAGATCTTACAACAGTACCATATATGGGTTTGTTGTTACTATACCTATAACAGCAGTTACTATTGAACACATACTTTTTATCTTGTCATCTCAAAATTGTTTTTTCATCTTTTATTAAGTATTTTTCTGTAATAGCAGAAGGTTAGGAGTCCAGCAAGATGGCAATATTGTATAGAAGTAGGGCTTGCTGCCTTCAGATTCTCACAACCAAAACCCCCAGAGAGAAAAACAGGACCAGAGCACACACTAGGAACAACAGTACAGTTGAAATGGGTAGGAAAAAGTTTAAATCAATGTTGTTCATCGTGATACCAGGGCAGTACAGCACACATGATGGAGGAGCTGCTGTGGTGCAGAGCCCACTGCAGTTTCTGAATGGTACACAAGCCACTGTCAGGGACTCCTGAGGACCTGCTCTGAACGGGATAAAGGGGTGGGTGAGTTGGCACCCAGGGCAGAGGATGTGATGTTGGAGAGCTATAGGGGTGGGAGTGTGAAACAAGAATCACTGGCTTGAGCTTGAGGCTTTCTACATAAAACAGCTTGGAACTTAAATCAACAGGGAGAAACAGGTCAGATTTCCTGGCCTCCTCATAGAAACTACAACTGGAAACCCAGGCTGTGATATTCAAAACACCTGCTACCCTCAAGCCCAGGGCTAAAATCAAAACAAAGGACACTTGAATAAATTAGAACTCAAGTACCTGTCAATAACCAGTGCTGACACCCCAGGACAAAGCTCTGTGCTAGAAAAGAAAACTCCTGGCCTGTGACCCCACAGCAACTATCATTCATACAAAGTGCTGTATCTAGTAGTTAAACCTAGAGTGGAAGTGGATGCAAGCCATAAAGGCCACCAAGATCCAGGATCACTGTGGATCCTACCACACCGTTCTCACTCCCACAGGATAGTGAGACCCTAGAATTCCTGAATTTTCTGTAAGTGAATCTTTGGCATCCTACTGCCCTGCTCCTTTTTTTATATCTTCTGCCACTTGCCAACTATCAGTCCTTAGATGACTTCAATAGATCCAAAGGTTACTTTGAGCATCTTTGAATTTTTAAGGCTATGCCTTTGTTAAAGGTAACATGTTAGAATGCTTTCAAAGGAGAAAACTATTAAATCTGTTAACTATGTTTTTCATAGGAAGTTGAATTGTCCTATAAACTCTTTTATAATGGACACATCGCCCATGACCTAGCCTATCACAGTTCACATAGCATTATGTAATACTTGAGCACTTTCTTTCTATGTTAGCAATATTACATGAGAGCAGTTTTTCAAAGAAAAAGTATTTAAGTAAATTTTTAAATATTTCTAGAAGATTTAATTTCAAGTTTAATGTAATATCTCTCTATAAAGCCATAATATAGTTTCTTAGGCAATGGTTATTCATGTATAGAAATCAAAATAGTTTTAATATTAACTCACTTAAATTAGCAGTAATAAATCCATTATACATTAGTACAACGTTTATTTAAAACACTATTTTCAAAAACAAATAATATGGGACTAGCCTTCTTGTACAGTTTGCAAATGTCTTTAATGTCTGGATTAGCATGCTAATTAACTACAGTTGTATAAATTGCCACAAAGAGAAATTACATGACCCCATGAGAGTTGTAAAAAAGGTGCCGAACATATTCTGGTAATGGAAGAGTAATTCTCTGAGGAAGTAAAATATAAAGCCAGATTTGAACATGAGCATGAGGCAAACAACAAGAAAATAGGACACAGAAAGATTTTATAAGGCAGGAGAAGGGTTTGGTGTATCCGGATAGCAAAAGGAAGGATAGTGTGCTTGAATATATTATGTGAGTATATAGGAGTATCATGGTTAAGCTGGATAAAGAAGCTGTGGCCAGGGTCAGGCAAAACATTGGGGTTCATGTGGTGGAGAGTGAGATTTATTCACTGAGAAAGGGGAACCATCAATGGGATTTAGAAAAGAAATAGTGGACATAACATGACTCAATATGCACTTTTTAAAAACACACTCTGATTGCTGATGGGGAATAAATTAAAAGTGGCAGGAAGAACCGATATAAGAAAACAGTTATAGAATGACTATAGCAGAATATGCAAGAGATGGTATGTATTTAGGAAGCAGTAGAAAGCGGAACTGATCATTGACTGGATATGGGTGATGAGCTGAATGAGGCAATTTATATTTTGTTTTTCTTCAACTTATCTATTTTCATTCAATACACACTTTTGTCCTTAAATCTAACTGAAAAAAAAAATCAAAATTGCCATGAAGCAGAAATTATGTGTTTAGGAAGCATGTCATGTTGTCACTTATTCTCTCAGAATCATGGTATTTCTATATCCTGTACCATCTTACATATATCACAAAAATGTACTTTTGAAAGAAATTATTCTGAATTTTAGGGTTTTGATATAGCAATTACTTGAACTGATATTCGCCTATCAGGTAACTCTTTTACTGTCCCCTCTCTTTTGCTCGTTTTATATTCTCAGGTGTGTAGTGGGATAAAATGGAATCTGTCCATCAAAACAGTAGCCATTCTGGGTATCCAGATGTCGGGGAGTTTCTGTAAGGAAGGGAAGACAGCTGTTTGGAATTGGAAAGGAGTAGAGAATACTACGAAACATGTCAAGAGTTTTATCAGGGGAGTGAGATGACAGTTGGTAGCAGTAAAGGGTGAGCACACACTGGAACATGTCTGGAAAAATCAATTTTGCTTGAAGCTTACGTGATAGCCAAAGACATTCAAGAATGCTTTGTGGAATGGAGTCCTACATTTATCTGGATTATCTATACAACGAACTTTGTTTATGTACAAGCCATAAGATTAGTAGATATAAACACTCTCTGATCAGTCAGGGTGTTTCAGCCCACTGTTGATAGACAGGCAATATAATGAGTAGTTTTATAAACAGCCTATGAAGGTCTTTGCCTATGACTTCAGTATATTTGGGACACTGAAATATGGTATCTTACTGCCAAGGAGAAGACAGAATCTGACCTAACACTATTAAAAAGAACTCCAGACTCATGGTAAATCAAAATATGTCTTCAGAATTTTAATTTTTCATTGAACTGTGTTTTTAATTTTAACTATTACTTGTATTAGTATTTGACTCATTGTTTCTGTAAACAAGCAAAAAAAAAAAGCAGATCTGACTCTGAGAGTAGATGTTTGGGGGAGCCCTTTTAGTTTTATCTTTTCAGATTATCAAAAAACCTTCCTGAATTTGCTCAAATAGTCAAATTCTTTATATACAGACTCTCTTTTGTGATCCCATGGGATACTGGACTGGATTTCTTTCTTTTTTGGGTCAAAGTTTACAGCTGACATTCTGAAATATAGTTTTAGTCTTGATCTCTCTTTGATCACTATGACCCACAAGGGGAAACAATTTTCTGATTGCTATCTTCACTAATGGGGATGTGCTTGATATAGTATAAAATACTCATTATGATTACACATGTTAGATAGTTGTTGTATATGTGTATGTATAATTAATTAGACTTTAAGATATCATTTAACTTCAGAAAATAAATTAAAAATTATTTGCCTTAGTTGTAAAGTTATATAATTTTATATTTTATAAACAAATTATATTACTGTGCCCAGGCATTGTAATCTTGTACCTATTAAAGTAGAACAGAAATGCTGTAAAATAATCTGTAAATATTATTTACTACTGATTCTAAATGTTGTCAACCAAGATGATCACTAGACTATTCATTTTAATTAAATAGTTAATTGGAGGCTTTCACTAGATAGATTCATCAATACTTCAATAGATGGGTAGGGAGATATTTCTTCTTATGTCTATAATTGACAATGTGTTGCTTTTAAATGTTTTGAGAGTTCACACCAGGCTCTTCAGAATTATAAAATTCTGATTAGAATAGCTTAAATATTAATATGAAGTTTAAGAACTTAAGCATAAGATACTATGTTTTTTTTATTTAAATATTCTTTATAAATCAAATTAGGAATAGTGGTCTGGTGAAGTTAAAGGAATGCTGAATGAAGATATGACTGATTTCAAGGTTAGGTCAGGTCTGCAATTTAAGTGCCATTTCATCTTAGTAAAATGAGGTAATTAGACCAGTACAGTTTTTGGTTATTTGTATTTTGTTGTTACTGCTAATTTAAGGGAGTCAATAGTAAAACTACTTTGATTTCTATAAATGAAGAACCACACCAAAGAAACTATTCTGTTTTGACTTCATCATGTGAAAAATGAACAGCAGCTTGGAGATGGATGACATGAAAATAATAAGAGATATAATAGTTTTATAGGATTATGGGGTTCCCCATCAGAATGTCAATCTCATTGATGTTATGGCCTCATTTCTTTTCCACCACACCAAAGAAACAAACAAACAAAAAAAAAAAAAAAACCCAGCTCAGTTCTTAATGATACCATTATAGTTAGTTTTATTCAGCCACAGTACATGCACATGAGTCTTAGGATAACAATACCAATACTACCATGAATAATGTAATGACTATGAACAGTTTAAGACTTTCTCCAAATTACTGTGTATCTAAATAAAGTCACTTGGAATAGCCCCTTTGTGAATACTGGTGACACCAACTGGACATGAAATTAGGTTCATTTGTCTTATTTCATTTTCAGCATATAGAGTTTGCTTTTTTTCTAGATTTAATTTTGGTTTATAATTATATTGAATATTAACATGAATCCAAAATCAAATCTATAAAACAAGGTATATTTGAAGAAGTTGGACTACTTTCTCTCTAGCTTCTCTGTAAAAAAAGAGAAAGGGAGTCAGGGAAAGGTGGATAATTAACCTTAATTTTTCTTAAGTTTCTCAAGTTCACAGTTCTAATGTCCCTTGCCACAAGCACGGAGCCTAGATACATAGTGCGAGTGCATACCTGCTTACTAAAGACCACTAACAGATATTTTTAAATGAATAAAATTATTTTATAATAAGCTAATTTTTACAACCTAGCTATATTATGAATGAATAAGTTATTTGAAAATATACTTATCACTAAATTCATAAGACCTGAATAAACTGGACAAAAGTTTTAGCATTTTAGCATTTATTTTTAAAATTCTGTTTTGAATTTTGAATGCTCTAAGTGCCTTTATTCTGTGAATTTCAACATGATGTATAAACATTGAGTTGAGGTGGATAAAAAGCAGTAGATTGTAAATTTTCTTTTTTTTTAAAGATTTATCCATCCATGCACATAAGAACTGGGGTACAGTCTAGAGGTGCAGGGGATGAAAGGATTCACCAGAGACAGAGTGGGGAACACAACAGGCAGACTGAAGAAATACACGGCTGAAGGGGGCAGCCGGTGAGACAGGAGAGGTCTGCTGCGCCATGTGGGTAGCTCCCTGGCCAGCTGTGGATTGAACCTATGATGCAGAGGTTGCGGGTAGCCTCACAGTGTGGTGCTCAACCCCTTGCATCACCAGGGAGGCCCACTGTAAATTTTCTTGAAGGTGAAATCACTGTGCTCTCCATCACCTCAAAACCATCTAGCTCTAGGGCCTCCCTGGTGGCACGAGGAGTTAAGTCTCCGCACTATTAAGCTATCAGCAGCCACTGAAGCATGAGTTTAATCCCAGGCAAGGGAGCTACCCACATGGCGCAGCAGACCTCTCCTGCCTCGCCTGCTGCCCCCCTCAACAGTGTATTTCAGTAGATCTGCCTGTTCTGCTCCCCACTCTGTCTCTGCTGAATCTTGTTATCCCCTGCACTTCTGGCATACACTTCTGGGGTGTATGCATAAATAAATAAATATTTAAAAAAAAACCAAATATCTAGCTCTATAACTAAAACATTGCTGATGTTTCTGAATATTTACCTAATGAATGAATGAATGATATCTCTATTTTACAGCCAGTCATGGAAACTAAGAGCTAGATGCCTCTCTAGTGTTGTTCAGCTAAAAGAAAGGTCCACAGCTTTTTGCCCATACAGAAATCCATTACCTTCCCGAGAGATTATTTTCTTTTATATCCTCAGAGCTATACTTTTATAGTCCACAAACATGGAATCATACAAGTGAGAAACCAAGCTATTGTGGAAAATAATAACCAATTCGTTGAAAAGACAGAGGACTATTTCTTAATAGAGAGTGAAAAAATACATTATATGTAAAAGAATGTGTATATTCATAACATGTGACTAATACAGAAAAGAGGTTAAACTTAATTTTAGAATTATTTACCATATTGTCTCCTGTCTTATATCCCCGTAATGTAGGTATTTAGGATTTCAACATCATAGCTATCTCAGCAAAGTTTGACTTTTATTCAATGCTTAAATGTCAACATTTAATTTCTGAAGATGAATTTACAATTTAGGGTAGGTGATCTGAGAATACACTTTACTCACCTCAGATCTGGAAAAGGATGAGAAAAATTTGTCAAGTTATGAAAACCTTGTATCTCTTAAAAGCTTCTCCAATAAAAATATGATTAAAATGTTTCATAAGATTAGGGTTTTACCTGTGGCAGCATGAATTCCTTCCGTTTAACACATCATTCGTATGATATGTCACGCTTGGCTTTGTCAGCAATTCTTGTACACAGATTAAGTGTAAACACATTTAAAATGACAGCTTTAAATGGATCCCAATACTAAAGGAACTGCTGGTAAAATGGCAAAGCATTTCTAATAAAAACATTATTGTCAACCGGCTCTGGTTGGGTGCCTCAGTGTTTGCGGGACATCTATGCTCTTATCTCCAAAGCTTGCTCATAACAGCTCTTAGCCTTCTATAGGTGTGAAAATTACTTTAGTGAATTATCACATTCTCTAGTAAGATATCACATTCTAACTTGTGCACAGAAAATTTCAAATTTGTCTTCAAAATAAGTATAGTCTCAATTCTAAGATTACTCTTACCTTTTAAGTACTAACTAACATCTTTTTTTTCATATATAATGTGCCTGATATTTTTCACATTTCTCACTATAATGTCAAAAATCATCACATCACAATGACCTTTTCTCTCTAGGGTCAATTGAGTGGAACTTGGTTATGGATATGGATATGGATATGGATATCTTACATATTTTTTGATGTTTTCTCATGTTATATTGTTATATTGACTTTCCCCCCTTTTTCCCTATGTTTTATTGATATACGCAATCACAGTCTCACATATACTTACATCCCTATTAGACTAAAATATTTGAGATAAAACTTTGTTGGACAAAGAAGTAAATATGTATTTCCTAGATGTGTTCTGAGATTTAAAAAAAAAATTCTCAGATTCTCTTTATTAAGGTAAGAGTTTTAATGAAATAGTAATACATATATGTGAAATTGTGCTGGAGTAGTAATTGCAACAGAAGTTAACTATAGAAGGAATAGTTGGGGCCTCCCTGGTGGCGCAGTGGTTGAGCCCTGGGTTGCGAAGCTGCCCGCAGCCTCTGCAGCACCTGTTCAATCCCCGGCTGCTGGGCGAGGGTCCCACATGGCGCACAGACCTCTCCTGCCGCCCACTGCTCCCCTCAGCAGTGTCCTTCGTCAGTCTGCCTATTCTGCTCTCCACATTGGCTCTGGTGAATTCTCTCACCCTTCTGTACTTCTGACTGTACCCAGTGCTTGTATAAATAAATAAAATTAATCTTTTTTTTTTTTTTAAAAAAGAAGGTATAGTTGACTCCAAATTAAATTAACAACAGTGATGTAGATTATTTTAAGACCATCTTCTTTTTATTATTATACACACATACACACATTTATTCAATAAAGCACTCTATTAAAACTTTGTCCACTTAGAAATGCTTACTGAGTCTGCATTTTCCTTAAACAGGATAATTTAATGGTAAAACTGCCTACCTGTTCTGCATTCTTTTAAGGAATTATGCTAATCATATAACTGGATCTGCATCGCATGACTGATGCATTCATTTTGTTTCAGCCCTTGCTTCTTCTATGCCTTACAGAGCTTAGCTATATTGAATTAGGCTTAAGTCTTATAGTCTTGAGTTGTTTTTCTTGTATGTTAAAGATTGCACTTTTGGCAATAAACTATAGCCCTCTGAAAACTGAATCCTCACCCAGATTTCCATGTAGTCCTTTATCAATTCCAGTAACATTGGAGTTTGAAAGCTACTTGCCTCTGAAACTTAGACACCTGGAAAACCAAGGCTGGAAAACTTAGACACCATGTCATGGCAAGGTTTTTATATTACAAACATTGGGTTTTGGAAGTAAGAAAGGACAAATATTGTACCCTCTTGATTTTAGAAACAGCAGGAAAATGAAATACAGGGGAGAATTCATGTATGATCATCTACATGCATTCTTAAGTGTTATTTTAGAAACCACCCACAATAAAGAGGAAGAGAGAAGTTTTGATAAAGGTCTACTGTAAGTACAAGTAGGAAAAATAAATATTGATCACAGGAAATTTCACCTGTTCATTGCCAGCAACAGGGGGCACACCCACAAATATTTGTCCATCTATAGACAATTGGATAAAGAAGTTTTGGAATATAAACTAAATGGAATACTACTCAACTATTTAAAAAGAAATGAAGTAGTGCCTTCTGGGGCAAAATGCATGGACCTTGAGCTGATACTGCTAAGCGGGATAAGTCAGAAAGTGACAGTTACCAGATGGTTTCAACTCATTACAGGATATAAATAACCAAAGGAAACAGACAAAACACAATAAAAGTAACTCCTAGACTGTGAAAAATGTACTGGTTATCAGAGGGGATGAGGAGGGACGTGGGACATGCAGGGAGTATGATAGGTTATTTTTGGAGGGTAAGTGAAGTATGCATACTTATAGAAGCATGCAGTTGTACTTCTAAAATCACATAGGTATGTAAATTAAGTAAAGTTGGAGAAAAATAGTCCTTTTAAAGACATAAGTTCTGAAAACATAAGTTTACATTACAAAAGTGCAAACATAAGATCCTTCAATTCATTTATACATTTGCATATATGTAAATATGTATAAATATGCTTAAATATATGTATTTCTGTATTACAGATGTGTGTATATGTTTCTGTCCTATCAGTTCTTCCTTCACACCATTTTCACTCAGTACTATCCTGTTCCTATCTTTATCACACTCCCTCCCCATCCACCACAATCCATCCTACCTCTTTTTTGCTTAGATTATCCTTGTCAAGGAGCAACCTCCTTTAGAATCTTGTAGCTCCTGAGGTCAAATCTTGATTTTTCAATAGCAGAATCCTTGAGCAAGTTACTGCTAGACCTGTACAATCTCAATTCTTTACCTCCATGTGTCATATAAAAGTTATTGACATGTATTAGTACAAAGATATATAAACAGCAGGAAATCTTGACATATGATTGTTTCCATGTTTTTCAACATGCTAATATAGCAAGATAATAACACACATATATATGTGTATTTACACACACATAACTGGAGAAATACTTTTGTCATTGTTTTTCAAATATGGAATTTTATTTACTTTTTTCTTTCTCGATAGTTATTTGTGGAAATCCCATCAACTCCACTGAATTGCTCCAATTCATTATTTTGAATAGCTGTATGGTAATTTTACAACCATTCTCTGGCTGGCAATATTTCAATTGGTCCAAGCATTGTATTGTTTTGTTTTGTCATGCCACCGCAAGAAAAGCCTATTTAATTTATCTTTAATGGGATAGATTGTATGGGAGTACTATATTTAAGAAAATTCACCATTTTTATTCTCAATAGAGGTTGCAAGATTGTATTTCAAAAAACCTTTGGTAAGTATCAAATGATATCTCACTATTTTGTCCATTTAAAATTTCTTGATTTCTAGCAAGTCTAAGCATCGTTTTTATTCTGGTTGGTGGTTTATAATGTGCCTCTGCATTATTTTTGATTATTTTTTAGGTTGTTTTTCCCTTTCTTGTCTGTGGCATCACTTTACCTTATGTGGATATTATCTCTTTCAATTTCAATTTCTTTCAAAAGCAAAAATTTTGAGAATGATTTGTTGCTCATAATAATATATATGTATATATATGTATATATATATATATATATATATATACTTATTTTTCTTGCAGACCAATTCAGATGGGCAGACGTATGTTGAAAAGATAAGAGATAAGTCACTGTATAGTGGTACAGAACTGAACATCAAAAGTCACAGACACATGACACATTACTGAAATTTCATTTGTCAAAACTGTTAGTTTCAAAAATGCTTTCAGTAACAGAAACTCTTGGTGTGATCTGGGTTTGGGGAGACTATCTTGGGACTTTAAGTTATTTGAAAAAGAGATAGTCTTTCTCTCTTTGGCTCAAATATCAATGACTTACATGTCTTCTTGGAAGGATATTCATTTTAGTATCACGACAAATGTTTTTTTGAAGGAAAATTTTTAAATTATGATAGAGCTTCCATATGATCCAGCAATTCCACTCCTAGGTATTTACCCAAAGGACACAGAAACATCAATTCCAAAGAACACCTGCACCCCTATGTTTATAGCAGCACTGTTTACAATAGCTAAGCTTTGGAAACAACCCAAATGCCCAAAAATAGATGACTGGATCAAGAAGATGTGGTACATATATACCATGGAATATTACTCAGCATTCAAAAAAGATAAACACATGCAATTTGCAGCAACATGGATGGCACTGGAAGGGATCATGCTCAGCGAAATAAGCCAAAAAGAAAAAGAAAAATACCGGATGGTCTCACTCATAGCAGGAATCTAGAAAACTTAAATAAGGGACCAGGAAAATGAATAACTATAAGAAAGTGAAAATCAAAATCAACAAAAAACTATGAACCAGAGACACTTTTAGGGGGGCGGGGGTGGGAGGGGAGGGATTGGGGTCAGAATGGGGGGGCTGCAATTGTATGGGGAATATAACAATAAAATTTATTAAAAAAAAAAAAAAGATTTTCTCATCATAAAAAAAAAAAAAAATTATGATGAAGCCTCTCATATTCACAGATCTAAAATTTTCAAGGTACTTTTAAAAATCTCATTTTTAAATGTATATATTTTTTGCCATTTACATTTTTAACTCTATCTTTTAAAATAATTACAGATTCACAGGAGTTGGACAAATATGTACAAGGAGGTCCCATGTAGCTTACACATAGCCTCTTTAATGTTGATATCTCCCATAACTATAACATGATATTGAAACTGTCATTGGTGTAATTCACAGAGTTTTTCAGATTTCAGTGGTTTATAAGTACTCACTTGCATGTATGTGTTTTTATAATTCTATTGGGTTATTTTTAAACTCTTCTACATGAAAAAAAAAAAAACTCTCTCTCTCAAATTCTAAGCTCCAAATATAGTACATAGAATGGAAGCCATAGAAAATGTTTGGCATGGATTGGTTTTCTGTGTTCTGCTGTGGAATGCCATTCTGTGTCTAACCTTAAAACAAAAAAAATAAAAGAGAAAAAAACATGAAAGGTTCCTCAAGTTTGGTGTAGCTCCACATAGACTGCATAGATACAGGACATGTAGAAAATATTCTCTAAAGATTGCAGAATTCTCAGTTCCTGACCTCATGAGAAAGGAGTTCAACACTATTTACATTGTGCCAGTAGAATCTGCTTCTCGTTTAAGAATAATTAATTATAAATCCAGACATTCAGCAGGGGAGGCAGAGAGAGAGGGATCTAAACAGGAGAGGGAAGAGCATAAAAGACTATGGTGATGGTTCATGCATGTCTTGGTGGTGGTAATTTTATGGGGATTACACCTGAGAGGAGAATGAACAAGGATGTAAAAACTACATAAATAATAAATAAATAATATTATTTGTGGGAAGATGTGTTCTTCTGACTACAGTGACACCTGCTGAAATTGCTTGGATTGTAATTTTATAGCAGCCTTTTTACTAAATTAATCATGTATCTACAATCAAGCAACTATAGCTACTCTTTAGAAGTAATGTTCACATACAACTGTGAAATAGAGGTTGCAAGTTTAGTGCCAACTAACATCTAATCACGTGCAATGATACAGATGTGTACTTGGTCAGCAGCACCTCCCTTTTTCTGTGAATTGCCGCAGTGCATTCTCCAGTACCTTAACAGAATCAGAAAAAGTGTGTTGAGTGTTGCTGTGTGAGGGAGTGTTGCTGATCCCCAATGGAAGCATAACCTTGAAATACATTCACATTAGTGGTATCTATGGATTATAGGCCATAATCCATAATCCACAGAGGGAAATTTTCTTGTAAATAAACATGGTCTAGAAAACTGAAGCAAGTTCTCTAAAGATAGAAGCCGAATTAGTAACAATGTCTTGACTAAAGTTCTGGAATTATAACCCAACATTGTTCTGCTCATTTTTATAGATTAGATCACTGGATACAAAGTCCTAATATTTCATAGTCTAAAAATTTTTCTAAGATTGTTTTTCTCCTCTATATTACTGTAATAGTCCAAGGAGTTTTATGCGGTCAATCCTGACAGTCACCTATTTCTTATAATAGACATCTGATTGGTAAAAGTGAGTTTTATGGCTCTAATACTGTTGGTAGGCTGACACAATTTCTAAAACAATCTTCTCCCCACTCCCGCAGGTATCTAAAAGAACTTAAATTTGAATCTATTTAGTATTTTTTTGCTGAAGTGTTGGGTAGTCTCCAGATCCAGTACACCATGGATTAATTCAGTTGTTCATTAGCACTGGTCCTTGAAAAAGAATATTATGGAGCATTTCAAATATATGCAAAAATGGAGTGATTTATATAACAAATTTCCATGCAGGTCATGGTATTCAATACTACAATAGGTAGTCAAATGGTGGTTTTAAAATATGTAAATATGAGAGATTCTATTTGCTTGTATTTGGTACTCCAAGTTTTTTTGGGTGGTCAGGGTGGGTTCTGGAGAACTGTTAAAAGGTTCTTTTCATCTGATTATCCATCTAATGCAGTATCTCTCTTCCTCTGTGTGGTCATAGATCATACTGTAAGATATTATTAGGTTTAGTGGCGGTGCCCTCAAAATATAAATCAACAATGTAGAATTTAGAGTTATGATTAAAATCTACTGTGAGACACCAGAGGGAGCCATAAATTTCAGGGTGAGACTGTTTGCCTCTAGTTGGGGAAAGCAATGGCAGAGTGTTTGAAGTATGCACAGGGCATTTGAAGTAATATTAGGTGAATGGCTAATTCAAAGGAGACATCTCTGTTAGAGAGAAGAGTATTCTATCTGTTAGAGAGAATAGTGAAGACCAAAACTACAGATTGTAGTCTCTTTACTTTTGACAGAATATCATCAACTTATGCTTTCCATTTTAAGTTAGATAAGTGGATGTGACCCCAACTGGACTTTAATAAATTCTGTTGAAGACATGGACATTTTTCTCTGCTGCTTGTCTCTCCCTAATGGTTGGCAATAAATGCTGATGTTTGTTGAATGGATGAATGGACAGATAGATGCTTGGATGACAAAAAAGTAAGGAAAGGTATCTTAGGTAGTAAAAGTAAGTCAAAATCCCCACTTTTTAGATGTTAGAATGTAATATCAAAGTGTTTCAAAGGCTGACCCATTTTTAAGAAGATACCATTAACAGTGGTGTGACATTAAAAAAGTTCATTGTATTATTGTCTCAGGTCACCTTTTGGTAACCTTATTAGTTCACTGACAGTATTTTTTTAAGACAGTAAAAAAAAATCTGATTTGAAAAGAAATAACCCTGGTGCTTTAGTTTAATACTGTCCATGAGGTTCAAACTTGGATGCCCGGCACTGGTAAATCTTGATAGAAACCATCTTCACATTTTGATCATTAAATTTACTTGTCCTGGTATTATGGTCCTATTTTACACAGAATTCCATACTGTAAAAGTAATTTAGGTAATGTGTAGTATAATTCTGGTGATAGTTCCTGGAGAAGAGTGAGGCTAAATGTAGATTGTGGCATGTTAAGTAATATGATGTTCTGTTCAGTATTACTTACGACAGCAAATCAGGCATGGTAAAGCAAAATTTGTAGAATTAATTTAGCTCTTTAGGTTACTATAAAGCACCAGGACCTGAAATATTGGAAAGGAACTTGTATATCATCCCTCATTTTGCAAAACGGATGCAGAGAATAGAAATTGATTAACCTAAAATTGTGAGTACAGAAGCTCATTAGTTTCAAAGAGATGTTCTCAGTATAGAATCTCTGTCTTCATAGTCTGGACCCCACACTATCCTCCATTCCTAAGTGTCTCCATAATGTCAAGTCTTGTAGTGTCTGTGTTATGTATGGTCAGTTTTTTCCTTCATTCCTTCTCTCGTGAGTTATTTTCTAGGTCAGTCACTATCTTCATTATCCTCTTGTGACTATCACACATTGTGATAGTAAAAGACTGATAATTTTAGTTAAGGAAGAAGATGTGGAATAAATCTTTAATATAATAAAAGAGCATTAGTATCCTTTGAAATTAAGGCAGTAAAATCATTGTACATAGGTATATTGTTTCAAATTTTAGTCATGATCATCTGACATCCTCAGTGTCAAAATAACTTTGTCTTTCCACTTCTTATATCATGAGAAATATGTTACCAATTTAAAATGTTCATGGGTTTCTTCTTAATCTTTAAGTGTTTCAAATACATATACTTAAGTCTTTCTACTTTTCTTGAAATTTACATGGAATGTTCTAGAGATTCACATATTTCAGGCCAAAACCATAACAAAAACAAAAGTTTATAAACACATAAAAAAGCTAAAAGGAATTCCATATGTTAGTCTTTGGAGACTGCAAAATCGTGTGCCTTCTATATTACATTCTTCTGATATTAGTTCTCTACTTGCCAAAACTTGCCTTTCTCCCCACTCAAAACTAGCAGCAGCTGACATTTGGATCACTCCCCTCTGAGAAACCACATTTAAAGATACGGTGATCTTCTAACTCCAGTGATTTCCAATATTCACTAATCCAAAATATCTACAAATGCTGGTGACTCACTCATAGGGTGTTAAGTCAATTGAGTGTGTCTCACTGAAATAAATTTAAAAAAAAAAAGGAAAAATGCCACAGAATAGGTGCTGTCAGAAAATTGCATACATAAGAGTGAGCATTAATAGTTTTGTGACATCAACTCTTTGTACGTGGCCTAGATTATGATGTAAAATGCTCTTCTAAAGGTGATGTACTATTCTGTTTTTTTTTTTTTAAGATTTATTTATTTATGCATACAAGAGCTGGGGTATAGGCCAGAGGTGGGGGGTGGTGAGAGGATTCACCAGAGACAGAGTGGGGAACAGAACAGGCTGACTGACTGAAATACACTGCTGAGGGGAGCAGCGGGAGAGTCAGGCAAGGTCTTCTGCGCCATGTGGGTCACCTCCTGGTGGGGGATTGAACTCGTGCTGCAGTGGCTGTGGATAGTTCTTCATAGTGTACTTGTGCTGCAGTGGCTTCATAGTGCTGATGCTTAACACCTTGCACCACCAGGGAGGCTCCAACTGTACTATTCTGTTAATCCTACCCAGTGGAGGGGTGAGGCCTGGGACTTAACACTAACTCTTAAGCCAAAGTAACTCTCAGTATCTGGCTTTACCTGGTCCTCTATGAAATCTACTTAATCTTTTTTTTTTTTTTTTTTTTGAGCTAGGAATAATGATGTGCCAAGTCTTTCCCACTACTAACAATAGCGTGATTCCTCTGATGACTCCTTGAGAAAACAATACCTTACCTGAATATACTGAACAGTACAAATACTTTAGACTTCTACATTCCCCATTACCCATGAGGGAAATATTTAATGATCTTGTGCACCACATGGTTTAAATTTATAGTTTAAATTTTGTTCTCTGCAGTAAGACTCTTGTAGATTATTAATAAGTTCCATTCCTTGTGAGACAATTTGTTACCTTTACATCAGTGCAAATGCATTTTTCAGTGATTCTCTTAAATTATTCCATCCAAAAGGAAGAATTTGCCAAGAATAGAGAAAGAGAGATGGAGAAGTTGAGATTTAGTTAGTTAAAACATGGCATCAGAGTTGGGCCTTATCTCTTGGGTGTTTCTTATAACCATAAGTTGATAGTAAAGTTGTTTGCAGGTGGTTCTAGGGACAGACAAAGGGGAAGAACATCCTCAGGTCCTAATGAACATGCTGAGCCTGTTCAGGCATTCCCACTGGAATACTAGTAAAAGAAAATTAAATCAACTTGCGACAGCTATCTTGTATATCTCACCTGGGAAGGTATGTATGCAGGAGGACGGGCACTGCTTAACGTTAATCAGCCTCCTGAAGTCATTACATTCATAAGGAAATGTAATTCACATGTGATTACTTTTTAATTTACTCCGTAATCACATTCCAAGTGAACGGGCCAAGCTTAAAATGAAATTTAAAAGTCAGATACTGCTTTGTATTAGGAATTCACAATTTTTATATGCACTTAGGGTAATAAAGATTTTACAATAACCATTTGTGACTGAGTATATGATAATTTTTTTGATGAAAGTTAGTACCATACCTTAGATAAAATGTATTTGATTTCCCTCTAAGTAGTCAACAGGACCTGGGGAGTTTCAGAACTCTACTCTGTGCTGAATTCATGCCTCATATAAACTTTATTTGAAAAAAAAAAATCATCCAAACATTCCTCAATCCCAGACCAGAAGTTGGAATGAACTAATGTATTTTTAATTCCTGCTGTGCCAGTGAGGCATATCCATTTGTTTTATCCATCATCAGAAATTGTGCACAGAACCTTATAGTAACTGACTTAAGCTCATCAGTGGGGAATGCCAGTGCCTATAGTAACAATCTTCCTTCAACAATGTGATCTTTAAAGTTTATGAAATTACAAAGCTGCTGTGTTAGTTTCACAAGAGCTTTCTGCCTTTAAACGTAAGGTTTAAAAGCCTAGGACCAGTTAGTGATGGATGGTGGGGAGTACATTTGTGTCTTGATTCATCAGGTAGAACTCAGGTCAATGCAGAGAAGTTTATAAAGTATTTAAAGATTTCGAGTCAATACAAGGAAAAAAAAATATCACTTGGCACCACCTGGCATTGGTTTCCAAGCATCAATTATTAACTGTTAATTTTCAAGATATTTTTTACATATTCATACTAACTTTACTATTATTTACTTTAACTCATTACACTTTATTTTAACATGCTTTGGCATTGTTCTAATCCAGTGTTATTTAATAAAAATATAGTATATTACAAATGTTGGATTTTCTAGTCACCACATTAAAAAAAAGGAAAAATAAGTATGTGAACTTTATAGTAATATACTATATTTAACTCAATATATCTCATTATAAATTCAAGATACAATCAATATAAAATTGTTTAAAAGAGATAGCTTTCTCTATACTAAACTTTGAAATCCTGTGTGTATTTTACATTTACAAATAACTCAATTTGAACTAGTCACATTTTAGGTGCTCAAAAGTGTCCTGTGGCTAGTAGGTACTGTATTGGGCAGAATGGTTTCAAGTTATGACAGTCATGAAATCGTGGCTTTTATATGCTGGTTATAATTTTAAATGCACAGTAAGTAAATATATTTTCAAATTTTAAAGAAGTGTGATTTAATAAATGGAATATGAACCATGCTATGGGAAACAATAAGTTGTTTATTTATTTGGCAGTAATATATATGACAGATAGTCCTCATGTGCATTGGGCTCTGCATGAGTATCTGTACCTAACTATGCTTCTCATCATTAGAACCATAAACACATTAGTCTTTGCTCACACGAAAGCTTAACAGAATTTAAGGGAATATGACAGATGTAATCCAGATTTACATATATTTTTTACAAATAAAATATTTACTATATATAGTATTTACATACCAAATTTTTTGCAGGTGCTATGTATAACACAAATATGCATACACATATATGACTTTACATATTATGCTAGAACTATTAATGTGAACACATTTCTTACAATATACCTCATAGCTGAGACCAGCCCAGTTGTAACGCTGACCTGCAGATGAGACTCTATTGGAGGTCACATAGTCCAGGAAATTGCCTTGTTCATTTGCACTTAGGGCTGGTACGTGATATCTAATCCATTGTGGTAAGCAGAATAAAGGCACCCCAAAGATGTGTACATCCTAGTCTTCAGTCCTATGAATGATGAATATGATGTAAGAGTAGTGAGGTCAGAGTGATATGATGTAAGCAGCACTCCACATGCTGTTGCTGTCTTAGAAGATGGAGAAATGGGACCAGGCGCCAAGGATTATAGGTGGCATTTAGAAACTGCACAGGTCAGAAAATGGATTCTCCCTTACAACCTCCAAAAAAGAGCACAGTGCTGCTGCTATCTTGATCATAGCCCAGTGAGACCCATTTTTTCTTCCAGGACTGTAGGATAAATTTTAAGCCATTGTTGTTTATAAGCCATTAATTTTGTGGAAATTTGTTATAGCAGCAATAGGAAATTATTACACCCATGCTGAAAAATGGAATGCTTAAAAATGTATTACTTCTTTAGATTGAAAAGGTCTCTGTGTTTTGACATCTAAGTCAATCTCTTTCCCTGAGAAAGCTTTCTAAATTATCTTGGCCCAGATCATGGTGCTTTCCTCCTCTTTATTGCTATCACCATTCTCAGAGCTATCCTCTGACATTGTATGTATCTTATTGTGATGTGGTCAAAAATGTGGAAGCCTGTCTTTCTACTAGAATCTTTGCAGGACTAATGCAGTATAACCCCACAGGCAGCCCATGATCAGCCACCAGAAGTTTAGAATGTATTGAATGAGTACCTCAACATCTAAATTCTGTACTTTCATAAAATGATTTGTCACGAGTAAGGTCACAGGGCCTCCCTGGTGGCACGGTGGTTGAGCGCAGCTCTGTGAAGCTGTCCGCAGCCTCTGCAGTGCCAGTTCAATTCCCAGCCAGCCAGGGAGATTCCCACATGGCGAGGCAGACCTCTCCTGTCCTGCCCACTGCTCCCTTCAGCAGTGTATTTCGCTCCTTCTGCCTGTTCTGCTCCTTGCTCTGTCTCTGGTGAATTCTCTCACCTTCCCGCACCTCTGGCCTGTACCCCAGTACTTGTATAAATAAATAAATCTTAAAAAAAAAGAGTAAGGTCACAGGTGTGTATGTTCCTTATTTTCCACTTTATTCGTACCAGTGTGGTTAAAGATTGCCCATTTACTTTCTGAAATTGGCTGAGGCCCTCATTGGAAGTGACATTTGAAAGTTATTTACCAAATCATAGTATTAGTGTTTTTTATTTTATTTTGTTTACTTTTAGAAATCTGTTAACACTTTGCAGAACATTACTAGGAAAGTGATGTGAAGTTTAATTATCTACTCCTTTGTCTGCCTAGAAAGACAAGTACTGAAGCTGTTGTAGCCCATTGTTAGGGCTCAAGATCCACTGAGACTTGGGGTGTGAGACCAGCTATATTCCCATGTGTGTCTGCAGCAGATCTGTTCACAAGCAGTGTTTCCTCACCTAATCAGTGGTTATATTCACGCCTGCATTTAGGTTTGGACAGGATTATGGTAATTCCTATAAAGTGCCTACATGTATTCTAAGCATTTATGCTTTTGAAATAGCTCTCGTGGCAAAGGATTTCAAGCTTTGAGAAATCTTCATTTTCCTGTTAAGTGTAGTCTGCTATTTACATTCCTACTTTTTTAAGCAAAATGTCATTTGCTTAGTTTTTGGTCATCTTACCCCCAATGTCATTTAAAATGAATGATTTAAGAACACACAAGTGGCATTTTTGCTCTAGCTCTGGAAATAACAGAAAAATTGCTTCAAGAAGAACTTGTGTCATTCAGTATTATAGAGTTCATACAGAGTACAAGCAGTTATTTGAAAAAGCTCCTTAATTGTGGTTAGAATTCAAGATAAGGTATGACCATGCACTTCATAGTTTTTAATCATTTTACTTCTACCTTTCAAAAGTAGTGGTGAAATCATGTGAGAAGATAGAGAGCTGGGACTCAGGGGAAGAGTATGGATCAAATAGAGGTAAATATGCCCAGGTTGAGGTCCTGGGTAGATAAGCAGAATGTAGAATGAAGAGGCAAATATGTGAACAAGGCTGCATCCTCCTGTGGCTAATTGGACTTGGAAATCTAATTCACTTAGTTGATGTACATGACCTTAGAATCCTCTCCACAGAGACATCCTCTGAATTGATCAGAGCTGGCCATTAAATTGAAATGTGTGTGTGTGTGTGTGTGTGTGTGTTTTCTTGAAAGGATTAGCATTTGAGGCACAAAGAATATAGAAACAGGGTAATAGCGCTTATTTAAGTCAAAGGTATATTGCTCTCAAATTTGGAGGAAAGCATGTGGAAACTATGGAGATCCTAGTGGGCAAAATCAGAAATGTGATCAAATAGAGGGGTTTCAGACTCTGAAGGACACTCAAATTTGATTGTATCTGGGGGTTATATGAAAATGAATGTTGTAATTGACTAATTCCCAGGGCAGGACTTGGGATAGTGCAGTTTTGACCAGCTTATAAAAGATACCAACACTTGGTCTTGGGACCAGGCTTTCAGTAGTAAGAATAGAGAATGCAGCCAGGGAACCAATGCCAACTAGATCTGTTTTCAGGTTAGACTTCTATCTCCACTAAGTCCTTTCCATTAAATGGAATCCACTCTGGGTTTAAGTTTTTCAGAATCTGTAGAAAGATGTAGCACGGTATTTGCCCTTGAGCAGATAAATTTTAGGTCAATATAGAAAGGTTTGGTGTTCCTAATTTAAATTAGAGGTAGCTCTAGGACTTTGATATGGGAAGGGTACTACTCTAATAAGATTGCCATTCCCAACCCCCCACAGACTACCCTTTGTAGTTCTATAGAACACACTGGTAGGTCACTGTTTGTCTTTAGGGATCCATACACACATACACACAAAGATTAAAGACCATCTCCATGAAGAGTTTAGATCCAAAATCTGAAAAACTATCAGGAACACAGGTAGCTACTCTAGGTCCCCTCCTTCTGCCTTCTCCCCACCCCATGTTTTCTTGTTTCCTCTTTCTTTCTGTATGCAGACAGGATGTCCCAATTTTTTTTTTTTTTCCTGTATGGAGATAGGAACACAGAAAGTAGCTCAGGGCCTCCCTGGTGGCACAAGAGGATAAGACCCAGCACTCTACAGCTATTCCTAGCTGCTGGATCATGAGTCTCTGGCCAGGGAGGTGACCCACGTGGCGCAGCAGACCTCTCCTGTCTTGCCCGCTGCTCCCCTCAGCAGTGTATTTCAGAGGCTCTGCCTGTTCTGTATCCCACTCTGCCTCTGGTGAATCCTCTTAACCCCTGCACCTCTGGCCTGTACCCCAGCTCTTACATGCATAAATGAATAAATCTTTAAAAAAAAAAGTGGCTCAGTTGATTCTGCTTATAGCCACATTTAGTCTCCACATTTTCCACTTCTGAATGACTAATAGAGGACATGATCCAACCCAGTGTCTGCATTCATTAATTCTTCCCTGCTCAGTTACCGCCCACATTGGAGAGCTAGAATAACAGTTCAAGCTACATCACACCCATTTGGGAGTTTGGGACACACAGTCTCTGCTGGTGTATTTGAAAGGCATTTGTCATACACTCCCAAGTCTTCAGCTCAGAAGTCTCCACAGAATCCCAAACTTATCTCTCCATCTGTCTGCTTGCTGTAGGGCTGTCTGTGGGACTCAGGATACTATCCAATATTCCTCAGGCCCACTCAAATTTTTGCCTGTTTTGCCTTTATCTTTGTAATAGGTGTTTTGTTTTTTTTTTTTTTGGTTGATTGACTTGTTTTCTGTTAATTTTAAATTACATTGAAATTTTGTTTTTATATGTAATTGTTGAATTATTTTTTAGTTTTCCCTAACTGTAAATATGTTTAAGAATTACTTTTTCTGGTACTTTTGTTATTTGGATGTTTTATATATTATGACATTTTCAGTGTATATACTCTTGACATCTTAAATTTATTTGTAATAAGTTATGAGATAATGATCAAAATTTTTCTTTCTATTGGCCTTGTGGTTTCTATTGGTCTTGTTGGTTCATGTCTTCTATTAGGCATTTGAAATCCCTTCTTTGTGCATTTGAGTAGATTTCCCTTTGGATCATATGCATGTAAAATAACATTTTACTCCCTGGAACTTTATGTTTACTCCCTGGAGCCATTCAAGTAGTTTTTATGTGCATATAGTACATTTCAGTTCAGGTCAGTGAACTTGAAATAGTGTCCTTTTCATTTCTAATTAGAGAGATGACAGCCTGCCCCTCCCTCATAGCAGACCAATCAGCAAATTATTATTAATACCTAGAAAATGTTTGTGTTTTTATTTAGGGTATATCCCTTTTCCTGAACCTCTAGTAGAATGGACTAAGTAATACATAGCTAGACATATACTCTTTTCCTTTGCTAACACTCGTTTGAATTGCAAAGTTCTACAATATGCCATTATGATGTTTCCCAGTTCATCTCTAGTTCACTATTCATAGGAATAAAATACGTTTTCCTTGTAGGGTACCACACTTCACTTAAGCTAGGAGGAGGTATCAGGAAGAACTTACCTCTAGGAAATTAAGCAAAATCTCAATGAAAGAGATTTTCTTATCTTCTAAAGAAGTTCCTCCCGACAAAAGCAAAAGGGCAAGATTTCAAAATCCCCCTTAGTAGGGCCTCCCCTGGTAGGGCAGGCGGTTGAGCACCATGCTGTGAAGCTGTCCACAGCCTCTGCAGTGCTGGTTTGATCCCTGCTGCCGGCGAGGGTCCCATATGGTGCCGCAGACCTCCCCTGTTGCACCCGCTGCTCCCCTCAGCAGTGTATTTTGTGAGTTTGCCTGTTCTGTTCCCCACTCTGTCGCTGGTGAATCCTCTCACCTCCTGTGCTTCTGGCCTGTACTCCGGTTCTTGTATAAATAAATAAATCTTAAAAAAAGAACGTTAATATTTTTATTCCTGTCTTTTGCCTGATTTTAGTTATATGCACCTCATCTTTGACCCTATTTTCTTCTAGTTTTCTTTCTTTCTATCTTAATCCCACTTTCTGGCCATTAGCCACTTCAATGTGTCATTTCTGAGCAAACTATCATGCCAAACAGATCTGACTGTTCTAAAGGAAACAAAAATAGCAGAACAAGAAGAGAATATGGGATATTATTTTGGTTCTGTGATGTCATCAGTCAGTCACAATCTGAGTTTCCAAAGTGTTGTTTGCAGCCCTGTTTAGAATTGTGGTATTTTGACTGGTTGGCTTCTGTGTGATGTTTTAGAATCATTAATTCTTCTCAAAATAGATTTTCCCCCATTGAAAAGCAGAAACATGTTTCAAAACTGAGAGGGAGTGATTATTAACTGACTTAAATGTGGGTAAGATGGATTCCTAAGAGATCATATCCATTGGTCCTTCTTTAATCTTCAAAATTTGGAGAGTTGGTCACTCCATGCATATATGGCTTCCACCTTTAATTTGCAGTTTTGCTGAACAAGTGCTCAATTATCAAGACTTTAAACAGTATCGAGACTTTAATTAAACAAGACTTTAACTTCTAAGAATACAGAATTTTTCAAAATTTAACTTTTAAAAAGAACAGTTTTTCAGTTTTAAGAAAAGTAGTTATTCTTTTGAAATGGAAAATTGTGGGGAAATGTCAGAAAGCTAGAAAACCATTCATGTCATTTCTAAAACATTCACATTCAAGTAAACCCAATCTCAATCAAAATCTAGTCAACTCAGCAATGATTGCATAAGTAGGTAAAATGTCAGTCAGACCAGTGTTTACATGTTTACATATCTTGCCATAATGCATCAAACACAGGGACCCAGAAAGGTTATCCTTCTGCAGTCATTTGTAACCTACTTACAAGAGGGAAAGGAAGGAGAAAGAACAGAGTTGTTGCATTCAACAAAATTGCCCCCAAATGTAAAAGAAAAAGCATGGATGATTGTAGAAAGATTTCAGTGAATGATACTCAAAATAAAACAGTAAGCTGGTGACTTTAAGAAATATTACATTGCCACATGTAATGTATTCATTGAACAGGACTTAAGTAGTGCCAACAACAACAACAAACACCAACCTGACAACCATCCTGAGATCTGGTTGGGTAATACAAACTTTTTCCTTCTTTCCCCCACCTCCAGCTTCTAAATTGAACACCTGTCAGATTTTTTTCCCCTTTCATTTCTTTGACTTGTCAGAGGAAAAAGGTCAGAACTGATCAGCAACTCTACTTTTTAACAGACAGAAGCCTATAATTGAGAGTAATTCCTCTGTAATTTTGTAGGCAGCCACTGTTTCAGACTGGCTTTCAAAAGCTAGGCCAGTAGAGAAATACTGGTATTCTGTAGGTGAATCAACTTTATTCACCAGGCTGCAGATCATTTCTGATTTTCAGTGAAAAGCAGAAAACTATCGTGCTCACATTAGTGTCTTTCTTTTGGATGAATAGAAGTATAATCTATTTTTAACATCCACTGGGGTGCCCTGCAGCTAAAAGAAATTGCTTTGTGAGAGGTAGCCCGGAAATGTCTCATTTTAAAATTCTGCATTCTTAAGAACACTAAGTGGTTCACCATTATTTCTTTTTCTAGTTTGCTTCCCTGTTCAAGATTTAACTTGAGATGTAAACTATGTTTTGTTTGTGTTTAACAGAATTAAATGCAATGTTTTTCATCATAATATGGAACATACTGTGATATAATTTAGAGATTTTGGGAAGTTGCTGAATTTATTTCTTTATATAAGTAGTTTGCAAGATAATGAAAGCAATCATTAATTCACTGTATGAAACTTTGTAAATTTTTGTCTGTGTCCAAAATTTTCACCATTCGCTAAGGAGGAGATCGTACAAAATGAAAAGAATTGTTCAGAAGAAAACTTAACACAAGCTAAATTCAATTTAAGCTTCTTGTCATGTCCAATATTTCAATTAAAAATAAACCCAATAGGGGCTCCCCTGGTGGTGCAGCAGTTGAGTGCTGGGTTGCGAAGCTGCCCGCAGCCTCTGCAGCGCTGGTTCTATCCCCGGCGACAGGCGAGGGTCCCACATGGCGTGACAGACCTCTCCTGCCAAGCCCGTTGTTCCCCTTAGTGGTGTGTTTCATTGGTCTGCCTGTTCTGTTCCCCGATCTGGCTCTGGTGAATTCTCTCACCATCCTGCACTTCTGACTGTACCCAGTGTTTGTATAAATAAATAAATAAATCTTTTTAAAAATAAATAAATAAAACTAAGATTGTCTTTAAAAAAAATAAATAAACCCAATAGAACATAGTATTTGATAGAAACATGCCTGCATTGACAGTATAACATGTTGTGTTCATATTTACCAAGTAGAAAGATGAAGTAGAAGAAGGAGCTAGGAAGCAAGATGAAAAGTTCTAAACTTGGGAAAACTAATTTCTGTTTCCTTTTGAGGTAATGATGATGATATTGTTAAGATCCCTTGTTAGCACAAGACAGGGGGGTACCCAGTGAACCCCAATTGTTGAGGATAGCTTGCCCTAAAAGGGGTCTAGACATACTAGCCCCCTAATCATACTGTTACTGTGAGAAATTCTTAATGAAATTGGTATGCAGAGAGAGAGTGAGAGACAGGATTTTAAATACTATTTTCTCAATGAAAGTCCAAAAACTACCTCTCCATTTGGGCAAATGCCTGGACAAATAGCCTTGACCTAATGCAGTGCCATTAAGGCCCAAAAGCTTGCCACAAATATGAGATACCTTAGGGCAGAGGACCACAATAAAGGGGTTAGGCATGTCTCAGATAGCTGAGACACGAGACACTCAAAATATACTACATAATCCAATATAAGTCAAAGTAATGGCTGCCACTGTCTCTTCCAAGGATCAGGGGCAGCTTCTCCATGAATTTCTCACCCATGTGTCTCTTCCAAGTATCTGATATGTCTCTCATCCATATTTCCTTCACCTGTGTCCCTCCTCTATTTATCTTACTGGCTACTTCTCAGTTACTCCCCATTCTGGAAGTCTGGTGCATGGCATGTTAGGAATTGTAATCTCCAAGGCAGCTGTATCTAAATGGGGGCAGGGAAAATGGCACACATTCCGTGCCCTTCTCCCTTCCACAGAGATCTAACTGTAATGCCCTTAACTTCATAGATGCCTCTTACAACCTGGCATCCAGTGGGTTGTGCTATGTTGAAATCAAACAACAGTGCTGACAAAAGGTATAAATGGATCAGTGCATGCCATTAGTTACAGAAAATGTGTTTGGAGTCTGATGTTCCATGTAATACAGAAACATAATTTTGAAAATACATGTGGTTATTCCACAGGTCACTTTGAATATTTTTTATTTTATCATATAATGAACATATCCTGATGCCGTAGATATAAGCATGCCTAAATAAATAACTAGATTTGTGATTTTAAAAACTCAATATGAACCACAAAACGGAATGATTACCAGCAAGCTTGAATTATATCATATTTAAAGGAGAGACATGCAAATGAATGAATTAAATTAGTAACATAACTCTCTTCTTAAATCAGCATTTTTGACTGTCAAAATCTGGTCTAGAGTGCATTTTTCTTAATAGAATATGATTTGTATTGAAATAGGACATAAATCTGCTTATTGAAATTTATTTGCTGCTTGTTGTTCAGTTTTTCTGGTTTTATACAAGAGCAGGGTGACTATAATAGGAAGGGTTGGTGATTCAGCAGGATGCCTGCTATTGTTGTAAGTGATCACACAGGCTTTATAAACTGAAGACTGATTAATGTGGAGTTGGGATCAGATATTGGAGAGTCATTGTTTTACTTTGCAGTATAGGGGTAGAAAAAATTTCCCTCCTTTCTTTCTCTTTCCCTTCTTATTTCCCTCTCACTACTTCTTCCCTGCTCTCCTTTTTCTTTGACTGGTCTAACAATTAGATGGATATAAGACAGATTAACAGGAGATGGAAAATTTTAATTTCTTACACTTGGGAGTACCATAAAGATATGAGACTCCTCAGCTACTGGGTAATTGAGTCTTGTGTGCCATCCTGAGTAGAGGAGGAGAGAGTAGGAGATTGGGGCTTTACAGGGAAAGACAATAATTCATGAGAAGAGAAGAGTCAATATTTGGTAAACAAATGTTTGCTATGCCATGCAGGTAAGATTTTCTAACATAAAAAAAAAAAAAAGTTATTTATGGTACTAGCTGGGAAGTATAGCATCCCAGTCTAAATTCTTGCAGACAGTTAAGGGAGATGTTAAAAAAATCAAACAAACAAAAACCAAAAGACCAAAAAAAAAAAAAAAAACCCACAAATTCTTCTGAATCTGCTAGTCCCTGATTGCCTTCAGTTCAAAATATGCCACATGCTAAAGTGGCATTTTTTGGGGTGGCATATTCTGGGGTGGCACATTCTGCCCTCTGTCGGAAGTGATTCACAAGAAACCTTGAAGGCTTCTAAAGGTATCTGCAAAGGAATAATCTAAGGATCTTTTCTTACATGACCCAATTTATAAAATGCCTATAGACATTGTTTCTCAGAGGAACTTCAGCCTCATACACTTTATTTCTGCATTATCTGTGGTAATTTCATCCATGTTTCTTCTCAGTTTTATTTCATGAATGCTATTTAATGACAGGCTTATGATGTGTTGGTTCCAATTTGACATTAGGGGGTTTCACATTTTATAGGCTAACTCCAGTGAGGTTTTTTTTTGTTTTGTATTTTCTGGCCTTCATTGGTAAATATGCAGGAAGATGAATTGAAAAACAAATCAGTCAGCACTATTGGATTCCCACAGACCCCTCTGAAAGACAAAAAGGTTGTTTTGACCTTGTTATGGTTCAATGGTTTGCATGTTTTCAGCAGGCTCTAATCTTTCTTTTTTTTTTTTTAATAAAATATGCCTGCATTCTATGTAGAAGTGAACTGGCAGAATACAAAATTATCACATAGCTATAGTGAGAAATATTTAGTGCAAGGAGTTAGATAAGAAATTTTTCATTGGATTATAAATATATTATGCCTTCTAATTATATATATAAGTATCTTTTATTTTTGCATAGAACTGGGGTGTAGGCCAGAGGTGGGGGGGGGTAAGAGGATTCACCAGAGACATAGTGGGGAGCAGAACAGGCAGATCTACCAAAATGCATTGCGAAGGGAAGCAGTGGGTGAGAAAGGAGAGGTCTGCTGTGCCATGTGGGTTAGCTTCCTGATCGGGGATCAAACTCAACCCATCACGGTGATAATGCTGAGACTTAACCTGTAGGCCACCAGGTAGGCACTTTATGCCTTCTAATTTAAGTGAGTTTGGGATATAGTGTGAAAATGAAGAATGGTCATCTTTGTTTTTTTGTTTTTTTAAAACCACATGTCACATTTATAATATTAATGGGTAAGGCCTTTTCCATCATTAATACAAATCTTCTGCTCTAATTTCTTTTCCCCACACTTGGCATTATCAATCAAACACCTTCTTTCTAACAGAGCTAATAAGGAAAACATATACTAGCAGAGCATTAATCAATGACTGTAAGTTATTTAGGAGATGCAGACCATCCTCTGCATGATCTAACTCTATTATGATCATATTAACCTCCTATTAGGATCATATTAACATATAATGACAATAACTTGCCATTATCGACTTGGTTTTAGCTTAAAGTTAAACTATACTGTTTTATTGGATTTTCACCAATGAAGATTTCTTAAAATCAGCTTGCTAGCCCACACAATTTCAGTTAGTTCATTTTTGACAAAGACAGTTCAATGAAGAAGAGATAGTCTTTTCCACAAATGATGCAGAAATGATGGGACAGTTCACATATATAAACATGTTAACCTAGACATGGACCTTGCTAGTCACAAAATATTGATTCAAACTGTGTGCTCAACCTTACTGTAAAACATGAAACTACATAATTTCTAGAAGAAAACATTAGAGAAAAATCTGTGTGATCTTGGGTTGGTGATGAGATTGTACCATTAATATTAAAAGTGTAATACATAAGAGAAAAATAGCAACTTGAGATTTATTAAAATGAAAAACTTCTGTTCTGCAAAATAAACTATTAACAGAATGAAAAGATGAGTCACAGACTGGCATAAAGCAAAGTACAAATTCAATAAATGAGTTGATCCAAAATCCCAAAAGGACCATTACAACTCAACAGTAAGAAAACAAATGAGTTAATTTAAAAATGAGCAAAGAATCTGAATATATACCTCACTAAAAATATACAAATGGAAAAATGCACATATGAAAAGTTGTTCAATATGATATGTCAACAGAGAATTTCAAATTAAAACAAGATACTACCTATTAGAATGACTAAAATCTTTGAAAAATTACATTACCTAGAGAGAATGTAAAGCAACACGAACTTTCATTGGCTGTGAGAATATAAAATGGTATAGTCACTTTGGAAAACACATTTGCATTTTCTTACAAAGTTAAACATAGTATTATTATATAATTCAGTAACCAGGCTCATTGGTAATTACCCAATTGATCTAGAAACATGATAACTCAAAAACCTGTGTAGGAATGTTTTCAACAGCTTTATTCATAGTTGCTGAAAACTGGAAGCAAACAAGATATCCTTAAATGGGTGAGTGAATAGACAAACTATGGTACATTTATACAATGGAACACTATTCAACAATAAAAAGGAATGACGTATATAAAAAAAAGCATAAGTGAATGGTAAATTACTGCTAAGAAAGAAAGCCAATCTGAAGAGCCTCCACATCGTTTAATATCAATTATATGACTTGAGGTAAAGACAAAACCTTAGAGATGGTATATAGATCAGTGGTTACCAGAGATTTGGGAGTAAGAGTCATTTGGGTGAAGCACAAAGTATTATTTTTAGGGTAATAAAACTATTTTACATGATGCTGTAGGAAAATGAATGGAGTATGTAAGAATAAAGGCAAAATGAAAATAAACATTATAAACCATTTAGTAAAGCAGTTTTTCATAGAATTACAGGATGAAAATCATATATATATGTGTGTGTGTGTATATATATATATATATATATATATATATATATAATTATTAAATGAGCAATTAAATGAATGGATGGTCCATGGGGGACAGGATTCTCATTGTTGGAGTAAGAGCTTACAGATAAACAAGGGGAGAAGATTAGAAGATCCAGATGGTAATTAATTAGAATTGGAGAAATGCATCTCTATTTAGTTTAATATATACTGATAATCACAGAGATAGTATAGAAATATTTGTGTGCATGGGGCAGAATAATCTAGAAGCAATGACATCTTGGGAGCAAGAAGTACACTTAATACTCAGATTTTAATTATGCCATTTTCCAATAAAAGGAAATAGTGTTCCTTAAAGAAATGGCTGATTTTAGGACTGGGAAAGTGATATAAAAGATAAAACTGGAACATTTTATAGTGCCAAGGAGTATAAATGTATTAAAAAAACAAGAAAGCAAAGCAAATCCACAATAAAGGACATGTATATGTCAAAGAGATGTAGAAACTAAGCCAAGGAGCTCCCTGTAGTCAAGCATTGATCACTTTGAGCAATAAAATAAAGTAGTATTAAATAACAGTCTAAGTATAAAATAATTATTAATGAGTAGATATGGATATCAATAAATTAATGAATAAATAATTGGAAGAGAATGGACATCCAGATATTTTATGTTGATACTCCATCCTCAAAATGTGGAGCATAACTCCCCACTCCTTAACTTTTGTCTTCACATAGTATGTTTGTCTGGAGAGAACAGTTTGGGAAGGGTGAAAGGAGTAACTTCAGAGTGCAGAAACTTTAAAAAGCATTTCAGTCAAATCATCAAGTTTAACATTAATGGAATTAAGTTGCATTGGTCGTATATTTGATACAATGTAATGAGTATGACACTTCAACCTATTGTGTCCTACCCCCAAATCATAACCCCAGTCTAATAATGAGAAAGTCATCAAACAAATCTCAGTTTAGGAACCAATACTCCTTAAAACTATTAAGGCTATGAGGAACAAGGAAAGTGATAAATTGTCATAGTCAAGAGGAGCCATAAGAAAACATGGCGGGTCAATGTTAATGCGGTATTCCTGGTGGAATTCTAGAACAAAAAGGGAATCTAAATGAAATCTGGGCTTTAGTTGTTAATAATGTATCAATGGTAATTCAATAACTGCAACAACTTTATTATACAAATGGAAGATGTTAATAGTGGAAAGTGGATGTGAAATATATAAAAACTGTACTGTCTTCACAATTTTTTTTAAAGATTTATTTTATTTATATAAGAGCTGGGATACAGACCAGATGTCCAGGAGGGTGAGAAGTTTCACCAGAGACAGAGCTGGGGAACAGATCAGGCAGACTGATGAAATACACTGCTGAGGGGAATAGTGGGCGAGACAGGAGAGGTCTGGCTGCCCATGTGCGTTGTTCCAAGGCTGGCAGGGATTGAACCGGCACTGCAGAGGCTGCAGACAGCTTCATAGTGCTGCACTCAACTGCCTGCGCCACCAGGGAGGCCCTGTACTCACAATTTTTTACAGATTTTAAACTATTCCAAAATTAAGTTGTTTTTTCCTTAAAAAAAGCAATGAAAAATTATGTAAAAATATATAAAATAAAATCAAACAGGTGACTCAGGTTCTAGGGCTCAAAAAGAAAAGTCTTTTCCTAAGTAAAATTTACTGGTCCCTGTGGACATTGGACAAAGTTGGGCTTGTTTTTTTTTTTTTTTTTAATGCTTTTTTAAAGATTGATTTATTTATGCATGCAAGAACTAGGGTGTAAGCCAGAGATGCTGGGGGCAGGGGTGAGAGGATTCACCAGAGAGTGTGGGGAGCAGGACAGGAGAGGTCTTCTGCGCCATGTGGGTTGTTCCCTGGCTGTCCAAGGATGGAACTTGTGCCTCAGTGGCTGGCGATAGCTTGATAGTGCTGTCTTTAACCCCTGTGCCACCAGGGAGGCCCTGGGCTTGGTTTTGAAGGGGTATGTGGGGTGGAACAGAATGCTGCTGTCATTTAATCAATGGTGCTTAAGACTTAAACAGTCAGGTTTTGAAAAGAACAAATGTAAACTGGATACTTGAGTCTTTGGTATGATGACTTATAGGGATTCATGGGCCCTCTGGTGAAATGAGTAGAGTTTAGGTGTGATTTATTTGAGGGAGATTAGTTAAATTTATCAGTGAAGGTGTTGAAAGTAAGCAAAACACCACCAGAACCATACTTCCCCCCACTAGTTTTTCTGGGTATTTTAGTTTTTATCTGGTTGTGTTGGAGGTAATACTGTATGTGAGAGCCTATGCAAGGTAGAATACTATAGCCTATATTCCATTAAAATAGGGGAGGGGCAGCAGGGACCTTTCTTGCTGGAGACTGTGTGAACCCAGCAGAAGGCTCACTGAGGAGACAGAGGTAAGCTGGGAGGCTTGCCCATGCCGGGCGCCTTCTAGCCTGCAGTACCAGCCCAGAGGGGAGCAGCACCCACCGCTGGGGCAGACCGGGCGCACAGGGGAGCGTGCCCAGCACTGGCATTTGCAGCAAGGACCCTTCTTTGGTGGAGACTGTGTGAATCCAGCAGAAGTTCCCCAGAGGAGCCAGAGGTGAGCTGGGAAGGTCGCCCAAGATGCCGGCCAGTACCAGCAACACAGTGTCACAAGGAATACGGCAAATTAGAAAACAGGCAGTAGGGAGTAGAAAAACCACATGCAACCCAGCAACTCCTCAGCAAAAAAGCACACTGCAAAAAGAAAACCATCTACCAGATTGCAACGACAGTAACTTGGAAGAACTTCTGAGCCTTCCAGATAGAGAATTTAAAATTGCTGTGATTAAAAAACTGACAGAAGTCATAAAGGAAAACAATGATAAGGGGAAAATAATTAATGACCAGAAGAATGAAATTGAGTCCCTAAAGAGGGAAGTAAAAGAAATGCAGGAGATCAAAGAATTAATGGAGACGCTAAAGAACTCTGGGAAAAGCAATGAAAGCAGAATAGATGAAATGGAAGAACGAATAAGTTATCTTGAAGACACAGAAATAAAAAGAACTAAAACAGAAAAGGAAGGAGAAGTACGAAGGAAAAAGACCGAAGAAAGACTTTGGGAACTATCTGACTCCATGAGGAAAGGAAATATAAGAGTTATAGGAATCCCAGAAGGAGAGGAGAGAGATGTAAGAACAGAGAAAATATTCAAGGATATAATTGAAGAGAACTTCCCAAACGCGAAGAAGGAGCTGAAAATTGATATACAAGAAGCAAGAAGAACACCAAACTTCCATGACGAAAGGAAAAATACAGCAAGACACATAATAGTAAAGATCCCAAGAATCCAAGACAAGGAAAAAATAATGAAACTGACAAGAGGGAAGAAACAGATAACATTCAAAGGGAAACCAATCAGACTGACATCAGACTTCTCTGAAGAAACACTACGGGCAAGGAGAGAGTGGAGGGACATAGTCAACAGACTCCAAGAAAACAGATGCCAACCAAGAATACACTATCCCGCAAAGCTCTCCTTCCTCTATGAAGAAAGAATAAGGACCTTCCCAGACAAACAGAAACTCTGGAATTTTATTACGACTAAACCCCCACTCCAAAAAATACTACAAGGAGTCCTAAAGCCAGAACCTCAGAGGGACGAATAACAACAAAAGAAGACCAAAGAAAGTTATTAAAAGAATAAATAAATAAAATCAAAGGAAAGACAAACACAATGGCAAATACAGATGCTAACATATCAATACCAACTCTAAATGTAAATGGACTAAACTCTTCAATAAAAAGACACAGAGTGGCAGCCTGGATTAAGAAACAAAACCCAACCTTTTGCTGTCTCCAGGAAACACATTTAGCTGCAAAAGATAAAAATAGACTCAAAGTTAAAGGATGGAAAACAATTCTACAAGCAAATGGACCAAAAAAGAAGGCAGGAACAGCTATACTCATATCAGATAAAACAGATTTCAAACTTAAAAAGATAAAAAGAGACCCCATTATGATCAAGGGGACAATACTTCAAGAAGAAATAACACTCATTAACATATATTCACCAAACGAAGGAGCACCAAAATATATCAGACAACTATTGGCATCTCTGAAAACAGACATCAGAGAAAACACATACGTAGTGGGAGACTTCAACTCACCACTATCAACAATGGATAGATCAACAAGACAAAAAATAAGTAAAGACACTAAAGCTCTAAATAAGGATCTAGAATGCTTGGGCTTAACAGACATATATAGAACACTAAACCCAAAAAAATCTGAGTATACATTTTTCTCAAGTACACACGGATCATTCTCCAGGATCGATCATATACTGGGGCACAAGACAAACATCAACAGACACACCAAGATTGAAATCATACCAACCATCTTTTCTGACCATGAAGGCATCAAACTAGAAATAAACCATAAGAAGAAGGCAAGGTACTCTCCTACCTCATGGAGATTGAAACCCACACTACTGGAAGTCCACTGGACTAACGAGGAGATAAAAGAAGAAATTAAAAAATTCTTTGAATTGAATGACAAGGAGGACACCAATTTCCTAAATGTATGGGATGCAGCAAAAGCAGTAATAAGAGGAAAATATATAGCAATAGATGCTCACATCAAGAAACAAGAAAGAACTCAAAGAAACAACCTAATCTCGAAGCTCAAAGATCTAGAAAAAGAACAACAAAAAAAAACCCCAAAACCAGTAGAAGAAAAGAAATAAAAACCAAAGCAGAAATAAATGAAATCGAAACTAAAAAAACAATCCAAAAGATCAATGAAACCAAGAGCTGGTTCTTCGAAAAAATAAATAAAATAGATAAACCCCTAGCCTGGCTCACAAGGGCAAAAAGGGAGAAAGCACAAATAAACAGGATCAGAAATGAAAGAGGAGAAATCACAACGGACACAGCAGAAATAAAAAGAATAATCAGTAACTACTATGAAGAGTTGTATGGAAACAAGTTCAACAATCTAGAGGAGATGGACAAATTCCTACAACTCTACAATCACCCAAAGCTAGATAAAGAAGAAATAGAACACCTAAACAGACCAATTACAAGCAGCGGAATTGAAATGGTAATCAAAAACCTCCCCAAAAACAAAAGCCCAGGACCTGATGGATTTACAAACGAATTCTACCAAACATTCAGAGATGAATTGGTGCCTATCCTTCACAAACTCTTCCAAAAAATTGAGAAGGAAGAGACAATACCAAACACGTTCTATGAAGCCAACATTACACTAATACCAAAACCGAACAAGGACAACACAAAAAAGGAAAACTACAGGCCAATCTCCCTAATGAACACTGATGCAAAAATCCTCAACAAAATTTTAGCTATCAGAATCCAACAATGTATCCATAAGATAATTCACCACGACCAAGTAGGATTCATTCCAGGGACACAAGGATGGTTTAACATCCGAAAATCAATCAACGTTATCCAACACATCAACAAAAAGAAATATAAAAACCATATGATAATATCAATAGATGCTGAGAAAGCTTTCAACAAAGTGCAATACCCATTCATGATAAAAGCCCTTGAAATTCTTGGGATACAAGGAACATACCTCAAAATCATAAAGGCCATCTATGTGAAGCCAACAGCCAGTATCATTCTCAATGGTGAAAAGCTGAAAGCAATTCCATTAAGATCTGGAACAAGACAAGGATGCCCACTCTCACCACTGCTTTTCAATATAATACTGGAAGTCCTAGCCAGAGCAATAAGACAAGAGAAAGACATCCAAGGAATCCAAATAGGAAAAGAAGAAGTCAAACTATCACTATTTGCAGATGATATGATAATATACATAGAGAACCCCAAAAACTCCATAAAAAACTAATTAAACTCATCAATCAGTTCAGCAAAGTGGCAGGATACAAAATCAACATGCAAAAGTAGGAAGCCTTCCTATACACTAACAATAAATCTGAAGAAGAAGAAATGAAAAAAACCATCCCCTTTATTATCGAAACAAAAAAAATCAAATACTTGGGAATAAATCTAACAAAAAAGGTAAAGGACCTTTAAAAAGAAAACTATAAAACACTGTTAAAAGAAATAGAAGAAGATACAAAGAAATGAAAATACATCCCCTGCTCATGGATTGGAAGAATAAACATTATTAAAATGGCCATCCTACCAAAAGCAATATACAGATTCAATGCTATTCCAATAAAAATTTCAATGCTATTTTTCAAAGAAATAGAACAATTATTGATGAAATTCATATGGAATCACCAAAAACCCCGAATAGCCAAAGCTCTCCTGAAAAAAAAGAAGGGAATGGAGGCATCACACTCCCAGATTTCAGGCTATACTACAAAGCCATAATCATCAAAAGTGCATGCTATTGGAACAAGAACAGACACACAGACCAATGGAATCGAATAGAAAATCCAGAAATAAACCCACAGATTTATGGTCAACCAATATTTGACAAAGGAGCAAAGAATATGCATTGGAGCAAAGAAAGTTTGTTCAATAAATGGTGCTGGGAAAACTGGGTCGCTACATGCAAAAGAATGAAGCTTGACTACTACCTCACACCATACACAAAAAACAACTCAAAATGGATTAAAGAACTAGACATAAAACCTGAAACCATAAAATACATAGAAGGAAATATAGGCGAAACACTACGGGATATGCACATCAAAGACATCTTTACAGACACATCACCCAAAGCAGTGATAGTGAAGGCAATGATAAACAGCTGGGACTACATCAAATTAAAGAGCTTCTGCACAGCAAAAGAGACAATAACAAAAACAAAGAGAAACCCCACCAACTGGGAGAACATTTTTGCACACAACACTAGTGATAAAGGATTGATCATAAAAATCTGCAAAGAGCTGATGAGACTCAACAACAACAAAGAAAATAATCCAGTCAAAAAATGGGCAGAAGAGCTAAAAAGAAACTTCTCTGAAGAGGAAATGCAAATGGCCAACAGGCATATGAAAAAATGTTCAACATCACTTGTAATCAGGGAAATGCAAATCAAAACTACCATGAGATACCATCTTACACCAGTGAGAATGGCACATATTAAAAAACTAGCAACAACAAATGTTGGCGAGGTTGTGGAGAAAAAGGAACTCTTCTGCACTGTTGGTGGGAGTGCAAACTGGTCCAACTACTATGGAGAGCTGTGTGGAGATTTCTGGACCTACTAAACATAGAGCTTCCATATGATCCAGCAATTCCACTCCTAGGTATTTACCCAAAGGACACAGAAACATCAATTCCAAAGAACACCTGCACCCCTATGTTTATAGCAGCACTGTTTACAATAGCTAAGCTTTGGAAACAGCCCAAATGCCCCAAAATAGATGACTGGATCAAGAAGATGTGGTACATATATACCATGGAATATTACTCAGCATTCAAAAAAGATAAACACATGCAATTTGCAGCAACATGGATGGTGCTGGAAGGGATCATGCTCAGCGAAATAAGCCAGAAAGGAAAGAAAAATACCGGATGGTCTCACTCATAGCAGGAATCTAGAAAACTTAAATAAGGGACCAGGAAAATGAATAACTATAAGAAAGTGAAAATCAAAATCAACAAAAATCTATGAACCAGAGACACTTTTTTGGGGGGGGTGGCGGAGGGGAGGGATTGGGATCAAAATGGGGGGGCGGTTGAAATTGTATGGGGAATATAAAAATAAAATTTATTATTAAAAAAAAAAAAATAGGGGAGGGCCTCCCTGGTGGCGCAGCGGTTGAGCGCTGGATTGCGAAGGTGCCCGCAGTCTCTACAGCGCTGGTTCGATCCCCGTCTGCTCCCTGGCCACCGGAGGAGGGTCCCACATGGCGCGCAGACCTCTCCTGCCGCCCGCTGCTCCCCTTAGCAGTGTACTTTGGTCCTTCTGCCTGTTCTGCTCCCCGCTCTGGCTCTGGTGAATTCTCTCACCCTCCCGCGCTTCTGACTGTACCCAGTGCTTGTATAAATAAATAAATAAATAAATATTTAAAAAAAAATAGGGGAGAGGGAAGTAGTCATTGATAAGGTCTCTTGTAAAAGAGAGAAGCCCTCTTCAATATTTTCTTTCTTTAAATTTTCTGCTTTTTTTTTCCTTTTTCCTTATTTTATTTTAACATTCATCTTTTTTTACATTTTTTAGACAATATTTGCTTCCCTCCACCCCCTCAGATTCAGTCCCCATAGAATCTCCATCCCCAAGGCACCCGTGCACCATCACCACAGTGCCCTGTGCTCCTCCCTCCATTCCTCTCCCTCCTTCCCCCTGCAGGATGTCTCTGGTTTATAATTATCTGTTTTTGCTTTGTTGTGTTTTGTATTGTCATTATTATTTTTTTTACACTGATGTCTCATTTGGTTCCCCAATATTCCTATTATGAGTGAAACCATCTGATATTTTTCTTTTGCCTTCTGGTTTATTTCACTGAGCATAATTCCTTCTAGCTCCATCCATGTTGCTGCAAATGGCATGAGTTTATCTTTTTTGATTGCTGAATAGTATTCCATTGTGTATATATACCACATCTTCTTGCTCCAGTCATCTATTTTTGGGCATTTGGGTTGTTTCCAGGTTTTACCTATTGTAAATAGTGCTGCAATAAACAAAGGTGTACAGGTGCTTTTTTGAATCACTGTTTTTGTGTCCTTTTGATAGATTTCCTAGGAGTGGAATTGCTGGATCGTATGGTAGCTCCATTTTAATAGACTGAGGAACCTCCAGACAGCTTTCCACAATGGTTGGACCAGTTTGCACCCTCATCCTCCATACCCTCTTTGTAGAAAGTGAAAGGACCTAATGAAAATTTTGAGCAAGTTTTATAAAAGCAAGCAAGCCAACCAAGGTTTTGCCTTCTGTGGCTAAATGCAGCTAAACATGAATGAGAACAATCTGCTAACATGTCTTATACTATTTAAAAGCCATAATGGGTGCTGCTTTGACAGAACCCATGCATCATGGAATTGTTGGCTCTAGGTATATTGCCTACAGTTGATGCTGCCTAATGAGCCTAGAGGAACCCAGCTCAACAAAATGTTTCTCTTTCACTGGGGATTTTGTGCTGACCTCTCTATATCCCTATATTTTTCTTAATTTTATTTTTCCCTAGCAGCTGGCTTAGGAGGGTTGCTACATACATAGGTAAGGTCGCCAAGACTCGGCATATGAGGGAAATAATAACAACTAAGAAATAATGGATAAAACACACTTTGAGTTCCTTTGGGAGTGAGATATGGGATAAATTAATAACAATTAAAATATGAAGGATATAATGGTGTCAGAGTGAGAGAATTTGAAAATTCTTTGTAGGCTGTAAAGGAGCTATATAAATAGAAATTAAAGTCAATGACTGCTCAAGAACTGCTTTGGAGTATTCAATTGTCAGTTGAAATCAAACCACAACTGTATTGAGTTTTAATTTTCATTATTACAAAGAGGTTTGTACTTTTTGATATGTCTTTACTAACAACCAAATCTCTGCTTCTCTATTCAATAAATTACCTTGATAACAGGGATAGTTCTGACTTAACTATATGTCTTTGAGGAGTTCATAATCTTCTGAACCTAGGTGTAGGGTAAGGTAAAAGTATCAGGCTTTTCTGCCCTCCCACCATTAGGATAGATGACAGAACCCTGTGGTACCAAATGATGCCTGATGGTGGGCACCTGGAGTAGGGTGTGGGCATATGTAGATGGGATTCACCTGGGTTTATAAGGGTGGTATCACGGGGATGCTAGCAGAAGCAGAGAAGCAGAAGCACAACCACGAGAAAAGAGAGAGAATGCGAGAGAAGGTTGGAAAGCCCAGAAAGAGTAAAGACTTGCTGGGGGCTGGGAGGCCTGCCAGCATCCTGGCCCCCCAGGACCCCTGCCTGCCATGTACCTGGTAAATCCCAATAAAAGCCTGCAACAGCCACTGAGGACTCTAGGACTCCCTCTCCCTCCTTTACTCCGTCTGCTTGGATCATAGAAAACCTGCCCTGTGCCCTGTCCTGCCTCTACACTAGGTGTCTCCATCTTTAAAATGAAGATAATCTGGGGTCTCCTCTGGTGGCGCAGCGGTTTAGCAGTGGGCTGCGAGGTTCTGCAGCGCTGGTTCGTTCCTGGCTGCTGGCGAGGGTCCCATAAAAAAAAATGAAGATAATCTGTAATCTGTAGAATAAGCAAAGATATTAATTGTAAAATCAATAGAGCTCTTTGTTTTGTGACTCTCCATAGTTATAGATAATCCCATAAGGGTAAAGACAACTCTCAGTATTGCTGCTTAAATCAAGGTTGTTTAAAGAGACTGTAATTTTTCTTCCTAAGTCATATTTTAAAACAGGGAATAAAGAAATTCAAGATGATCAAATACATGTAGATAGTTTGTTTAACATCATTTAAAATAGGTATTTTAAAATTTGTGAATGCGTTATAAGTAATACCAATTTACTTGATAATTTACATTTCATCTTGCAATCTAGTAATTTAAAGAGAGATTATGAAAGTTATGCCTTGTTCTCCTGGATGCAGATTTGAATTCCAGAGCCTAAATTTGATCTTTTATTTTTAAAAATGCAAAAAAAAGGGTTTTTTTTAGATTCTGAAAATTAACATTTGTTAATTTTGCTGGAAGAGAATCAACCCCAACTCAGAAATGACCTCTCCTAATTTTTACAACACGCACCCTGATTTCCTAGCAGAGAATTAAAAATAAAGTGTACATCATTCTGAATGCGTTAAGACAAACAAGCATTAAAATCATCAAAAACAAAGCTGTTAGAAATAGTACTTCAGAATATTTCCTGCAAAATAGAAAAACAGTCTTTGGCAGATCCAATCTTTGCTTGATTTTTGTCTTAGTGAAAATTCCTTCAGTTTTCTTTTCACTTTTTTCAAGAACCAGGATTGGGATGAGGGTGAAATGTGGAACAGCAGGTGGCCCTTAATTCTGACAAACCTAAACCATCCTGTCATGTTTCAATGATTCTGTTGCAGGTGTGAAAAGTTTTTCCCTTCCTCCTTTTTATAACTTTTGCATAAGCACAAGTTGGGTTATTTTTGGTACAACAGCATGGTAGATTTTTTTTTCTACTTTTCATTTAAAAATTGACTCACTTCCCCCCCACCCCCGCTTGAACTTCCTAGTTAAAAATCACTTGAGGGGCCACCCTGGTGGTGCAAGGAGTTAAGCTTCAGCACCATGAAGCTATCCACAGCTACTGCAGCATGAGTTCTATCCTTGACCAGGGAGCTGACCCACATGGCGCAACAGACCTCTCCCATCTTGCCCGCTGCTCCCCTCAGCAGTGTATTTCAGTCAATCTGCCTGTTCTGTTCCCTTCTCTGTCTCTGGTGAATCCTCTCACACCCTGAACCTCTGATCTGTACCCCAGTTCTTGTATGCATAAATAAATAAATATTTAAAAAAATAAAAGTCACTTGAATAATATCTTGCAAATTTTCTATTGAAGGAGTTTGTATTTTTGGCAGTCCTTTGTAGATGGTGTCAGCTGCCCTAAAGGCACCATCCATCATTGTGTATCCAAATGAATTTTTCCCATTCCACGTGGTTAACTATTGTGAGGTTTCCATTGCTCATATTTATGTGATAGAGTCCCAATGGAAGATTGCACCAAAGATGGTTACCTGTTCTTCAGAGAAATTAGTATTATGGCTTAGATTTTATCTTGGATTTACTTGTTCTGGTATATATGGAGAGATTTTTTTACTGTGGAGTTAATGGTAACTGTTTCTTTTCATGTAACAAGGACAAGAAGGAAACCAGAGCAGAGGGGCTAAGATGTCATTAAGAGAGGGAAGATGGTTTGGCTTTTCTTTAGTGTTCTAGAACCTGGTGGTCATTTGGGCCAGAAGCTTGCTTGCTTGTTTTCCTGCTGTGAACTTTTTTAAGCTTAAAGAAAGCTTTTGCCTATTTCTTGTAACCTAAAGAAACCTGTGCTACAATCTGATATCTGATGTTCTATAATTATATCTTCTAATTTGTATAGAGTTTTCTATCTTGGAAGAAGATCTTATATTTTAAAAAATGGAATGTATTCCAAAAAATTCACATTGGTTTAACCTGGCATATTCTAACAAAGACTAGTTCACAGAACAAGTTGAATTTCTATTTTATTTGTTTAATTTCATCATACTAAGCAGATAATTGGAAACAGAGGGAAATCATTAATGACATTGTGACATCACAAGATAAATATTTCAAAGTGGTCTAGTTTTATAGAAATCTGCATAGTGTAAAATGATTAGATATGTGTGATATGAGGTAGGGCGCAGGCTTTTCAAACCTCTGCCCTGCCACCACTTGACCTTGTCACTGGGTAAGTTGGTGTGTGTGAGATTCCTGTATATTTGTTTCCTTTTCTGCTTTAAAGAGAAATATGATACATTCCATAGAATTATGATGATTTACTGTGATTGAAAAGCTCCTTATGGAATGCCACCACATAGCAGATGGCATGAATGCTAGTTATTTTTCTCCCTCATTTTCCTGCCTGTGAAAAGCTAATTCTGGAAATGTTGGTTAATTCTTATTTTTCCATACCTACTATGTGTTAAGAGTCGTATTGTCTAATTAGCGTAGGAGTCCTCAGTTTTTATAAGAGTTTAGATATGTAATAATAATTGGGGCTTTATGTAGAAAACAAAAGAAAAGTGGTTCTAAAGTCACTTTGGGAGACTGCAGGGACAAAATCAGATTTCTTTACCAGCAAACTCATCAGAGCCATTAAAATGCTCCTGCCAGAGTAAATGTTTTGGAGCAGAATTTAGGATTCAGAATTCCCCTACCTTATTTGATCTGTGGCAGCTTTTCCTAGGTTACATCCTGTGGAACCAGACTGCCAAGGAATATAATTCTTTGGGGAGAAAAAAAAATTAAATATGAATAAAGTAATACTTAAAACTTCAGGTTGTTGAAGTAAATGTGACTTGGTCAATCTGTGCTTCCTTACCTAGTGATGGTTTTTCCCTTGCTAACCCATTTAGGAAGTTTAAAATTCTTAATCAAAAAATGGAATTTCGGACCTCCCCTGGTGGTGCCCGCAGTTGAGTGCAGTGTGATGAAGCTATCCACAGCTTCTGCAGTGCATGTTTGATTCCTGGCCAGCCACGGAGATACCCACATGGCATGGCAGACCTCTCCTGTCTTACCTGCTGCTCCCCTCAGCAGTGTATTTCAGTCAGTCTGCCTGTTCTGTTCCCCACTCTGTCTCTGGCGGATCCTCTCACCCTCAAGTGCATCTGGCCTGCACCCCAGTTCTTGTATGCATGAATAAATAAATCTTAAAAAAAAGATGGGGTTTCATCACAGGTGGTATACACTAAAGAATGAAGTAGAAATCAGCAATTTCGGTCCTGTCTCTGGCACTAAGCAGCCACGACCTTCCTCCGTTCTCTTAAATTCCTCTTTAGTAGGAATTTCCTCTTTGATTTTTCCAAAAATAGGTAATTGGGACAGTTCGTGTTAAATTTAATTCTTGTGTTAGGGGACTATACGGTAGGAGACCAATTCTAAGTCTCCATTTCCATAACTATTTGCATTGAATGACACTTTCAATTTCATGTCCTTTGTGATATCACCCCTGGGTAGAGCACCAGCAACTAAAAATCCTTAGAGATTTTAATTGCCTATCTTCTCTCAGATTCACTGCTTTGACCCAGTTCAACCTACACCAAAACATGATGGTGAAAAAGAAAAGGAAATGACAGTATTTTCTTGAGAATCCTTTCTAGGAAAAAAACAATCTTGATAGAGAGAGAACCCTTTATCTGAATCCGAGAGAGATGAGTATCACTGGGTTTGCCATAATTATAGCTCAACTGACATTGTCAACTGCACTGTAATAGTAATACCTTAGGAAGTGGTTCAGGAATCACTTATCTCAAAGTGCAAAACAACAGTGCTATAAAACTAGTACTTTCAATAAACACCTTCCACCATAATGTGTTATGAGAAAGAATTTGTCTACTTTGCAGCCCAGTAGGCCTGATCTATTTTAACCTGTTGCTGTGTGAAGGGGCTACATTTAGAAGCATAGCTTGTACCTTATGGTCATTTCTATAATTTGAGACTGCAGTAGGGAGAAATTGATTATAAGAAATTCCTCTGAGTTGCCAATAATATATTCTCCTTGATTTTAATTGATTGTGCATTTGTCTGGCATTTATTTATTTATTTATTTATTTTGCATTAAGAAACTGTATCAAATTCTAGGTCAAGTTTTCCTAGTTTTTGTTTGTAACTTGGTTTATTGTACCAGTCTCCTGGCCCCTTTCATACTCCCCTCCTTTTAATTTAATAGCAAATTGTCAGTTTTTATGTGTAGCATTTCAAGTTCCTAAGATGCATCTATGTAATTTATGATTTTGTTCATAAGTTCACTAAGGTCCTTTGGAGATGTATGGGCATGGACTCTCCCCTCTGATTGTCCACCCTGCTCTCTCTGGGAATACCCGATCTCCTTCTGAGTATTCCATTGCCTTTCTCTGTTTTATTTTTCATTTCTCTTTCCTGTTTCTGGTCTTGTAAGGATTTTCTATCTTTGTCCTTGCTTAATTTCTGTCCATGACCTCTTTTCCCTATTTAGAGGAATCAGAAAAAACATTCACTACCCAAGAGGATTCCCATTTCGAAGCAACAGATTTAATGGCTTGACACTGAACGTCATAGCAGGAATTCTGGTGACACATCTTTTTGATTGATGTAGCTCTTTTCATTAAACCAGCTTCCTGTGTGTCCTGTATCTGTCACTGTTCCTGTTCACATTCACCCATGCTCTGCTCATCTTTGTAAGGTAGCAACATTTTGGGGAAACCTGTCTACCTAGCTCTTTGCAAATCTTTGATACGCTCCAACCTCACCATAAGTTTTCTTGTTTACTTGACTTTCATTTCCCCCCTTTATTTCATCTCCACCTTGACTATGAAGGGAATTGTCCTTTCCCATGTAAGACTTGCCAGATATTTGTTTATACATCTTCCAGTCTCTCAGTTTGAGAAGTTATGCTTTCAGCACCTTGCACTAAGCTATTTTATTTGCCTCTGTGAAATCTAAGTACATCTCCTTGAGAATATTTTCATATTCTTTAGTTATTAATACCTGATTATTTCACAAATATGTTCTTGTGGTCTTTGGGTAATTGATTCTCTAGAGCTTCTCTATCTAATGTAGTAGCTATAAGTCACATATCACTACTTAAATCTAAAGTAATTATTATTGCATGAAATTAAAATTTCAGTTTTCAGTCATACTTGACCCATTTCAAATGTTCAATTAATATATGTATTTCTAGACAGCACATATAAAGAACATTTCTTTTCATCACAGAAAATTCTGTTGAATGCACTGCTAAAGATTAAGTCATGTTTATTTTGGGGATCAACCAAGTAGTTAACATTCATGCGTTAACTACTAGCGTTAAGTGTGTCCTGACTAGTTCTGAGTTCTAAAATACTTTGTCTTGTAATGTGGTGAAAACTCTGTTGGAGAGACCCTGATTTTTTTCCAGCTGTATTGATATATAATTGACATATAACTTTGCGTATGTTTAAGGTGTCCAAAGTGGTAACTTGATATATGTATTATAAAATGTTTATCACAGTAGGGTTACTTAATATCTTCAATTCCTCACCTACTTACCTTTTAGGGGAGTAGTTAGGAATATTTAAGAGATACTCTCTTAGTGATTTTTATTTATATAATAGAATATTATTAACCAAAACTGGAAATTCATGCTTTTTGAGCAACATCCCTCATATGCCCCACTTTCAAGTCCCTAGAAACTACCATTCTTCTCTCTGTTTCTGTGGTATCATCATTCTTAGATTCTACATAAAAATGATATCCTATAGGATTTGTCTTCCTCTGTCTCACTTGTTTTACTTAGTATAATAATACAGTAACTAATCCTTATGGTCCATTCATGTTATCACAATGGGAAGATTTCCTTTTTTCTTATGGCTGGCTAATATTCCACTAGATGCGTGTGTTTGTGTTTGTGTGTATGTGTATACGCATACATTCAACCTCTTCTTTACCCATTCATCCGAAATGATGCTGCACTGAACACGGGGTCCATTTACATCCATTCAAACTATACCCAAAGTGAGACTGCTGTAACATAGGGTCATTCTATTGCTAAATTTTTGAGGAAACTCCAAACTTGGTACAACATTGGAAATGTTATACCAATTAACCTTTCCACCAACAGCTCATAAGTGTACCCTTTTCTCCACATTCAGACCAACATTTATCTCTTGTCATTTTGATGAAAGTCAAAATAACATGTAGCACTAACACTGCTGTTCTCCATAGATAGGTTGACATAGAGTTATTATTGCAGAAGATAAATTTTGAAGGAGCATTTGTGGAACAGCTAACATTGGATGTTAAAACAATATCTCATAAAATAACAATTTTCTGGTAGTTTAATCTTTATCCACCCCCATCTTCTCATTCAGTCAGTCCACACCATATTTCTCCAAATATACTACATAGCAAGCACTCTGGAGTGATTCAAACATGAGACTAAACGATGACAGTGAAGGGAAATTAGTACTATGATGATGGAGAAAAGTATAAGGTTTATTCCATAGGCCTGTGATCTATGCAGCTACTGAGGGTTCTAGGCTTAAAAGGGGCCCTCATATTATATCTGCCCTGCTGTCAGTGTCTTGAGTTTCTTAATAATTTTAACAACAGGACTGAAAATTTATTTTGTACTACCCTCACAAATTTTACCATCCATTCTGGAACAATACTATCCTGGAGAATTGACATCTATATTAAATGTAAAGGAGAAATAATTGGCCAAACAAAGGAGAATGGCAGAGAAAATCTTAGTATATGTTGCAGGTGAGCAAGGCAAAGCAGTAATCCTAACGGTGTCATCAAGCCATTATGCTGCCATCTTCAGCTTATTAATTAACCCATCTCATGGACTTAGTGCCCTAAGAGGTCATCCAGTTTAACCTTTTTGATATCTCTTCATGGGATCATCTGTCTTTAGACAGGGATCTATAAGATTGATCAGGCTTAGCATCTGACTTTATTGATAAGCATATTACAACCAAAATGTTGACAAAGACCTATTGAATAACAAAATTAATTTAAGAGGCCTGCTGATGCACTAAAGAGATGCTCTTCCTCCAGAATAGCCTTGTTTTTCCTTAGCTCTAACAAATTATGTCCACAACTTCCAGTATTTCCAAAGACAGTGAGAAGTCTGGGCCTTTAAGTGAAAACCTTTATATTAGTAACTAATACAGAACATTTATACATACTGCAGGCAGACAAGATTTGTCTGTTAGATGGTATAGCTTTCACTACCTGTGTGTGAATCCTGAACAACTTCTTTTCAAAAAGTACTAAAATGCTCCTCCTGCTTCTTTATACATGTTGGTTTCTTCTGTGGAGGGCTGATTTCATTTTCCCATTTTCAAAAGGTAATCTTTCTTTCTGGTTTGGCAGCAGCCTCTTACATATGTTAGTAATTAAGAGCATAGATCTTGGTATCTCATATCATATACAAAAATTAACTCAAAATGGATCAATGACCTAAATATAAGTTATAACCATAAGTCTTAGAGGAAAACATCCGCAAATCTTCATGACCTTGGATTTGGTGATGCATTCTTAGATATGACAACAAATATACAGGCAATAAAAGGAAAAAAAAATAAATCAGTTGAAATTAATTAAAATTAAAAACATCATGTTTCAAAAACACTATCAAGGAAGTGAAACATAGCCTATATAATGAGGAAAGTATTACCAAGTCGCATATCTTATAAGGATCTTATTTTCAGAATACATTTAATTCAAAATAAGAAACCAAACAACCCCAAAGGGCAAAAATCTTAGCAGATAATTCTTCAAAGAAGATATGTAAATGTCCAAGAAACATGTAAAAAGATGTAACATTCTTAGTTATTAGAGAAATGCAAATCAAAAAGCACAATGAGATACCAATTCATGCCTGCTAGACTGGCTACATCAAAATAACAAATAATAGCACATGTTGATAAGGTTATAGAGAAATTGGACTCTGCCATATGGCCGGTGGAAATGTAAAATGATGTAACCACTGTGTAAAACAGTTTGGTAGTTGTTCAAAATTACCATAAATGACTTTGCAATTCTACTCCTTGGTGTAAACCTGAAATAATCAAAGGAGGTACTTAAAGAAATACTTGTACATACTTATTTTAGAAGCACTAGTCACTGTAGCCAAATATGAAAAAAATATAAATATTAATCAACAGATGAGTAGATACACAATTTGTGATGTATATATACACAAAGGAATATTATTTAACTTCAGTAATGAAGTACCGATATAGTAAATTACACAATGTGCTTCAATAGGTGCTACAATGTGGATGAATGTCAGAAACACTATGTTAAAAGAAAGAAGCCAGACAGCAAATATCATAATATGTGGCTGCATAATATGTGACTGAATTTTCCGTATCAGTTCTATGGAAATGTTAGTTAGGCGTAATGAAACTGTGTTGAATTTAAACAGTTTGGTTTACATAATTAATTTGGAGCCTTCTTATTACTTATAGGATTAAGATCTCCATCCTAAAGTGACCTGGAAGGTCTGACCTTCATAGTCTCTCTCATCCTTCTTCCCCATCTCAAACTAGCCCAGTATTGGTGTCCCAGCCACTGAGCATTTCTTTCCACTAGGGAGACCATATACCTGCTGTATACACCAGGGAGTCTAGGTATCTTCTAAGCCTATTCAATACCCAGTCCACAGCTCACATCTCTACTCCTCTAACAGCTGTCTCCTGACTCACTAAATTCAGTTTAATTCATGTCTGCTCTCCTACTAGCCAATGCATTCCATTAATTCTAGGGTGTGTGAACTTTTATTCACTGGTATCTACCCAGCATTGGCTCACTACATGCCACATAAAAAGCATTTATTAAATACTGAATGGAGGAAAGGATGGATTAATATGAAATAAGACTTCAGTAATGAGAGATAGTGAGGCCAAATACTAGAGGCCAAAAAAAAAAAAATGTTAAAGAGGCAGTTTCACTGTGGAGTTTTAATTTGTTTTGGAAAATTAAGTGGAAACCATTTAACTGTTGAACATGTAGTTGACATCCACAATAAGTCATCTTCTTTGAAGTCTCCCTTTTTTGTAAGAAGTTTGCTTTATTATGAGAAAGTCACTAGATGTCTGGGTGTCATTAGCAAACCATAACAGATGGTCGAATAAAACATCACCCCAAAGACTCCAAGTGCATGCAAATCTTCCTCTAACATGTAGTGGTCTGAGTTTTTCCGTAGAAGAGGAAGAGACATTTTATTTGCTGTGAAATGCAGCATAGCAATCATATATATAAAGATGCTTCAAGGAAATATTGTTCGTTTTGTATTAACTGAAGGAAAGAAGGTATTTTAACCAAAACTAGCTTCTCTTAGAAATATTGCTATGCATTAAAAACTAGAAAGGTGCAGTTGTGATGTTGAATTAAAGGATAAAAATGTTTTAATTTTCTTGTTGTATTAAAAAATGGATAATCTTAGAACAGTGTTTAATTTTACTTGGTCTCTCAATGTTAGGTGGGGGAAGAAATTTGGGCATTTTATTTGTAACTATGTCTTTAGTCTTTCCAATAAGCTGACTCCTTGATTTGTTTGTCTGATTAACCACCTCTGGAAATTAGGGACCTGGGATCGCATGCTTTCTTTGTAAGAGACTTGCATAACATTTTGGCATCAGTGTTTCTATTTGTGAGAAATGAATGAATAACTAAATAGGCTTACCCATTAAAAATATGGAATATAGGGTCTCCCTGGTGGCACAAGGGCTTAAGTGTCAGCACTATGCAGCTATGGGCAGCTACTGCAGCACGAGTTCAATCCCTGGCTCTGTCTCTGGTGAATCCTCTCAATACCCCCCTCGCTCCTGCACCTCTGCCCTACACTCCAGCTCCTGTGTGCATAAATAAATAAAATAAAATTTAAAAAATAAATAAATTAAATATGTAAAAATATGGTATATAGATTATCTATTCATAAACATCTGCCAAAATCTAAGTACTGTGTGCAAGTAATGATTTGTTTTGAGTCAGATAGATAGGGAATGACGTTAGTTTCTGTCCAGTGTTTGATCTTGCTTGGATTTTGATGAAAAGGACAAACTTGTTTTGATTACCTTTCATTTTTAAAAGCTGTGCATTTGGGAGATAATTCTTGAGCCAAAAAATTCCATTAAAAATAATCTATTCATTGAACACTTATCTAAAGTCTTCTCTTGTCAATTATTGTTCTAAGTGCTAGATTAACATTGGTAAGCAAGACACAGTCCTTGTGGTAAGGCAGCTTTTACTTTCCAGGTTATTTCACATTTATGCCTCATGTGAAATCAACTGTGAATGGTAGAAACAAGTCAAAGTAATGTAAGCAAATAAGAGAAATTAGTGACTCAAATAATAGCACCTAGCATCATTCAGGCTGCTTTAAGGACTTACATGTTGTCAGGTCAGATGACTCCTGCCCGTCATTTAGCTCTCTTTCATGGCACTTTTATTTCTGGAATGTTTTTTGTATGATCTTCTGGTTTTCTCCAACTATTTTATTAAACCACCATTAAGAAAACCTCTCTCTTCTTACAGTTTCAACAAAAATTAGATCAACTCTCATAGGTGGAATGTGGTCAAAGGATGGGATGTTCTGTTTAGGACCTGCTTATACCTGGAAGTCCCCTTCTTAAATTACATGGGCTGAGAGAAGGCAAAAAAATGATTCTCCCAAAAGAAAATCAGATAAGAGAGATGTATGCTCAGTAATAATTTCTCAAGTATATGCTACACTTTTCTTACCAGTTGAAACTATTTTATAGACTAGTGCTATAGACTATTCCTATTTGAATTTTTATTTTACATTTCCCCTCTTGGGAATTTACTTTTTACTTTTGTTACATTTTAATTTGAAGTTTGAGTGGCCATATGGATCCAGTTCTAACAACTTAATCCTGCTGAATGTCCCTTGGCAGCCTGGTTTCTCTTTCCATTGGGCTTTCATCTATTGAAGATGTACAAGAATCACTACAATCATTGAACCTTCATTGACTTGCAACTTTGCTTTCCTGAAATGTATGAGTATTATCCTAATCTTTAATGAGAGAACATGGGTAATGACATTATTAAGGGACTTAATGTATTTTTTATTTCTCTCTTGAGTTATAAAGATGATCTCACTTTGCTTTGTCAATTTAAAACAGTGGTTATCTCAAAACAAAAATTTCAAGCTTTTTTTATACTTTACCCCCATGTCCATGGAAAGAAAATATACTACAAAAATTTTCAAAATAGCAAACATGTTATGTAGCTATTTTTCTATTCTACCTGCCTTAGAAATGATGCATATTTATTTCCACTTCATTTTTAGGACCAGAACAATTGTACTGTTTTTAATGGTATGATAGATAGAAGTTAGAAAGAAAAAAAAAAGCTTTTATTGACTGTCTCTCCATATTCCATCAATTTCGTTAGAATTCTTCTTCACCCTTGGCTTTGGGTTTGTAAAGTGGGCAGGATGGGGACAAAAACAGTTGTGGGTTGACGTATCTGCACCTTTTTCCATGATTTTGGTCCACATCATTTTGGGCAAACTTTCCATTAACTGAGGAAGTATGCTGACCCATAGCATTTTTCTTATTTAACTGAAGGTAAGACAGTGACAATGTAGGTCATCCATGCATTTTTACCCCATGTTCAAAGAATCTTCCAACTGTGTTTCAAGTGCTCCTGAAGGTGCTTGAAGCTAGGCAGTGAATAGCATCACACACCCCGATATGTCAAGTCAGTGCTTAAGGTTTGATGTCTGCTGGAGTTTGCAGCTCTTTCACCTAAGAGCTTTAAACAGGATTCACCAAAGCAGAGGAGAAAAGAAAGAATGTGCAGAGGCTTGACTGCTGTGGCAGAGAGTATAAATCGTTATAGAAATAACCTTCAACCTTTAGCTGCACTGTGTGATGCCATTGACAAGTCACAGGATATAGACCATCACCCCACATATAAAAGTTGACATTGTTGAAATATAGAATAATGTTCCTAATCTCACCTTTCTGAAACATGCCTCTTTCTTTTTATGGTCCTTAACAATGAAGTCAATAATCTAAACAATTATGAATTTGTAAACTTTCTTTTCTCCTTCCTCAATGCTCCCATTCAGAGCAGGGATAGCCTCTGGCAGGGAGAGTGGACACCTGCTACTCCAAGATTGTTTGCAGTGGGCATTCTTCTTTGAATCCTGGGGGAGATATGCCCAAGAGTGGTCCTTCACCTTGGAGGCTGGCAAGCACAGGTCATTACCTTGATGGTTGGTATTGGCAGAGATCCACTGACAAAGAACCTTGCATAATCACAGTGCTCATGGAAACTTAATAGACAATGTACTTGAAAATGAAGGGTAAAATCTGTTTCATGTGTTAGATTAATTGCATCAGCCTAACAGTCATAGATAAGGGATAGAAGATACCTCTCTGGAGGCATAGAAACTGTCAGTCTTTTGTCTCATTCATTCTTCTAACAAGGTATTCTTTCAAGTGTTTATTGTCACTCTCCTGCCTGAATACCAGTGAGTGTGAATTTACTAGGAATTTTTGGAGCCTCTATCACCATGATCATCAAATGAGAAATAAATTTCTAGTAACCTTAAGGACTTGATTAGCTCTTGAAGACTTGATAACACATTTCAATTTTTACATATGCTAATAGCTAGAATAGGATTCTAAGCAATTCTCCATTTTTGTGGTGGAATATATAACTGGATTAAAAGGGATTTTCCATGAAGTTCATAAGCATTGCATAATTCCTTCACAAATAACATAGTGTTGTTAAACACTAATCAATCATTTACTGTCCTTCTCCAAATCACTGCAATGCTCAATTATCCTGAAAGACCTTTACTTGAAATTCAGTTGGTCTATACTGGGTTGAATGGCCATTATGCTTCTTCCTGAGACTCATTTATTTGTGATGAGTATCTAAATTGTAAAATAAAAACATATACACATGTGTATACACATGTGCTTATATATACAGATCACAAACACATTTTTATTTGAGATTGCCTACCAGAACTCTAAAAGCCATGTATTTCAAGTAGTCAAAGATTATTCTCTCATTCAACAAATATCTATTTTTTAACTTTAAAATTTATTTTTTTTATTTAAATTTTATTTTTATATTCTCCATACAATTACAACCCCCTTATTTTGACCCCAAGTCCTCCTTTCCCCACCCCCTACCCCCCATAGTGTGTCTCTGGTTCAGAGTTGTTTGTTGATTTTGATATTTTCTTTCTTATAGTTAATCTTTTTCCTGGTCCCTTATTTAACTTTTCTAGATGCCTGCTATGAGTGAGATCATCCAGTATTTTTCTTTTTCTTTCTGGCTTATTTCACTGAGCATGATCCCTTCCAGCGCCATCCATGTTGCTGCAAATTGCATGCGTTTATCTTTTTTGAATGCTGAGTAATATTCCATGGTGTATATGTACCACATCTTCTTGATGCAGTCATTTATTTTTGGGCATTTGGGTTGTTTCCAAAGCTTAGCTATTATAAACAGTGCTGCTATAAACATAGAGGTGCAGGTGCTCTTTTGAATTAATGTTTTGGTGTCCTTTGGGTAAATACCTAGGAGTGGAATTGCTGGATCATCAACAAATATCTGTTGAGTACACACTGATAATATTCCAGGGACTTGGGATACACACATGAGGTTTAAATTGAGGGAAACAGTCACAAAGTATTTGAATGTATATGCTGTTTCATCCTTATAAGTACTAAGAAAAACATAAAACAGATTTTGGGGTAAGAGAGTGATGAAAGTAGAATGCTTTTAGAAAGGAGAGGAATGAGTAATTAGTGTGGGAGGGGAGTTTCCCAGGCAGAGGGACTAATTCATGTAAAGCACAAGGTTTAGTTGGCCTATTTAAGGAATGGCAGGTGTTCTCAAAGGAGCATTTACAGGATGACTGCACTCTCGGCCACTCTGACAAAGTTAACTTTCCCTTTCTTGGGAGACAGCTACAAAGGGTCCTACCTTTCTGAGCTCTCTCTTCTCTGCTTTTCAACCTTTGAAAAATATTTTTCATTAAGTTGGCAGGACACTGTCATAAACCTCCTCCCCCAAATAAAATAGATATTTAGGTAGAGAGAAAATAAATAATATATTTTTTTCTTTAGAAGAGAAACCCAAGACATGAAGGCCACACAGTTTTGCCATATCTAATATCTGGCATTTTTAAAGGATTTGTATGATGGTCAAGAGTCTAGGTTGTGGAGGTTGATTGTTTGGGGTCTGCTTTGCTACTTCATCAATCTTGGTGTAAACCTGCGCCTTAATATTCTTACCTTTATACTGGCAATTGTAATAGTACTTTATTCTCAGGTTGAATATGAGGACTAATAAACTAGTTCATGGTACTGGTCAGCACAGAATTTCATATATTATAGGTATTTAACACATATGATATGTATGTTTATACTAAGTATTCCTGAAAGTTTGAAATAGCAAGTAAATTTCCAATTCTTATATGATTTATGTGAAGTATTCAACTTCAACCTAGAATAATCAGCCTGTAGTCTGAACCCTATGGACTTGTCATTCATGTCTCCCAAATTCTTCCTGTGCAAAGGAGTATAAATGAGTATGCACTCATGACCTCAGGCTCAAGCATTTCTAGATCATTTTTTAAGCCAGTCTAAGTTAAATGAAATGGAATTTTTGTAAAGAAACCAATGTCCACCACTTATGTTGATTCTCATCATTTGTTTAAGCATAATATTGAAAGATCAAACCCCACATTACAGATACTTTTCCACAGTGAGTGTTGAGATAAATTGATCTGTTCTTGTAAAATGCGTTTTACTAAGCACTAGATAAAAAAGAACAATGCAAGCATATATATTCATGGACATAGAACAATTTCCTAGATTTGCAGGGGGGAAAATGTCATTGTTCTGTGCTAGTATGATCTTAAATCCCCTTACACACACACACATACACACACACACCCCTAGAATTGTTCACTGAGGGGATCTCTGATTAATGGGATCAATATTTTTCAAGTTTACTCTTTTTTATTTTTTGTGTGTTTTGAAACTTTATTTTTATATAGTTTTTACATCATTTTTCATTTTAACATAATGTATGTATTTTCATCTTGGTTATAGTTCCCATACAATTCCCACCCGGCCTTGTTTTGATCCTACTCCCTTCTCCCCGCCTGTAGTGTGTCTCTGGTTTATAGTTGCCTATTGATTTTGATTTTTACTTTATTATAATTAGTCTTTTTTCTGGTCCCTTATTTAGGTTTTTCTAAATTCCTGCTATGAGTGAGACCATCCAGTACTTTTCCTTTTCTTTCTTCCTGGCTTATTTCACTGACCATGATCCCTTCCAGCTCCATCCATGTTGCTGCAAATGGCATGAATTTATCTTTTTGGCTTGCTGAGTAATATTCCATTGTGTATATGTACCACATCTTCTTGATCCAGTCATCTGTTTTTGGGCATTTGGGTTGCTTCCATGGCTTACCTATTGTAAATAGTGCTGCAAAAAAACATAGTGTTGCAGGTGTCCTTTTGAATTAATGTTTTTGTGTCCTTTGGGTAAATACCTAGGAGTGGGATTACTGGATCATATGGAAGCTCCATTTTTAGCAGATTGAGGAACTTCTACACAGCTTTCCATAGTGGTTGGACCAGTTTGCACTCCCACCAGCAGTGTGGGAGAGTTCCTTTGGTTTCTACTAATAGCACACATAATATGTTTTCTAAGCATATAAATAAATATTTATATTTTCTCATGAGCACTTAGAAGTGTGAGAAAAGTGAATTTCATTAAGGAGAGGGAAAGAGGTCAGACTACTTTTTTCCTTCCCTTATTTGAGCAAAGATGCTATCATTATATTCTCATTTGATACCCTTACTCTTCATTTTATAGACATGAGAGGCTATCTAACATTTTGTAAAATATTAGGTTATATCAAGTTATTGTAAATAATGCCCACCTATACCAAGTTGGAAATAAAATCACTTATGACAATGGGTTATATGGACTTCGCATTTCTGGAAGTGACATTAAATGTGTTCCCCATAAGCATCAGTAGTTCCAACTTACCCTTTATTTCCATTTTTAAATTTTTGAGTAAGTTCAGCACTACCCAGATAACAGTTGTGCTTAAGGCAATAGAAATTGCAGGTCCTCAATGAGTCAGTGAACACTGCTATTTGGCAATTGTTACCACACAGCCGTGGCACTCCCGGGAAGTGGCCCATCACACCAACATAAACATATACCATGACCTGTTGTCTTTGCCCAGCTGCGCAATTTCATGTTTTCCTGGTGGAAATTAGAAAATAAGGTAACTTTATTACCTGGTGGTAGAGTCCAGTCCCTGGAAATAACAGGATGGGTCAATAATAGGACAGAAATTCAATGAATAATGCTTGTGTGTCTGTTCTGCATGCAGTGACTGCAGCCCAGGTCATGGCTGCAGTCATTGGCTTCCCTGCATACTGAATTTTCTTGTAAGACTGACCTCACTGGATTGCAAAATCCTCACTACTCCCTTTTCTCTTCTATCTGGCTTATTTTCCTCATTAATGTTAGCCACCTGACTTGAGGAAATATTTGGGTTTCTGATCACTGTCTAAAACTTCCTAAAGATTTCAGTTCAGTTGGAAAAACACTTGCATTTGTGTTGCAACCCTGTACACTTCACATAAGTTTTTTTTTTTTTTAAAGATTTATTTATCTATTTACACAAGCACTGGGTACAGTCAGAAGCACAGGAGGGTGAGAGAATTCACCAGAGCCAGAGGGGAGAGCAGAGCAGGCAGAAGGACCGAAGTACACTGCTGAGGGGAGCAGCAGGGGGCAGGAGAGGTCTGTGTGCCATGTGGGACCCTCACCTGGTGCCCAGGGATTGAACCAGCGCTGCAGAGGCTGCGGGCAGCTTCACAACCCAGTGCTCAACCACTGTGCCACCGGGGAGGCCCAGTTGGTTGTTTTTTTCTTGGTTATCTGTCCAGGAAATTTGAGTTTAGCATGCCAAAGTGACAGAACCCCAGGGACATACAGAAATAGAATTGGGCAAAGAGGAATTTGGTACAAATGGCGTTCTGTTTTCAGTGTTCCCTCACCAATTTTGATCCAACTGCCCCTGAGTAGCGGCAGGAGTCAGATGGCAAGATTACACCAACATGGCACAGGCAAGCATCATGTCGGCAGCAAGTCAAGACTGCAGGGTGCATCTGTAAGTCAGACGATTAAGTTAACAGAGTTATGGGAATGCTCTCCTTCTCGCTCATTTTTTCTCTTTTGACCAATTACTTTCAATTATGATGGCAAGCTGGCATCTCCCCCTGATGGTGTTGGAAATTATAATGTCAAAAGGGTCTTTGTAATGTCTTCTGTGTCTTAATAAACCTGTCAGCTGGGCTTACCTTATTTTCTAATTTCCAACAGGAAAACACGAGATAGCGTAGCTGGGCAAAGACACCAAGTCATGGTATATTTTCATGTTGGTGTGATGGGCCACTTCCCAGGAGTGCCACGGCTGTGTGGTAACACTTGCCAAAGAACAGACTCTTCTTTAATTAGGGTGCCACTGATGTTTTGGTGGCATGTCATTCTGTAATCCTCAGGTGCTGTCAGGGCCACTCTTAATAACCTGTTACCTCCTCCTTTGGCAAGAAGTTCTCCTGATGTTCTGCTTGTTTGATTAATGCCCATCCTGTCCAATGAGTAATTTCCCTGAGCCCAACTATGGTGACATTATTTTTGTGTTCCAAAAAAGCTTCAGCAGTCTCCCACTGGCTACTGAGTTAAGTCTGTGATATCTGACTAAACCCTTTTGAGACAGAAATTCAAAACATATTTGTTTTCATAAAATCTGCTTTGAGCTATGCTCTGTCCCGAGCTTGGGAATAAAGGCATGGGCCGAAGCCAACACTGTCTCTCCCTGCATGGGACTCATTCACTTTCAAACAGAGAAATGGACAAATAGTCACATAAACAAGTGCACCCCAATGCATTGGGCCAGTGCTCTGAAGAAAAGGGCAATAGGCCCACAGACTTAGATCAGCGATTCTCAGCCAGAGGTGACTTTGCCTTCCAGGGTCACTTGGCAGCATCTAGAAACTTCATTGGGTGTCACATCTGAGAGGTAAGTGCTATTACCCTCTAGTGAATGTTTCAAAGCTTTCTACAATACAGAGAATAGACACTGCATGAAAGAATTACCTGGTCCCTAGTGGTGATAGTGCCAGACTGAGAAACTCTCAATAAGGTGACTGACCTGGACCTGAGAAGGGACAGGCTTCCTTGAGGATGTTCTGAAGAATGGGTAGAAGGCAGTGAGATGATGGAGAGAAATTCTAGGAAGGGGGATTTTTGGAAGATACTTATCTAGCCCTAGTAAGGATATGCAAGAAAAGGAGTAGGATCTCGGAGGGATTTAAAGAAGCCACTGTGTCTGGAGAACAGTGGGCACAAAGAGAACCAATTGAAATGTGCACCAGGGTAGGGGTGTGGGCCACCCAGACTTCGTAAGTGCTAGGGGATCATGAAGGCTTCTTACATGAGAGGAGATCTGAGGTGAATTTAAGAATGTTGTGTTAGAGGCACCTACCTTCGGGGGTGACGATGTAGCATGTACTGTCAGAGGAAGGAGCTTACATGCTCAAGCCCACTACAGCTAGACTTGAATCTCTGCTCTTTCTTATGACCTGGATGAGTTTGGATAGGTTGCTTGACCTGTCCTGGCCTCCATTTCCATGTGGGGATACTAACACTCACCTCATACTGCCAATTCAGAGAATAAAAGAGGCAATGGACATACCATGCCTTTTGCAGAATTTTTCCCTTTTGTCTTCACTCCTAATCTACAGGGATCTTGCCCAGAACCAAGACAGCCACATTAGAGAAAGGAAGTCTTTTTGCTAGACTTTTTTTTTAATGTCTGCCATAATATTGGAGTGTCCCAAACCCCGGTAAATCTGTCACCTGCTTTGTGGTGAAGCCAAGTCCTTCCCCCATAGGGTCATATCAGGTCTTATGGTTGAGCAGTTACCTTAGTTGAAAATTCCAAGTATTAGGGATATTCCCCTCATATCTGAGAAGCCACAGAACATTCTTGTTTAGAATCCATTTGTTAATAAGGTTAACTTGTGATTTATGTTCTTAGAAATCTGTGGGGGAGGGGAGGATAGTGCAGAGGATATCAGAGCTTGCTCTGGAGTCAGTCCTGGGTTCCATTGCTGGCTCCTCTTATCAGTTATCTTTTCTAGATGCTTTTCATCAATAAAAAGAACAAAAATCAACCACAACTCCTAAAGTTAAGGTTAAGAAGAAACTAAATCATGCACATAGTGCTATAGTGGACATCCAACAAGCCAGGAACACTCAGCAAACTCTGCTAGCAGAGAGGAGAAAGCAGATCTCCCACTACCATGGGTCATTCTAGTTTCTAAATATTTAGGAAAATTGAGTCTGAACTACAAACTCTAATGGGTTAAATAAACATTTTTATTAATGAATACAAAAGCAAGCAAATGTGATTATTCATAACTGACCACTACTTCTAGTGTTTAGTCAAAAGTCTGTCCCTTCAGAATTATGTTCAGTGAAATAAGCCAGAAGGAAAAAGAAAAATATGGGATGGTTTCACTTATAGCAGGAATATAGGGGAACCAAATAAGACATCAGTGTAAAAAAAAATAGTAACAGTACAAAACACAACAAAGCAAAAACAGACAATTATAAACCAGAGACATCCTGCAGGAGGAGGAGGAGGGAGAGGGATCAGAGGGAGGGAGGGAGGAGCACAGGGGACTGAGGTGATGGTGCGCAGGTGCACTGGGGAAGGAAACTCTATGGAGACTCAATCTGAGGGGGTAGGGGAAGCAAATATTGTCTAAAAAATTTAAAAAATGATAAATGTTAAAATAAATAATAATAATACAAAAAAGTCTGTCCCTTCAATCATAGTGAATTGAATTAGAAGGTGACTGTAGAAAATGTAAAGATTAATTTGAAAATTAAAATTAAAAGGTCTGCATTGAAAGCTACTAGAAAGAGATAAAGCAGTTTTTAAAATGCTACAATTTACCGTTTCCTCTATTGGAAATATAAATCTAAATTACCCTGCGAGAAGCTTTTCTTTCCTATAATCATAGGGTTCAAATGACCTCTAAGAAGTCACTCTAACCATCCCTTTAGGAGGTCATTCTGCCCATCCCTCTGGCTCTTCACAAAGCTAGACTCGACATTCCCCAGGGCTTACCATTCTTCGCTAATATTCTCATAAATATATTTCTCTTGTGATCTGTGCTGTTGTGGCTTTATTGTTGGAAGCTCTTTCCAACATTAGGCTTGCATTCTTCTTACTATTATCATCGGCATGGTTTTTACTCCACTCTCAGCAGAGACTATGGACTAGTGTCAATTTAAGAAATGAATTATGTATCCTGCTGAAGCACAGTGAGTCCAGGGAGGAAGCAGGTGCCATCCAGTGGAATACCCATTGACTTTTCCCAGGTGCCCCCTCTTTGTGTGTCTGCATGTGCTGTTTGGGACTTTCAGGGCTGTCTTCCTTTCCTTTAGTAGAAATAGGAATACACAGCTGCTTGCTGATTAGTGCTTCTTCCTTGGTTCTGGTGTGTTTTTCCCCCAAAGCAAGTCCCTCCTGAGTTACCTATCTTGAAACTCTCTCCCGCAGAGTGTACTTTCTGTTTCTGCTTCACGCTCCTTCTTCAAAACATGCCTCTTTGTTTTCCTTCCAGAAAGAACAATGCCCTTGGAAGTGCTTTTCTTCCTCTTGACTAAGTCACATCAACTCTTACAGAAGAACTCAGCTTAGACCTTGTCGCTGACATTTGTAGATTTCATTATTAATACTTGTGCATATGACATGCCACAGATTACTAAGCACAGGCACAGCTCAGAGCCTACCCTGGTCACAGTCGTGGAAATTAATCATTTATTCAATAATGGCTATGACTGCAGTAGTCAGTTTTGCTTTTACAAGTTCTGTGATGAATATGGAGAGTTGTTCATCGTATCAACTGCCACAGACTTTGAGCCATAAGGACAACACAGTTGGCAATGTTACTGATCTGCCACCTTTTAATGGCCTGATAATTAAAAATGATGGGCAGATAAAAATAGAGGAACTCAACTTAGCCACACACAACAGTTCTCCCCTGATTGTCACGTTTCTCAGGAGGTATATTGCTCAAGGACAGAAGCCAAGTCAGATTGTAAATGACCAGAAACCACTGTCATATCTTTTTGCCATTACAAGCATGTTACAAAAGAAATGCATTATTTCTGTGTCAAAATATGGAATGTAAAATTGTCCTCTGTGCTTTGTTTGAAAGAGGTAAAAAAAAATTTGTGGAAATTATCAGTATGCTACTGTTTGTTGATCTATTTCAGGAAATATATGAATTTGTATTTTAATATCTCTCTCCCCTCCTTCCTTCGCCCCCCCACCCCCATCTCTCTCATGCTCTCACTTTCATTCAGCTCTTTTACAAGTAACAACGTGTTATTGGTTTGGAATTGATTTTGGTGTCATATGTTGTCATTTGATAAAAAACAGTTTAGCTAAGCTGCTTGACATTAGAACAGCTGGTAATGTCACTTTTGTTAATGTCTTTAACCACATTTTTAACAAAACAGCAGATGCTCATCACAAAAGCCATTTTCCTTCTCTATCTGATTGTGTGAAATCAGCCTAACTAAGGGTTCTGACTTGAGCAGCAGTGAGTGGATCACTTGATCTCAGAAGAGCACCCATTTTTCAGGATCTTGAATTCTCTGGCAATGTTGGAAACAAAAATATACTTGTAAAAATGAGCATTGTTAGTTAGTTCTGTGTGAAGAATATTCTGAAGGTGTAGAAACTGTGGTTGTTCTGGGGGAGAGCAGGAAGTATGGCTTTGTGACTGTCCAGCACGGAAGTTGCACACAGACAGACAGCAGGGGTGAAGGCAGGGGTGAAGCAGAGCTTCTCACCTCTGGCAGTTGTATGATGTCACCATCACTTTTCAATGCCTAAAATTTCAAGTGAAAAAATCCTACCTCCCCTCCCTCTTAACCAAGGCATTTTGCAGTGAAGCAAACACATATACACAGAGAATGGGATTTGCTTTCTGAAATATGAATGTCATGCAACACAAAATGTAAAAATTTCCTCTGAAAAGATTTCTGCCAAAATACTTTCTAGAGCAGACATCTCGATTTTAGGTCTTACCTCCATGCTTATAGTTGTTTTACTGCCTTGTTCAGAAGTGTGTGCAAATACTGTTGTGAAAATCACAATTCATATTTGCCCAATTATTTGTTCATTTATTTAGAAAGTATATTTAGAATCACTGTTAGGTATGGGGCAGTTTATTCTCACTATTAAGAGCATGTCCCCTGGGGTTAGATGTCCAATCATGGGATGTCTCTGCAATTTATGAACACTGATTTGGGGCATGATCCTAATTACTTTGTGCTTCACATTTTTTCAGCTTTAAAATGGGGTTAATTTTAGTACCAATCACAAAGGTATTTGGATGGATGAAATGAGTTAATCTATATAAAAATTACTAGGTATATAAGAGAAGTTTGTGGAATATTGTAAGCATGAAAAATGTTAACTATGACTATTACTGAGCTAAAAATATACATTACAAATATTCTGTGGAAGACTTTCCAACATCCCTTCTATCTCCATGTAGTTTAGTCTAAACCATGTGAGAATTGGTTTGTGAGTGTGCATGTATGTGTGTTAGGGGATTTTACTCATTGTGTGAATACAGTACAGCAGTACACACAGTGCCAACGTGGAATCATAGTATAATTCTGATATTAAAACTCCATGGATTGGGGACAATTAGAGACCTCTAATGAGGCTTTTGAAGGAGGCGGTAATGAAAAACAAAGGTTGGTAAGCATTAGTCTAAAACCAATTTTGATGTCCTCTGGCTGCAGAGCACCAGAAGCACAACTGGCGTGAACAAGTTGGGTTTATTACTTATTTCTGAGAAAGAGAAAACATACCACCCAGAATCATGGAGTATTTCAGCAATGGGGTTATTAGAATGAATCTGAACTTTGGTGGGTCATCTGGGGAAGACCATAGAAGTGAGTTTTATTCTGGATAGGGTGCTATCACAACATGGCAGGCAAATTATAGAACTGGGTACCTCCATAAATCTCTATAGGAAGGGCAGGGAGAGTTAGACTAAAGCTGTAATTTATAAAGAATCAGTTGTCACTCATATTAACCAAATGAGGGGATATACTGTATATTGCGGGTTGTATAGCAGCCTTGTTTTTTGTCTGTACTTACAGAAAATTATCAAGCAGTCTTATTTTGGCTTACTTTATCTTGATCTCAAAATGACATTTCCTAAATTGTTCATGTTATGTAAGATTGCTAGTTATCATTAGCCAGACCGGCCCCTAAAACTGATGTTTAACTGTAATATCAGACCAGTGTCTATATCTGAAACCCTGTCTCTCTCTCCCTCCTTCTCTCTCTCTTCCTACCTCCTTTGCTTTCTACTCTCATACTCTCAATCCTTCTCTCTCTCCCTCTCATTCTCTCCCTCTATCTTTCTTTCCTACCTTTCCCCCACCATCCCTACCCTATTCTTTTATACTCTCCCTCCCCCTTATCCGCAATCAGAGTAATTCCATCAACTTTGCCAGATATTTATTCAAAGATTAGCTGGTCTGAACTAATTTGGGGCTTGGATCAGCAAAGTGAAATTTGCTCATACTTCTAAAAAGGAAAAGCTTGTGTATATCAGAAATTGAAACAGGAAGTACAGAGCACCAGTTCCTAGTGGCAGCCATCTAATCACCAAGTAGGAAACTCACCCCAGGAAAGTTTTCAACAAGTTCATACAGCAGAGAGCTCAGAAGATCTGGGGTCACCATTGACTCCAGTCACTGATCCCCTGATCTCTTCATTCCTCTTTTTTTTTTTTTTTTTTTGAGATAGCGACTGAAAGCTTCATAAAGACCCCATACACATTTCCATTTATGAGATGTACACATCAGGAAGGTTGGATGTAAAGGAAATTTGCTAGTTTTTTAATGTTGTGGATATTTAATTCCTTTGCAAAATAATTCCACAAGGGATTCTAAGTGGAGAGATAACAGACTGGCCATCAGTTGAGTAATATTTTGCATTTTAGAGACTATCCCCAGGCTAGGTTTATTGTTGAATAGCCCAATGAGGGTTTCCCTCCTTCATTCACCAATTTCTTTTGAGCTTTCACTTGCAGTCTCACTCTGCTGCCTGTATGTATCTGGCCCCATACCAGATTGCTCTGGCTGATAATCACAAGGCTATTATTATTCTTTCCTCAGAATATCATAGAATGTTCATCCTGGAAGGGACCTTAGAGGTCATCTAATCAAAATCCTCATTTTAAAGATGAGTAGACTGAGACCCATAGAATTGCAACTTCAAAAAGGTCAAACAGCAGCTGACAGAGAAACTGGACTTTTTCATGGAGCTGGGGTTTAAAACGACTTTTGTACTTCCTGTCATTTCTGCATCCTATATCCTTGGCAGACATAACTAATCATTCATTGAGCTTTTGTCTGCCAAGAGTTGAGGCCATCTTGCAATCCTCAACCTAGCATTCCAGTCACCAGTACACATTGATAATTGTTGGCATATGCCAACATTACTATACCATGCACATTTTACAAATCAATATTTATTTTAATAACGTATATCTATGTAAATACAGAGATGTATTTTAAGTGCCACATCTAAAGCTTGTGAGTTCTCCATATTATATGTCTCTATATCTGAAAGAAGAATAGTTGTTCTAGCATATTAGTGCATAGTAAACAAGGCCCAATAATACTTCTGTTGCTAAGGTGATAGAGTCACAATCTGTAAATTACTGTACAATATTTTGAAGACTGGACTTTCACTATTGTTATAGAATCCCTAAAGCTTTTATTTAATTTAAAAATTTTGGGGATCATGTATGTGATGTCAGCTTACTATAATAACATTTTTTAAACAAATCCATTTTAAGACAGTTTCTTAAGTTTAAATATTTAAATGATAGATCTTTTTGTAGTGTTATTTTTTAAGCCACAGAATAGGTCCTATCTTGTGATTGTTGCTAAGCAACAATTAAAAGGAAATCTCAGAAGATGTGTAAAGCTACTATTTACTTAAGACGTGTGTGGCTTTTACACACTTTCTGTCTCCTGGTGACAGATGACACAGGGAGCTAAATAAGAATGAGAGAGACTTTATCAGGGTGGTGGGTGATTTGCAAATTAGAGTAGTATAGGTTACCTTTCATTTCTGCAATGCTACAAAAACTGCAAAAAAAAAAAAAAAAGATGGTGTCAAAATGGCACTCACACTTTATTAGTAATAAATAGATCCCAGGATCAATCAGTTGGGTGAACAGTGGGATATTTTGATGGTCCAGCCTGGAAAATGACCTTTCCCTGTCTGCTGGTGGTAAGAGTTCTATTTGACCCCTCACCTGATGACACAGATAGGAGAGGGGTAGTTCTGCAAAAGAAAAGGTGGGTTATTTTCAGTATTGGGAGAGGATATGCAGTGGCAGCAGACTGTCTAGTCAGCTTGGTTTTATGTCTAGCCTCACTACATGGAGCACTGGTAGAGCAGGGGCATGATGAGGATAGTATGATGCTTTGGCCATGTTTGGCTCAAGATTGGTGGTTGGCTTAAACCAATAGCTGGAACAATTCAGAATTAGAGGAATTAGAAAGTACGAAGATGAGAGAACTAAAAAACACTGACATTCAACATTGTGATTGATATTTGCAACTTTACTTTATACTTTTAATTAAAGATATTTCATGAAAGGGAGAATTGCACCAGTTCTGTGGCCTTTAGTATTCTTCCTGAAGAACCTCACTTGTTTCTGGGATTCTCTGCAAATACTAGAGATATTTCAGTGTGATATTTCTGCTTTTCATTCTGCCATTGAATAGTTTAAATATAAATTGGCTTTTTACAGAAAGTAAATGTTTCATATAGGCATAAGTAAACTGTCATAGAGATCATTTTGTAGCAGAAAATGATTAATTGTGCCTTTTAATCATAGTTCCATTATCGTATGAAACAGTCATGTCTTCAGACCCATTTCACTAATGAAGGTTTAGCACCACTAGGAGCATATTTGCATTAATGAGACATCACAGGTTATTAATTGAAATATAATAACAGCTTGGAATATTATATGTTTGCATTAATTGGAAACAGAAGTGTGGATTTATTGGCTATATACCTCTTGTCATTTTAGAGAAGTGGTTCCTTCATGGGTTGTAAAGAGGACATTTTTACATCAATTGGATTTTCTGACTTATATGTTGATTTTATTTTAAATTGGAATAATTCTTTTAGACTGATTTCTAAAGCAGATCTTATTGGTGTGTTGAGTACTATCCCTACCACACCCTATTTGGTATTTCATCTGTTCATCAGCCATTTACTAAGTGAAAGGATGTGGAACAAAGTAAGTGTGGCTCAAGAAATGAATGTTCATTGATGGCAGTTCTGTCACTGACTTGTCACTACTGTACTTTTTTGTTTGTTTGTTTTTTTCTGTCACTTTCAGTAGAATGTCATTTCTAAAAAGTAGGAATGATGTCTGTCTTGTTCTTCATTTTATCTCTAACACCTAGCACAGTGTGAAAGGGCAATGAATGGTTGTTGCATGGATGAATGGATCCTGGCTCGGGCTGGAATAACCTGGGGAGAATAAGTTTCCATTAAGAGCTATGATAATTTTTCAGTGAAATTTAACCCCTGATCAAGGGCAGAATGATAAAATGCCAGTACTAAAATTTACCCTAACATAACTACTATGTCCTTGGTATTTCTATTCCAGAATCTTGGCCTTGAAATTATATTGAACTTAAGTTAGTCTGGATTAAAATCCCTAACACTGGAGAAAACAAGGAACAGAAAAGAGTCCCTTGATATTGTATCCCCTGACAATTTTCTGAAAGCCATGTTTTCTAACACTTCTTAATTAAGAATTTTGTAGAAACCAACATTCAGACTAAACCTCAAAATAGATTTTTGATATGATAATTGGCACTTTTGTTAAAGCTCATAGAAACCAAAAAGGCAGGTTTCGCTTTTAGATTATAAGAAGTCAATTTTACTTGACCCCCCATGTCCACCAGGATGGAAAATGGTGTATTAGCATTGGGGAAACTGTACCTTCTTTTTTCTTTTTTACATGGTGAATTGTATCCTTATATTTGATGTATCTGGAGGCACTATAACATGATGGAAAGAACATTCAACAATTTACCAGAAAACACAGGTCTTAATCTGCTTGCAAAGAGACCTAGGGAGGGCCTCCACAGTGGCGCAGCGGTTGAGCGCTGGGTTGCAAAGCTGCCTGCAACCTCTGCAGCACTGGTTCGATCCCCGGAGGCCGGCGAGGGTCCCACGTGGCGTGTAGACCTCTCCTATGTGCCCCCTGCTCCCTTCAGTAGTGTACTTCGGTCCTCTGCCTCTTCTGCTTCCCACTCTGGCTCTGGTGAATTCTCTCACCCCGCCCCCCGCCCCCCCGCACTTCTGACTGTACCCAGTGCTTGTATGAATAAATAAAGAAAAGAAAAAAGAAAAGCCACTTGCAAAACAGCAATAATCCTATTAAAAAAAGAGAGAGACCTAGGTAAAGTCAATTTTCTGACTCTTAATTAGAAAATAGAATAGTTGATCGTGCCCATCTTACAGAAGTTGTGTAAAGAGAGTTGAAGGGCATAAGTATACTTGGTAAATTGTAAGACAAATACAAGATATTCATTTGTGCACCAAAGAAGAAAAACAGAAGCAGTAAGTGAGAACTTCAGAGTCCACCTTGGTTGAATATTGAGTAACTAGAAGTAACAACTCTTTTTTTTTTCCCCATTATGCTGAATATCAAGATTTTACCATAAAGATTAAGCAGACCCTGTGGAAGACCATTTAGGTGAGGAATTGTTGCAGAATTTTGAGAACACCAACTTTTCTATCCTTTTAAATTTTCTTTTCCATCGTTACACTTAGATTCAGAGTGTTTCTTTGAAACATCTTGGTTCTTCTCTTGATTGGGAACACACTAGTTTATTTTCTGTTTGTGTACCATGTGAATGTTGCCTGTTCGCAAACACTTCCACATCCATTTTAACCCTCTGGAATTGTCTGTAGTCTACTCTCCTTCCTGGAGAAAACTCACATGTCTTCTCTCTGGTTGAGACATGGCATTACTCTACCCCAAAGAATCTTTTCTGGTGAAAATATAGTAAAACTTTCAAACATCAGAAGCAGTGCTCTGTGTGTGTGTGTGCATGTGTGTGTCTGTGTGTGAGTTTTTGTGTATTTGTGTGCACAAGCCTATTCTTCCTACCAAGTAAGAGATGCTCTTTTTCCTGTCACACAGTCTCATAATAAAATCACCTTGCAGACAAACTTTGAAATATATAAATAAACCTGCTTTTCACTGATTATCAGATGTTCAACAAGCAGGATCAAGAATATTTGCCTGTTTAAACATATCATTAGATTTTGTAGGATCTAAAAATTGATTTACCTTTGGATCATGTCATATAGCAGGATTTGTTCATTCATTCCTTCACCAAATATTTATAGACTAACTTGTATGTATCAGATTAAGTTCTTTGTGGTATAAGATTCAGTAGCAAATAAGAAAAGCGAAAATCTTCAAGCCACAGAGTTTACATTTCAGTGGAGTGGACAGATAATCAGGAACTCAAAAAGGAAGTAATGGAGTTTCAGGAAGTAATATGTGCTATGATGAAACTATAACAAGGGGAGACTTGAGTGTTGGAAGGTATGCTATTTTGTGAAGGGATAAGATGTCTGGGAAAGACTTTTTTAGAATATGGCTTTTGAGCAGTGATCTGAATGAACAAAGCCACGGGCAAAGAGGTATGACTTGGAAAGATCAAGAGAAAAGGTATTGCAGATGCAGGTATAAAGATTTAAATTATTTTTAAATAAGAAAGAGATTCAAATGTTAAGGAAATGGCAAGAAAGTCCATTGGAGATGGAGTTTTGTGAGAGTGGCAGATTTAAGTAGAATTTAGCATGATCAAATGAAGTCAAGAGGATCCTTTATGATGAGGCTTTTCGATGAAGACATTGGAAAGTGTGGAGGAGTGACATGATCTAATTCATTTATTTATTTTTTAAGTCTTATCACATGATTTTATAATCTACATACTGACCCTGGAACCTAATTTTATGTCAGGTAAGACTCTAAGTCTGACTAAATGAATAGGGGATGGACAGAATTACAAAGTTATGATAATTCTGATGCCTACTCTGTTGTATTAAAGTTCTTTGGATATAGTATTCTCCCACTAAAACTGAAAAGATGCCTTTACAAATCCATTTAACTTTATGTTTGACAAAACTGTTATTTTCATATTAAACCTATTGACTAGTTGAAAGTTTTTACGTCTTCTGTGTAGTCAGTTTCAGTTCTTTTTTTTTTTTTTAAATTAAGTTAAACATTTGGCCAGAGAATGACCAAAGCCTGATGTAATTTTGAGGTGAAAACTTTTGGGGTTTGCCCTGAAAGGTTAAAACATTGCCTGGCTATTGTAGGGGCAACAGAGATTGACAGCAATACATTGTATCCCTAGCTGCACTCCTAAAGTCCCATTACATTCTTGAAGGTCTTCAAACTTTGGTCTAATCAGTGGTGACATTGCATCTGTAGAAACTTCAGTGGAATATTATTTTATAACAGCTCCCAAGCCTCTCTTGAAGTCACTCTGATTGGAAAGGATTAGGTGGGTCATATGTCTATCACTTAACAAATTCCTGTGGCCAGAGGAGTGCATGTCTATTGACTTAACTTCAGACACATTCTTCCTTCCTAAGGGTGGAGCCTCTTGCAGACCTTGTGGAATCCCAAATGATGTCAGGGGTTTTGCTAGAGGAAGGGAAAAAGGATTCTAGGGAACAATAGCTGTTCACTGTCTTTTGATAGCACCATAGCATCATCTTCAGGCAACCTACTCTCTATGAGCCATCTTCCAGATACCATAGAGCGCTGGGCCCCTGAGTAGCAGATTTATGTTGATAAAATACCACATACTCTTCTATTCATTACTTTTGTCTTTATAATGGACAAAGGAAGTGAAACTTCAGGAATGTTTCTCAAGATAGCTTAGAAAAAGAAGTACAACAGAGCACATCAAAATTCATTCTGAAAAAGCACGTTGAATAGTATGTTTTATACTGTTCTATTTACTTTCCAGTGATTTATTGTGGTCTACATCCAAAATTCCATCTTGGAAGTTCAAATATATGGTGCCCATTTTCATAACCATCCTTTCTAATAAACCCATCTCGCATAGATGCCAGAAAATGAATGGAAGAAATGATGAAGAAGATAAAAGAGTAATGCTATAATTGTATTCAGATTCTCACAATGTGGTTTAATACCTTTAAAATCCTTTTAGGTGAGTTGTTTGAAAGAACAGCTTTTCAGAAGGGTTTTATTGCTCAAAGGAAATGATTTTTCCCATTCTGTCAATAACTGCAACAAAAGCATTACCAGTGTGGCAGGAACTCCTCTTGGTGGTAGAAGAGAGTTTGCTCTAAGGATAATTGCTACATGTCCAAGGTCAAAGAACAACAGTTAACAAATACAGTAGGGAAGAAGAGGTAACATTATCATGTCTACACTTATTTTGGTTAGACTACATTTATTTTTAGGTGAGAAGTTCCATTTGTGTTAAAACAGTCTACACCCAAGAATAAATGAAAATATACTTAAATAACATATCTTTGTCTCCTGAGCAAGGAATGCAAACTCAGGCTCTAAAAGAATCATAAGGCCTTAATTCTGCAAAATGTAACCATGGACCTCAGTTATATTTCTTTATTGGGCTTCCTGACAGATATGTGGCCATTAGCTCCAACATAGTATAGCATGTTAGTTAAACTAGATGCCAGGTCTGATTACTTTGCCAAAGTGAGCAATCTGGTAAATCTACCTCAACACATTTTTCCACTGAATATTTATGGTTTTAAATAAAGCATGCTACCGACACTGCATATGATATTAGAAAAATGTACAAAGGTGAAATTCTACCTGAAAGGTAAAGTATAATTTAAGAGAATAAAAGTGAAATATAGTACCTGTCATACACACCCATCCCACATGCCATCTTATTTTTTACTAGCTATTACTGAAAATGTTTATTTTTTGCTATCTTCAAACAATTGCCTCATCCCTAGCATATAGAAACTGCTATTATCCTATTTTAAATAGGATAGCCTAATTAGAACACTCTTTATCATGTATGCTATTTATCCATATGGCATATATAATATGGGACTTTGGGTTTATTAGTACGTATAATGTAATAGCAGATTGATGACAGGATTCCCATTTAGCATTTCTTCCAGTTTCCCATTAAAATTGATATCATCGTATGCAGGGAAATGTTAATATTTTAGGACCCTTCCTTTTGATCACAACAACTAGTATTTGTGCCTTTTGTTTCCTCTGTTAAATGTCACACACCACACAGTAAGGATAGTTTTGGTGTTAACCCCCTGCAAGGAAATCCCTTCACCAGTGAAAACATTTTCTGAGCAGTTAATCAGAGTTTCCTATTCGTGCTTTTGACTGCCCTAATGGTGATCAGACTAAGCACTCAGGAACCATGGTGATAGACCTGATAAAATACGTAAGTCAGCCTGGGTTTGTTCACTGATAAAAGCATTCTGGATGTCATTCACCAAATGTTCCCTCCCTGGTATGCCCTATAGTAGGCATATTCTTATAACTGATTTGATTTTCTGATACAAAGAAACTATGAAAAGATAGCCTTAATATACTCCTTTGTTCTCTCGAGCAAAGAAAACTCAAGTTTTCTTTTCCATTCCCGTGCCCTTTTCTTGTTCTTTTGTTAACAAATCAGTAAATCAGAATAAATAAATAAGATTTTTTTTAAATTCTGTGAACAAGCAGTAAGAGCTCTCCAGAGTAAAACCAGAGTTCACTTTATCGTTCCTTGTCACGGATTTGACTTTCACCTCTCTATTATCATGCTCACAGTGGCCGAGGCAGGAATACAAACACACAGTGTAGTCTATTTCTTGTTCCTGTAATGCCTCACGGTTTGAGGGCAGAACATATCAGTTTCCTTCTACACCCAGAGATGCTGAGGTCTTGTCTCCTGAATTGTTGATAAGACTTGTAAGTTAAAGAGCTCTTAATCTAAAATTTCAGCTCATTCTCATATTTGGCTGGCAGGTGAGATCATTTCTGCAAAACAGTGTTCAAAGCATCCCTTTAGTTTCTAGTCCTGAAAGAGATTTTGCAAACCTTTGTTTGTATTGTTGGAAGTTTTTTCCTTCTGGTTGTGTTCATTAATACCCTTTTGTGAGTACTATTTTGCTTTTTCAAATAGCTTTTTCTAAACAGCTTTCTCTGGTGGAAAATCCAATTTACTTGCAAGCAATATTACCAGTTCCGCTCCTTTATTTTTTCTTCCTCATTGAAAGGAAAATAAAAGATTGTGTGTCAAAATAGAGATGTACGATTTATGGCATTAGCACTTATATTAGTAAATGCATGCAGCAATTATATAGCTTCCCATTTTGTACCTCTGCGTGACTGAAGACAACTTCTCTAGGTTGCAAGAGTGTATTTTTCCTCAAAAGAACATTTTTTTGTGTCTTAAGTGTTTTCCCCAAGTTTCCATTAATTTGGGCACAAGATAGGGAATTCTAGCTGTTTTATATAACTCAGAGATGGAGTAAAATTTTACTGTAGGTTAAATAAAACTTAGGTGTTCTTCCTGATATTCATCTGCACAATCTGTTTCTTGGAAAAATTGTCCTTTCCCCAATTCAGATGAATTCTATTTGATTCAAATAATTTGAAGGTAGCTGTCCTCATTCTCTTTAGTGCCAAAACTGGGTGTTTGGCTGTTGACCAGGGTGTAAAGAAAAAGGAACACATATACACTGTATGCCTTCACACATAATGTGTAGTCAGTCAATTTATGACTTGGATAAATTTCTTACCATTATGATGAACATCTTTTTTTTTTCATATTATATATAAGATAAAATGAGGGAAACATACAACTTTTGATTAAAAATCTGCATGCTCGGGCCTCCCCTGTGGCGCAGTGGCTGAGCGCTGAGTTGTGAAGCTGCCTGCAGCCTCTGCAGCGCTCGTTTGATCCCTGGCCACCGGCGAGGGTCCCACATGGCGCTCAGACCTCTCCTGCCGTACCCACTGATCCTCTCAGCAGTGTATTTCGTCAGTCTGCCTGTTCTGCTCCCCGCTCTGGCTCTGGTGAATTCTCTTACCCTCTCACGCTTCTGACTGTACCCAGTGCTTGTATAAATAAATGAATCTTAAAAAAAAAAAAAAATCTGCATGCTCATGTTGGATGTAACAAAATATTTGAAGGATATGAAATTTCTAGAATTATTGATGGCTTATTGTCACTACCTGACAGATTATTTACTTTCTTGGCCTTTAAATGGCAGAGGGAAGAAACAGCAAAATTTGCTTTGTGAATCAGTGGTTACAGTATAAGGTTCGTAACTGATGGGGGGGGGAATACATAAGCAAAATGGAATTTCTAGATGGCAGTGGTAATGCTATTGTTTCTGAAATAAAGTAAATGAGGATGAGTATGATTAAAAAGTAGTTCATTGTGCCAGTTGGATCAAGTTGCTTTGTCAAGTAGGCCCATCTATTTTATCACTTTGCATATATTAATTCTAAGTTTGCTGCAGTTGCTGATAACAGATGAGTATTCCAGACCAAAAAGCCCACTTTATAGAACTAAATGATTTTGCAGGGATTTGTTATCCTTAAACAGTCCCATGGGGCTGGTTTTAGTCATCTGAGCTAAATTTGAAGCAAAAAAAATATGTTAGAAATGCCTATTTGCCGTGTTCACTGGATTTGAATTTAATTTCTAATGATTTGTGATTGATTATTATCATGTGTCCTGTATGCTATTGTTTGAAAATCATTATGCAAGCCCAAGTGGTGAAACTTGTACATGATTCACATATAATAGTAAATTCTGTTGTTGATTTGAGGTGGCAAGGAGAGAAACAAAATTTAAGAGAAATTGGACCAAAGAAACCAACTTGTGTTCAGTAGTGTGATATGCTATAACAGTGAATTAGTTCTATGAATTATTTTCAACAGAAAATTACTTAAGGGAAAAAACATTGTGAGTATCCATCTGATACTGAGAACATCAGAATAGGGTTTCAGATGGGTTAGAGTTAAATAAAATGTAGTGTGGATGGATGAGACCAAAATCCTTTGAATAAACCCAAACTGGTGGGAAATTCTACAGTTATATAATAGGAATCAATATCTTCTCTCTCAGCTAGTCAGGAGATGTTCCCAGTGTATCAATCTTTCCATTTGTAAAGTGCTTTTCTATGTGGCAAAACATTCACACTGATCAATTGAAATTAGTGAAGTTTTATATCTAAGAAAAAAATTAAAACATTAATGTTCAAACATATATAAAGCAAATACTAATCAAATCTATGTATCCTAATAGTGCCTGCTGTCTCCTGCTAAATAAGGCTTGCCTGTGTAACCATAAGCAAGTCACCTTCCTCTCCTAACTTGAGTACCTGTGTGCAAAAATTGTAAAACCAAAGGTCGAGTGGGGTTTGGAGTTGGATCTGAATACTTGTTTGGGTTGTCATGAATGTTACATGAATTGAATGGAATTACTCATGCCTTGTGCTTAACACAGTGCCTTATACATTCATACTGATGAATTATTATTGTTATTATAGTTACTAGCCTTGCTCATGAGAATCATTAACTATGGTAAAATAGATATATTAATAATATTCCGTTTTTATGTGTGCACACTGGATAGAGTTGCCCATGTGAGAAGTCATATAATCTCAGATCAATATGACCATTCCAAGCCCTTGCCTTTGTGACTTATGACTAAGGCACACATTTAATGGTAATGATTTCTCTTGTCTAGTGCATCTCCATACATGTTGTTTTTCTACTGAGTGCAGGAACATGGGCCACTTGTGTTGCTCTGTGCTACTTTGAAAGTTGTTGGTCTCTCTCTTTAAGGTATAACTTATTTGCCCCATTCACATCTACCCTGTAGGAAATTGCTTATGAACTTGGAGACAAAGTACCTCAATCTATTGTTCAATAAGTGTCTAACAGAACACTTTCAATTTGTGTGGTGAGCAACAATTAGAAATTTAATTTTATTTATATTAACTGTTATGGATGTCGGAAATCATATTATGAGGTTAGTGAATTTATTAGTTGAAGTTATGAGAATATGCACCAATATTCATTACACTACTTTTTATTTGGGACATGACAATCCATTTGGAATACATATTTTTGACTTACAATTTCCAAAGCATTGTCTGCTTTAAGAATTGCCATTATTTGGCTTCTGTATTAGTTTGTCATTGCTATATAACCAAAACTCAGAGGTTGAGAATAATGATTATCTATTGTTAATTAGATCTGTATGAGTCATTTGGGATTTGGCTAATCTAACCTGGGCTCAATTGGATGGCTCTTCAACACACTGCAGAATCTAATTTTGTTGCCTGTCTTTTATCCTCCATAGACAACTAGACTAGTCATTTACTTCTCGTGATGTGACCATGATGCATTAGGGCAAATAGAAACTTTTCAAGAGACTTTTTAAGGCTAACGGCAGGAAATTTAGTTAGGACACAATATCATTTCCACACAAGTGTCAAGTCCTAAGAAAATCCTAGGATCAAGTACAGAGTAAAGGGGCAGGGAAATACATGTGGGTCTAGTGGCTATGACACAGGTTGTGCATACAGGTTGAGATAAAGAATGAGACCTGCAATGCTTGCACCATGGTTCTTAATTTTGTGCTCCCCAGAGGTATCCTTCATTTGTCAGTGTTTGTTCTATGTAGTTTCTGTCTTTCACTAAATCACTATACACTTCCTAAACACTTATTTTCATCTCATAGGCACTGAAAATTATGCTGTACTGTTGACCAGCATACCTAAGACAGTTTTGTAGTTGATTTTAGCAGCAGCAACAATATGAATCTTATTCTTTATCTCATTCTTTCCTCTATTTTTGTCAATTTGTTTTTGTTTATTTAAACTCAGTTCTTAAGTATGAACTGTTTTGTCTCTGTATGTCTTTTGAAAGGTTTGTATCACCTCAAATGCAAGAAGAAATATAAATATATAAATAAAATTTAAAACAATTCCTTACTACTCTTTTCCCTTTACTCAGTTGGCAAGGTTACAAAAAATGCAGTAATAACTAGCAATAATTAAAACACATCTTCCCTATTAGGCCTCACTATGCAAAATGTTTTTAGAGATATACCAAACTCCATTACCTACGATAACCTTATGAGGTAACTATTGGCATCATCCTAGTGGAAGTACATGTGGTCTTTGTAACTTATTCAGGGTCTTACAGCTGATAAGTGCCAGAGCTAGTGAAAGCTGACTTTAGAGCTCACATTCTTGACCACTAAGTTATACTGCTTCAGATTGATAAGCTAAAAGAAAAAGATAAATGGAATGGCTGGCATTTCTTTCCTTTATTTATGAATCCTTGATTCAGCTTTCATCCATTGCTCATCTTCTGCTTTTTTTTTTTTTTTTCTTTTAAAGATTTATTTATTTATACAAGCACTGGGTACAGTCAGAGGCGCAGGAGGGTGAGAGAATTCACCAGAGCCAGAGCGGAGAGCAGAACAGGCAGACTGACAGGCACACTGCTGAGGGGAGCAGCTGGCGGCAAGAGAGGTCTGCACGGCGCCATGTGGGACCCTCGCCCGGCAGCTGGCAGCCAGGGATAGAACTGGCGCTGCAGAGGTTGCGGGCAGCCTGGTAGCCCAGTGCTCAACCGCTGAGCCACCTCCACCAGGGAGGCCCTCTTCTGCTTTTCTAGTGTCTCACAAATATACCTAATTAAAATATCAATTGCAGGCCTCCCTGGTGGCCCAGGAGGTTGGGCGCTGCACTGTGGAACAGAGTCCGCAGCCTCTGCAGGGCAAGTTTGGTCCCCGGCCAGCCAGGGAGCTCCCCCCATGACACAGCAGACCTCTCCTGCCTTGCCCGCTGTTCACCTTATCAGTGTGTTTTGGTCAGTCTGCTTGTTCTGTTCCCCACTTTGTCTCTGGTGGATCCTCTCATCCCCCGCATCCCTGGCCTGTGTCCCAGCTCTTGTATGCCTAAATAAATAAAAATCTTTAAAAATAAAAATAAAAATAAAATAAAATGTCAGTTGCTAATAGATTAAAAATATCTTATAAACAGTGTGACATTTGGCATTCCAAATACTACAAGTTAAGCAGAAAGTTTTAAGAATTTAGGCAAATGAAAATGATTTATGAATCCCCCTTACCAATATAGAAATGTTTAGCACAACTGTCCTCATATTTATGATGAGCATAATACTTCTAGGTACATTTTATGTTTTCTTGCAGAAGTTTTGTGGTAAATGTGAAAATTAAACTGGAAAATATGGATAAATCAGCGCAATTCCAAACACCTGCTCAAAACATTCATTTTATTGATTTAACAGTTGACTCTTTAGGATGTTTTTATAAAAACATTGGCTCTAGGCAGAATAAGTGTTCTCAGTGAATATATTTGTTGACATATCACTTAGAAACTACTATACTGACAGATTTTAGGAATTTTATATGAGTTTGAATCACAAACAAAGGCCATTTTAGATGAGATCAGCTCTTCCTGTGTTTTAATGGCTGATTCTCTTGTATTTATTTACTTTCAGTGATGAGGCCTTATTGCTTTGATCTTTCAATATCTCATTTGGCTAAATTATTTGGAAAGTCTTCAGTGATTTTTTTAATGGGCATCATGCTGTGTCAATGTCACTAATTACTCTATAACTAATACCTTAGGGGGGAATATGAAATAAACACTTTTCCTTCAAAGCATTTGCTATTTCCAAACCCTGAAGGAATCTGAAGCCATTTTAGTAATTATCATTTTTCTATTAATCAATTATCTGCACATATAGATAAGCAAAATCCTTATAGCATTTCTCCTTAGGTATCTTAAGAAGGGCTAAGTGATGGCCATGATTCCCCAGTTGTCTCCCTTTGAAGTAGCTGCCTGGTTTCACTGGCAGTTCTGTGATCCCCCAAAATGATTTCCAGTCTTCTACTGATTTTAGTCATTTCTACTTATTCAATCAAGAGTGAAATTCCATGGAATCAAAAACCGCTGATCAGTATGGAGTAATTAAGCAAAGAACTAGGCTTTACAATGGAAGACTTTGAGCAAAACCACCAAGAGTGTGAACTGAGTTTCAGTTTTCCTATCTTTAAATTGAGTATAGTCATTGCTACCTCACAAAGTTGAGGAGCATCAAGTTACACAATTGGAAACCTGATACAGGTGCTGAGGTGGAGGTGGTGATGGTTCAGGTAACCTGACTAGCTTACTGGGTCCCATGTTATAATAAACATGCAGCCACTTCTTTTACTTATTCAAGTTATTCCATATGCATTCATTATTTAAATGTTTATGTAGGTCATGGTACTTTATCTTTGCAACACCCTTGTTAGCTGGCTATGTTTATACCCACTTAACAGATAAATGCTGACTCAGTGTATTCACCTTACATGAAGTGATGAAACTGATTGTGTGACTCTAGTCACCACATTTTTTTCCTTTAATCATATATCCACAGCATCAGATGTCCAAAAGGATTTGTGAATATTGCCTGCTGCAAGGAAATAATATCCAACAAAGATAAAATTTATATTTCTACCCGATGCATGAATCAGTCCTGTGAATCCACTCCCAACTTCTCCATTAGTATCAGTACCTTGATTAAACTCCATTTCAGTCTTGACTTCAGCCTGCAACTCATAGTCACATGATTGTTGAGATAAGGGTGATAGTATCCCTTCTGGAGTAGAAATCCCAGATGTAAGTTGTTTTTTCAGTTTAATTGACACTTTAATTATGTCTGTTTTTTTAAAGTTTTGTTTAAGCATGAAGATGTATTTCTTTCACTGAGATGGAATTTTAGAAGCTTTGTAAAAATGTATTTTGTGTTCCAAGGTGACTATTGCCCCTTATCGCTTCACTTTGCTTTGCAAAGGAAGTAAGAAGTGAGTTCAGTTTTTAAAATGTCATTAATTATCCATACAAAATGGCTTTGCCATCAGGTGGGGTTTCCTTAAAAGGAAACCATTCTGCCCTGGGGAGGCAGAGTACCGTTTGGAAGAAGCTGCTTCAGTGTTTTCTTAATTAACGTTGTTGTTTCTGTGTATTTAGTGGAAATGCAATAATATGTTAGTTCTCACTACCTGTGTATTTTGAAATGGAAACTTGTTTGAGTAATACAGCTTCCTGGTGATACTCATGCTAGTGCCAAAAGGCTGCTATATTAAAAAAAAAAAATCCTCGTGAATATTTTTTTCTAATTAGAGCAAATGAAATATTAAGCCAGATGCAATATGATACATCTTATCAGATCACATCAGATCACTGGGCTTGCCACATCCTATCTTTTCTTACTAACCCATAGGGCATGTTTGTGCAAATGAGAAAAAAGCACCTTTTTTAGGGAAACAAATCACCACCCTAAAGTGCATGACCTAATGAAAGGGGGTAGCTAGATATCAGCCCCCAACTCACCTGATTTCATGGGCTTCACTTCTATAAACTATAGCTTCAGGATAATAGAGTTGTGACGGTCATATATGAGGTAGAATATAATTTTTGTATTGTTTGGCTTTGGGGATGTGTGAGAATACAATGAAATCAAATCTTCTGTAAGAATAGATATTGGATAGTGGCTCAACCCTAATGAAAGCGCTGTGGGCAGGTTTAGTGGAGAAGGGGAAGGAAGTTCAGCACCAAAGTTCTATAAGTGAAGCTGAGGGTTAGAAGAGTTTCTAGTAGTAAAAAGTGGTTCTGGAATCTGAAATCAAAGTTAGGTTTGTACAATACCACTGACTTTTATCTTATTGGTCATGACATGACGATGAAGTCCTATGGAGTCCTTGGTTCTGCCTGTACAGATGCTATTATACCTCCAACTGTCAGGAAATACAAGACATGGTTGTGGCCTCAAGAATCTTAGGATTGAGTTCTCCAGACCTTCCCTCACCCTCCTCCTCCTGAGTTAATGGAGTTATGCTGATGTAACAAAACAAGTAGCAACAAAAGGTTAACAGTGGTGGGACTCTTGCTGGTTGTCAGGCAAACAACCAATAAGGAAAATGTTGTGTGCCGGATACTGGAGATTCAATGAGGAGCAAGTTTAGACTGTCTTTGACCTCCTAGGATGTACAGTTTAGTGGAGGCAATGAACTGTAAGCAAGACAAATAAACACATTATTACAAACAATAGAAAGTAACATAAAAAAAATTCAGGCGACATTAGGAGCATTATGGAGGTGGGGTTGGCAGCTAATTTGGGTGATTTTAGATGGCAAGCCACGCTACCGATACTAAGAAATCGTGGGAAAACAGACCCCATTTTGCCTCTAAATTCTTTTTGAAAACTAAAGTGTTCCAGCATCCGCCAGTGGGACAATTGGCATCGATCTTACCTTCAAAGAAGGTGTTTTAACCACGGTTTGGGGGCTCTGCTACATATTATGTGCTGTATAAATTCCTGTCCACTGGCAATATCCAAGGTGAGAAGCTCTGTCAAATCAGGTGATTGGTCTTCCTTTCCCAGCACAAAGAATTCACAGTTGGGGTTGCTTCAGACAACCCGTCCTTCAAATGTTGAAATGTTTGCACTCTCCTCCCTGTAATAAAGAAAGAAGCTTGACGAGACCAGACTTTTCAGCAGTTTAAGTAAAGTTTAGTGATTAAAACAAGAGGGTTTTACAAGTGAATTTTATTTTTTAAAGATTTATTTATTTATACAAGCCCCAGGGTACAGGCCAGATGTGCGGGAGGGTGAGAGGATTCACCAGAGACAGAGTGGGGAACAGAACAGGCAGATTGACTGAAATCCACTGCTGAGGGGAGCAGTGGGCCAGACAGGAGAGGTCTGCTGTGCCATGTGGGTTTCTCCCCGCCTGGCCAGAATTGAACCTGCGCTGCAGAGGCTGTGGACAGTTTCACAGCGCTGTGCTCAACCCACTGCGCCACCGGGGAGACCCCTCCACTCCATTTCTATTTCATATTTTTCGAGTGCGGTTTGATAAATATCCTGTGGATGAAGGAACATTTCTTCTCTCCTTTCTGTTCCTTTCTCCCTCCCTCTCCCTTTCTCTGCCTCCTTCTCCCCACTACTCAGTCACCCACTCTCACTCAGTATCCACTGGCAAAGAGGATGAGCAGGAACCCACTCTTGCAGAAGTGAAACCTTGTACGACCTCTGGATTTAGGTCGGGCTTGGTTGCCTGTATATTTGTGTCTGAATATGTGTGTATGTGAACAGAGTAATTAGGTTGTCCAGTGTGCTCAATCTGTGAGCTGTGGTGCAGGTAAAAACCTGTGACATTTTATAAGGGATTATGGTCCCATTTCCAGAAGCTGATTCCCCACTTTTTAAAAATATTTGTGGATGAGTTACAACTTTCTGAGAACTCTGCTATGGGATTTTCATAGTGAACAACTGTGAATAATTATCTAAAGTAAAGTAAAATATTATTCCCATTAGATGACCTTTTCAGGTATCTTTAACACTAAGTATATCACATACCATAAAATTTTGTGAATTTATTTATGAACATGTTATGCAAATGTGGCAAATGTCATGGGTATTTTCCTATCTCCAACTTGGCCCTAATCCGTTAGGTGGTTACTTATTTTTGATCTCGATTTCCAAAAAATGGATTAATTACTGAATAGTACTTTTATACCTGTCTTTCTTCCAAAATAGTCACATCTGAATCAGTCTTTTTGGCACAATATGGAAAGACCTTCAGTTATATTGTGTCCATGGTGGTAAAATCAGCCTTTAACAAAGAGTTAATGTAAAAAATGTGCTCAGTAATAAATAGACCTAAGATTCCAGCTGGCACAAAGTCTGATTTTAGCTTGAATGACAATCAAGATGCAGTATTTTCTATTTTTCAAGGGAGGGGGGAAGTCACAAAAATGGAAACGTGTCTTTTTTTTCTTTATTTTAGATGCTCTTTAAAATAATCATGAACATGAAGTACCTTATTTTTAGATGTAGGTCATTGAAAATACTTTCTCTTTTAAGATTTAAAAAAATGGCAGGCATCGTTATGATGGTGGGTGATGTTGGGAAGGATGTGCTCAATGTGTGACCCAGTTTTGCTACTGCTGTAATGGCCACACAGTAGACCTTGTCAGTAACTCTGCTCCTGTCCACAGAGCCTCAGTACAGGCTCCATAGCTGGGGAAAAGCTAAAGAAATAATCCAAAGGAGATAATGCCCTCTTCCTCCTTTCTTCATTAAATTAGCTAACAGATAGGAGACTTAAGACATTGAGCCCTATATGCTATATCAACTTCTACTGCAAAGAGATGATTCATGGCTGGCTCATTCCTCTGAACAGGAAATGTCCTGGCAGGGGTACTAAGCCAAAGTATTATGATGAAGTTTCTCTTTTCTTGTGTTTCTTCCAATATTGCATTAGCGAGTGAAGGGTGGAATTTTGTGGAGTAGAATAGGGCAGAAACTTGGAGACCTTTGGAGTTTCTTTAACTGAGAACATCTCACTTTAAGGTTTATGGGTATAGTACTCCCAAATGAGGACTGGCCCTCATGTCTTCACTACCCATGGTCTGGCAGTTAAAACTTCAGATGTTTTTAGAACCATGAAACATTTTCCATCCCAGTATTAAAGGTTTCTTATTTCCATTAAATTTTATAAAAGCCATCCACATTAAATCCCTGCCCTACTACTTCTTTTCAAAGTTTCTGTTGTGAAGATATGTGTATACTCCTTTAGTCGCTAATTCAGAAGCTCACTTATTTCCAGTAATCTAACAGAAACAAATCTGTGTGATGCTGATCATATTATATATTGATTTTATATAATAAAATGTGTTGGAGTGTAGACTTAGCTGCTGAAATTTTTATTTCTTTAAAGTTTCTGTCTACTAAGTTATTGCTGATCTGTCTCTAGCATTTCATTTCACTTACTTTCAATGTTGAATGCATATCCTTTAAATTCAGTATGAAAATAAACCAAAAGAATGGAAGGCCAGTGTAGGGGCAAATGTCCAGAGATTTCCACCCACCCAGTAAATTTCACAGACACTTATCAACTCGTGAGTCACGCAATACTTTTTCACTTAATTCTTAACTGATGGTAATATACATAATTTAAAAATTACCTTCCAAGTAGAGGTAATATATTGACTGTATTGAAGAGCCATCTCCATTCTGTTAACATCTATCAAAGATCCATAATAATATTTGTTAAAACTGTTAAATTTTGATAACTTTTTAATTTTCCCCACAATTCAAATAACTTACTTTTTTTTTTCTCCTAGAATAAATAGTTCTGAGATCATATGTTCATTTGTTTAACAAATAATTATTAACCGTCTAACCCATACCAGGCTCTAAGTTAAATGCTGAGATATACTATGACCCAGGTCAACCTGCTTTGCATTTACTCCTTATTTTTTTTGATAGTGAGGGAAGCTAGTTCATATATACACACACATACACATAAATAAAATAATTTTCAGTTCTAAGTATTATGAAAGAAATACTTGAAGGATAAAGACAGGGAATATCAGAGGCTACAACAACTTAAGTAAAGAGAATATGAAATGCTCTCCAGGAAGGTGATGTTTCAGTCCTGAAAGATGAGAGGGGTGGCTATAGAAGGTAGGTAGAAAGGAGGGTAAATATTCTGGGCCCAGGGCCCAATATATATAAAGGTTGGACAAAAGTGGGCCTCCCCGGTGGCGCAGCGGTTGAGCGCTGGGTTGCGAAGCTGCCCGCAGCCTCTGCAGTGCCGGTTCAATCCCCATCCGCGGCTGCTCCCCGGCCACTGGAAGAGGGTCCCAAATGGTGCGCAGACCTCTCCTGCCAGCCGCTGCTCCCCTCAGCAGTGTACTTCAGTCTACCTGCTCTGCTCCCCGCTCTGGTGAACTCTCTCACCCTCCCAAGCTTCTGACTGTACCCAGTGCTTGTATAAATAAATAAATAAATCTTAAAAAAAAAAAAAATCTAAAAAAAAAAAAAGGTTGGACAAAAGGCCATTCTGTTTGATGAATGGCAATACAAATGTTAGTTGAAACATCATAGATGTGGGCATCTGGGAAGTTGGCATCCAAGACAATGGAATGGTGTTTGGATTTTACTTATGGTGCAATGGGTAGTTATTAATGTGTATTAAGTGATGAGTGGACAATGTGATTTTTCCATACAAAGAGGTAACGGGCTTGCTGCATGGAGAAACGAACTGAGAACGGCAGAGGTTCCTAGGTTGAAGGCTACCATCGGAAGAAATGAGTAGGGTTTCACCTACAATGATAGCAGGAAGGAATGTTGATGGGGTTAGATTTGGGGATAGCATTGAAAAGCAAAAGAAAAGAGCCTTCTCAGTGTGCAAGAAAAGGAGACACATCTGTGGGTGTCCATTTATGGAGCTAAGGGGGTAAAGGGGTAGGAAAGTAGCTGCACTTACGAAGTCGAAACCATTATTTGTAAAAGACACAAGACAGCAGCCATTTCCTTGACAAGCTGATACTGTAACATGGCCAAATAATGCTTATAGTACACTTAAGTATAATAAAACATATTTGTGTGAATATGGATATTAATTAAAAATATATGCATGAAGTATATGCATTTATGCATTGAGATTGTACTTTGAAAAACATGCTATAGCTTATTGGTCATTAAGTAATTTTGAGAAAAGAAATAATGATTTTGTTATTTATGAAAGTCTCATGCCAAATGTTTTCCTTTTTTAAATTGTATAAAAATATTGGAGATAATTGATATGAGCATGTGATGCAGAATATGTAACTTGAGAGTCATGCTACCTCAGGTTTAGCCTCTGACTAGTCGTAATGTTACTTCACCTCTCTGAGTCTTGGTTTCCTCAGAGATAACGGGGATAGCAGCATGGGCTGCTACTCCTGGGCAGCCTATTCGGCCGCCATTTTGTCACCTAAACAAGGTCAAAATGGCGGCCGAATAGGCTGCCTAGGAGTAGCAGACCCACAGTGGAGTTAAGAGCATTAAGTAATAATCCCATCAGCTGCTTAGTTTAATGCTTGACAAGTCAGAGTGTAATAAATGTTAACTCATAATAATGATAATTACATAATTAGGAAGAACTCTAGACATTGTGTTATTTTACCATTCAGTTTGTAGATGAGAAATGAGAAAACTAAATTCAGATATTACCTGGCAGGTATCATATACCTGTTTTGGGGTAACCTCATGTTTGGATATTTTTTTGGGGGGGAATTCAATGATTGTTTTTTCAGTTTTTCGCATAGAATTAATCCCATAGGAAAGAAAAACTTCTAACAGAATAGAGGAGGAATGGCATAATCACACAAATGAATTCTAGACTATGAATCTAGAAATTGAATATATGTGCATATGTCAGAAAACAAAATATGGGGAGATAGAAAACCCCAGAGAGAAATGCACAATCCCAGAAAGGCACAGAAATCCACAGATAGAGAAATTATGGTTTGGGTGAAAAGTATGCCATTTGGATGGAAAGCTAAGCATTATTAATAAGATGAATCAGATAAAAGTTTAAAGTTTAATACATTTTGTAAAGAACATATTATGTTTCTAAGACTCCAAATTCAAGAATGGGCTTGCTATTAATCTGGGAAGTTTAATATCTCCTTGGTTTAAGTTTGATCACAAACCTTGAAAGGTTTGGAAGGAGAAAATAAGACACCAAAGATGAATGAAGTATCATAAAAAAAATAGATTGATTATATATTTGAGGTGTTCTAAACATCAAGAAACAAAAGAAAGATGACAGGTTTTAAAATGAGTAGGGAATGTTCATAGCAGCATAAAAGTAAATTTACTACTCAGTCAAATTAGAACATTTGTTACTACCATATATATAGGTGCATGCATGTATTTTTTTTATTTGGAAGAAATAGAATTAGATGCATGCAGTTTTATTAAGAGACTGGAAATATGAACAGTGATATTAGTCTGTGAAAGTTTTCAAGTTGACTTCAAAAGGCATGCAAGGAATTCAAGTGTCATACACACATCCATGTGTGTAACATTTTGTTCAATTCATTTAAAGGAGATTTTCCTTGTAAGAAGCAAAGGATCTAGAAAATGAAATTCATATTGTATTTAGAAAGAAGAAGAAAGAAAAAGGGGATAGAGTGTTTGGGAAGGAAATATCTAAAGTCAATGAGGTATTTAAAAATGGCAACATATTTATGCTGTCATTAGCTAACAATCCATCTAGGTATCTGTCCAGCAAAATGAGTATCTTCTGTGCTAGGAGTTTTGAAGGATATAGAGGTAGAATATCCACAGAACTTGTCTCATAGGAGCATGCTGATTGGCCCTAAAGATGACATTATGCATCTATTTGCTCATTTGTGCAGTGTTCTTGAACAAACATGAAAAGGATGATGCCCATCCACACGTCCAATCTTAATAGCAGATATTGCTATCAATCCCAGCACTCTTTCGCCTGATCCTGAATTACTCTGGCAACCAGTTAGATCTAGAATAATCATTATCTGTCCTGCTGGCTCTTGGCCCACCTCTACCTTAAAGGCAGAGATTGTGTCTTGTTTACTATAATATCTTGAGCACTGACCACAGCACCCATTGTTCAGTAAATGCTCAATAGGTATTCAGTTCACTCACTGAAGTAAAACTTTCCTATAACCACTTATTCTTAATGCATATTAAATTCAATATATCAAGTTGTTTTGAACTTACAGATATGCCGCATAAGTCATATACATGCAAAATTAATCAATCTGAATATTAAAGTAATCTTGTTCTTTTGATTCTGTGTAATTTTTAAAGCTAGTAGAGTGTAGTTGTTTAAGCCTAAAGAATAAAGTGTCTGATTTTGGGAGAGTAATTTAGTGAATATGTCATATTGTTGCAAATAAATGAGGTTTATATCACAGTCTTTATTAACAACTAATATCTTTGTGAAGTTGGAGAACATTTCCAGGACTGGGTGGGAAGAGCAGGGGGAGGCTATTTTAATCACTTGCAGAAGCCATTTATAGTCTTGTCATCGTCTCTGTCATGAAGATTATCACTTAATTATAAGATAACATGATTTGCTGTTTAGATATCAGAGATAGAAATGCACAGGCTGGGATCAAAGTGGAAATCAATTCTCAAAGGTCTGGGTACTAATTAATATAGTTGGTGGAGCTGTGTTCCTGTCAGCCCAGTCTGGGTCAGGGTGTCTCTTTTAAAAACATTAAATGAGTTCTCTGGCCTCTAGGTCAGAGAGAGTGGCCACCTGTAAATTCATAAGACATAGTTCATCCAAGTGGGAGATTACACAAGTAGAGGCAAGTTTGGAAGGAGCTTGAGTCCCCATGCATGGCTGCAAAGTCCCGGGGTACCCCACCAGGAGAATGGCACACTAGGGTCTCCCCATTGCTTGCCTGCATTAGCCCTGTAGTTGCAAAAGAAAATGGCCATTTTGGTGGTTTGGAGCAAAAGTTACCTGTTATGGAAAAATGTGTCTTTCTGGAGGCAAGTGCTAACTCACATAGTAGGGGACTCATAAGCAAATGAATCCATGGAAATGGAAAGAGAATAGATTTCTCCCTAGCTTCCAAATTTGGCTTTCTGAGCATTGCAAGATCTGGCATGAGATGAGAAAAGAAGGGAATACCTCACACCATACACAAAAATCAACTCAAAATGGATTAAAGAACTAGACATAAGACCTGAAACCATAAAATACATAGAAGGAAATATAGGCAAAACACTACGGGATTTGCACATCAAAGACATCTTTACAGACACATCACCCAAAGCAGTGATAGTGAAGAGAAAGATAAACAGCTGGGACTACATCAAATTAAAGAGCTTCTGCACAGCAAAAGAGACAATAACAAAAACAAAGAGAAACCCCACCAACTGGGAGAACATTTTTGCACCCAACACTAATGATAAAGGACTGATCACAAAAATCTGCAAAGAGCTGATGAGACTCAGCAACAACAAAGAAAATAATCCAGTCAAAAAATGGGCAGAAGAGCTAAAAAGAAACTTCTCTGAAGAGGAAATGCAAATGGCCAACAGACATATGAAAAAATGTTCAACATCACTTGTAATCAGGGAAATGCAAATCAAAACTACCATGAGATACCATCTCACACCAGTGAGAATGGCACATATTAAAAAAACTAGCAACAACAAATGTTGGCGAGGATGTGGAGAAAAAGGAACTCTTGTGCACTGTTGGTGGGAGTGCAAACTGGTCCAACCACTATGGAGAGCTGTGTGGAGATTTCTGGACCTACTAAACATAGAGCTTCCATATGATCCAGCAATTCCACTCCTAGGTATTTACCCAAAGGACACAGAAACATCAATTCCAAAGAGCACCTGCACTCCTATGTTTATAGCAGCACTGTTTACAATAGCTAAGCTTTGGAAACAACCCAAATGCCCAAAAATAGATGACTGGATCAAGAAGATGTGGTACATATATACCATGGAATATTACTCAGCATTCAAAAAAGATAAACACATGCAATTTGCAGCAACATGGATGGCACTGGAAGGGATCATGCTCAGCGAAATAAGCCAAAAAGAAAAAGAAAAATACCGGATGGTCTCACTCATAGCAGGAATCTAGAAAACTTAAATAAGGGACCAGGAAAATGAATATAAGAAAGTGAAAATCAAAATCAACAAAAAACTATGAACCAGAGACACTTTTTGGGGGGGAGGGGCGGGAGGGGAAGGATTGGGGTCAGAATGGGGCGTTTGCAATTGTATGGGGGAATATAAAAATAAAATTTAATATTTAAAAAAAAAAAAATAAAGATAGTTGAAAAAAAAAAAGAAACCACCCCAGCTGTTGTGAATAAATAAATCTTTAAAAATAAAAAAAAAAAAAAAAAAAAAAAGAAGGGAATTTCTTATTATTCACCTAAAAGTTCATTTGGCGGGGACATTGTTGAGGCAAATCCAGCAACAACCCAGTGTTTAAGAGGGTGTGCTCTGGATTAAACTGAGCCTGGTTTGAATCCAAATTCTGTAACTTAATACTTATTGTGGGCTTTGTATATCTCAACTTCAGGTGTTTTGTTTTTTCATTTGAAACCTGTACATAATACTTGTACCAACTTTGGAAGTGCAATTTCTATGTATCTTGGCATATGATATGTGTCCAGGAATGGGGTGGCAATTTATTGTGATTTTTTATTATCATGATGGTCATTTTCAGAACTCCAGGAAGAAATGATACTGGTTTTGTTGTTGTCATTGCTGTTTATTACATCATTTCCTAACTCCTAACATGATGCTTGCATCACACTCCAACCTGGAACAAAGGGTATACTCAAACAAGGATGAACTGAAAAGGGATTCTTTACAAGGAAATTATTTGGAGAGATATGGCTGCGATGTACAGGAAACACAGAATTAGTACAGGGACTTGAGGGTAGCAGCAGAGGAACAGATCAGGGGCAAAGAGATGAGGTTGGAAGTAATCCTACAACTCAGAGGAAAGAGAATTGAGAAGGCTGGTCTGCTTTGGAAGGAGTGGTCAGTCTCTAGACCTTTTTTTTTTTTTTTTTTCTATTTAATCTCTAGCTGGAACCTTGTCTGGCCAAGTTCAGGGAAGCAGCATCAGTGTAGTCCTTTGATTCAGTCTCTGCAGGTCAGTCTTCTGGGGCAGGAAGCAGGGTAAGAAGTGGGGGAATGGATCTAAAGAAGCAAGCTGGTTGTCAGTGTCTCATAAGAGTGCTCTCAATAAATGCACTCAATCAATAACATAGATAGTCATTGACAGTTATGTAAGCATGTGACCGGAGGTACCCAGGGACCCCCAACTTGCGTACTTTTAAAGAGGTCCTGCTGTGCAATCTACCACATAAAGACAAAGAAAATTCTTAGTTTGAAAGAACTTCAATAGAATAGTGTGCATAGAGAGGAAGAAAAGACAGGATAATAGTATCCAAATAAACACTCCCAAATTACCCATCCCCTTGTGGGCAAATGCCCAACCAAAGAAGGTCAGTGTGAAATAGAACCACTGATGCCAGAAAACTCACCATAAGACTATGTTAAATTCTGTCAGGGAACCATAAGAAAGGGATTCTGAAGCAGGTTCCAGAAAACTGGGGAAAAAAGCAGGTACATCAGGGTAACAGCTGCCATTGTCCGTCTTTCCAAATGTCTCTTCCAAGTGTGTCTGTTTGTCTCTCACACGTTTCCTTCTATGTCTCCTTCCTAGCAGTAGGATGGTAAAAGCCGAGTTGAAGGAACAAGAGCTCTCGCTTCTTTTGCCCACCTGCCTTCTGTGTTCAATAGCTTTACCTGGCCATTCAGCCATGCCCCTGGCTCCTAATAGCTAGTCCAAGGCGAACACATGTAAGTGAAATGGGGAACACTGTACCTCCTTTTTTATGGCGATGCCTCTGTAACAGTTAGATTAAATTCTGTTCCTTCAATCTGTTGTTTTCTTAGCAACTTCTGTATTTAAGTGCTGCAAAGGATAACACAATGAATACAGCCCAACTGTAGTCCTCCCAAGAAACCACAATACTTCCGTTTTGAAAGTACTCTATATGTACATTTTTAATTTAACTAACTTGTTCAGTTTCTCTTGAAGCTAAGATTTATTATCTCCATTTTACAGAAAAGGACCTCTTGTTTTTCAGAGGTTAGCAGATATGCCCAAAGTTGCACAGAATTCCACTCCCTTCTGCTCAGCTCCCTATCTCCATCATTCTTTCCTGGTTCCATGACCTCTGCAGGTCAAATTCTTGAAGCAGCTACTAAATATCTCTGTAGAATGGATTGTTGATCCAACTCAGCATGCTTTTTCTTTTCCCAGCTAATAGATGAGTGAATTCAGTGCATAATATTATATATTAGTTTAATCATATCTGTCCCATTATTTTTTTAGGGAATATCCATGAGAATCATCTGAAAACTTACTAAGATGCATAATTTGGGGGGCCCCCATAAGCTCTAATATATTGTATTGGACCCCTAGCAGAGATAGGATTGCTGGTTTGATAGTAGATTCTGCTTTTTTGAATCACTGGTATAGATCAAACTCCTCATTTCACAAATGAGGAAATGAAATATAGAGTCATTTGTAATTGTTTAGTGACATAAGGCTAGTTGGTGTCAAACACTGGTATTCATGTTGTCAATAAATAAAATCACTGCCAAATAACAGTTATATTCACTGAAGAATATAACCAAAGAATGGATGTATAAAGTGTTTCTGATTGTTAATTGTGAACTAGATGACCCTCTGATCAGAGAAGATACAACCTAACAACAGAAACTGATACCGAACATATAACAAAGTGAAATAATGCTTTCTACACCTAGATCATTTTCAAAGGCAGGATAGTAGAACTGCCCAGCAGTCTCTTATTTCAGATTTGTATAGGTTGAATTATAAGAATAGGCCCCCAAAGATGTGGTATGGCACAATAAGTAAAAATGGAAGATTTAAGGTTTGTAAGGAAGACATTTTTTAATGAAGCTGATTTTGGAGCAGATACCTGCTAACTCAATAAATAAACCATCAGCTATAAGATCAACACAGAGATTGATAAGGACATCTAGTCTTCAAACTTGTTGCTAGGAAGTAGACAGATTGTTTTTTGAAATGTTAGTATATCTCTATTTTAGAACTGAGACCTCGGACAAAATTGAATGACTGATAGGAGTATACTCATGTAACCGATATTTCTAAGTGTCTCTCATTCCAGGTAGGATTACTCCTGAAGTGTAATGATAGGTTACACATTATTTTAACAGCACTTGCAATGATCTCCTTAATCCACTAAACTTAAAGTACAAACTGCTGTTCCTTGATGATTATAAGATGAAGTTGACGAAGGAGAATTTCTTAGGTAACAGCTGGAACATTTACAATAATGGCAGAGTTTCTCTACTGGTCATTTGAACATCTATTTCAATAGACTCTGTCTGTATTGATATGAAACGACATTAATTATTTACTATTTCAACCTAGGCAACAATATTTTCTGTGATGCATTCAGTGAGTCTAAGTATATGGCACAATTGTTGTTGTCATTTTGAGAAACAGCTTTTGTACATCATCAGATGATTATAAGATGAAGTTGATGAAGGAGAATTTCTTAGGTAACAGCCGGAACATTTACAATAATGGCAGAGTTTCTCTACTGGTCATTTGAACATCTATTTCAATAGACTCTATCTGTATTGATATGAAACAACATTAATTATTTACTATTTCAACCTAGGCAACAATATTTTCCGTGATACATTCATTGAGTCTAAGTATATGGCACAATTGTTGTTGTTATTTTGAGAAACAGCTTTTGTACATCATCCCCCTAAGCTTGTTTTTGCTGAGTTTATTCAGTCTCTTCTGGAGAGATAATTCAAAGTCTGTTATTAAGACAATGGCTTTGACTTTAGAATGAGTTTATGTCTTTAAAGGATAGTTTTCACCAAATGAGCCAACCATATGTTAAATCAAATTTAGCATCCATTATGAAACACTGAATCATATTTTATATCGCAGTAATGATAACAAATGATCGCTTATCTCATGTTCTTCTCATTTGTACTACTTCTCATCCATCTTGCTAATATTGCAAAGATTTATTAAATGAACAAGTGTCCAACTATAACTGTTAATATTAATAGCATCTTTTTATATTTTCTCTTGCTGCCTTCCTTTTCCACGCTTGCTTAATCTTACTTTAATGTGGGTTTTAAAAGTAATAGTTTTTCTTACTCTGAAATGATAATTAGCAGAAAACTAGTAAGTTAGTAATAAAATTATTTCTATGAAACTATGCAATTATACCAGCCCATTACAAGGCAGAGGATTTGCTATGTGCTCAGCACTGAAAGTGAAGATCTTTTTTTCACTCAAGTAAAGCAGTTGATTTTAAAACTCTGGAAACATTTCAGATCCCTTATGACTTAAAATTGCTACTTGTGCAGTAAAAGTTTAAAATCACTCGAGTAAATTTGTAATTTAATCTTTAAAGTTTAACTAACATTCTTCCTTTTAAGTGCTTTCTGTTGGTGTAAATTGTAAGGAGTTGCCTATATCTTTTTTTTTTTTTTTTTTAAGATTTTATATAGGTCTATAACTCAACAGTTCCAAGCCTATAGCTTTTTCCAAAACCCCATTTCTAGAAAAGCTTCCACTATGTTGTCCCTTCTCTCAGGCTCGAAATACAGGTCCCTGTCTTTCTTTATATCCTAACTGAATGTTTTCAGACACGACTGCCTTTTCCTTCAAGATGTTTTTTTAGATATTTAAACCTCTCCTGATCTTTCTACTTTTTTTAACTTAACTCTAAGAATTCTACCCTGCTCTGCTAGTTGAGTTTCAAAACATTTATGTTTTCTTTAATTCATTCTGCATTCCTGGCAAAACAAATCTACTCACATTTCATGAGGCCTAGCTTTATTTCATGACCCAGATGTTCCATAGGTCAGGGATTCCTCACAATCCTGTTCCATAGTCCCCTCAATTCCTTCGTTGTACCAAATAATGTGTCATAGAATCTTATCTAATGAGGTGTAGTTATGAGCAAAATTTCTTTGTAAATGATAAACATCACACTAATATAATGTGTTCTTTTTATTAGAATAATAATAATTATCAAAGCAACCATTTACTGAGTTGCTTTGATGTGTCCCTTACTCTGTTACTCTAATATACATTAGAATTATAGGTATCACCACTCATCCTTTTGCCAACCCTGAGATGGGGAATTTATTCCTACTTGGAGTGAATTTTTCTTTTTGGAGTAATAGGTAGTGCAATCTAATTGGCAAGTATGTGCTGCCGTGTAACTTCTTTTTTATCATCTTATGTGTTGATTATTTTAGCTGCAGTTTTTAAAAACATTTTTGGTGCATTTCTGTTGTTTTTCTTATCAGGGCGTAAGGTTATTTAGGCACTCTGTTTTATATTTCTCACACTACCTGGAAAAGCAACTTATACTTAGCAGGTATGATAAATGATTCTTGGTTTGCATAAAATAAAATCAAATCTTTAAAAAATATTTCTTTGTTGACTGTAGACACTAAAATATGTTCAGACTTTAAGAAGTTCTAGGAAAAGAGGCTTGGGATTTGGGTGAAAACATGCAATTTAAGGGAGAATTCTTTTTTTTTTTTAAAGATTTATTTATTTATTTATACAAGAATGGGGTATAGGCCAGATTCATAGGAGGGTGAGAGGATTCACCAGAGACAGAGCAGGGAACAGAACAGGCAGACTGATGAAATACACTGCTGAGGGGAGCAGCAAGCAAGACAGGAGAGGTCTGCTGCGCCGTGTGGGACCCTCGCCAGCTGGTCGGGATCGAACCAGCGCTACAGAGGCTGTGGACAGCTTCACAGCGTGGCGCTCAACCACCTGTGCCACCAGGGGAGGCCCTAAGGGAGGATTCTTTTGTGAACTTTTCCTAGAATCACAATGGAGTTTTGAACATAGAGGCAGGATATAACCTCCTTGTATAACATTGTCACATGCTGTGTTTCATTGCTGCTGGGCTGGTACCCAGAGACAGTACTGTGGACTCAGATAGGAGGGGTGAATGTGCAATGGAAATATCTTCCATCAGGTTGGAATTGACTCAGATGAAAAGAAGTCTTGTAATGAACTCTTTTATTCATAGTATTAATCTGATGTGAGTGGTGAGATGGATTTACATGGAAGATGAAATGGGAGAATGTTGAGATAAGTCTTTGTTAATGTTTCTGTCTTCCTCCCTATGTCACCTTGATCTCAATTTCTTGATCCTTAAAGTGCGGATAAAGGTTATCCCCAGAAATGTGTTTTAAATTCTAAGAATTTTAAATGCTTAGAATAGTGCTAAGTCAGAAAATGAAGGACTCAAATTGCTACTTTTTATAACTTTTTTTAGCTTTTTTTTTTTTAATTTATTTATACAAGCACTGGGTACAGTCAAAAGTGTGGGAGGGTGAGAGAATTCACCAGAGCCAGAGCGCGAAGCAGAACAGGCAGACTGAGGAAGTACACTGCTGAGGGGAGCAGCAGGCGTGGCAGGAGAGGTCTGCAGCCATGTGTGACCCTCACCGGCAGCCAGGGATCCAACAGGTGCTGCAGAGGCTGCGGGCAACTTCGCAGCCCAGCGCTCAACCGCTGCGCCACCCGAGAGGCCCTGCTTTTTTATAAATTTATATTTTATAATACTGTATGCATTGTAGTTATACTAGTATCTATACTTCACATTAAGATATTTTATTTAGTAGCCTTAATACATAATACATAACATATAATTATTACTACTAATGATGCGGGGCATGAGGCATTTGCCTTTTTATAAGCATGAGTAGTTTGAATTGACCACTTTTTAAGTGGTTCAGTGCAACTAAGACATGATCAGTGGTTAAAAAAAAATACATAATTCAAACCACAAAAAAATAAGATTCTTCAATTATCTTTGTAGGATTCCGGTAGTCAGGTGTAGAATGAAACCTTTAAGGATTTCCTGTTTTTTTTTTTTTTAGGCAGAAAACATAAATAGTGCTTTTTTCAATATTTATATGTTAAATATTGCTAGAAACATACTATTGCTATTTCTGCATTGTGGAAAGCAACCATTAATAACCTGAGACATTTGAATAACAGTCACCACACTCCCTTTCTACATCTGATGGTGGGGGGTGTGAGTACCTATCTTGAATTTAGGTAGTTACAAAGCTTGGTGTAATGCTGAAGATGATTCTGAATATTCTGAAATAGTCTGTTCAAATACTTCCTTTAAAAATTGCTATTTAGAATGTTTCCCATCTGATCCCCCACAATTAGTCTTACATTCTCAAACCTACAGTTAATTTTTATAATCTAGTCTTTTAATCAAATAGGAAATTGCTTCCATGGGTTTGGCCAAGATTGAGAGGGAAGATTGTGCATCATCAGCATAATATTATCTAAAATTATGCCACTATAGTGGGACCTAATAAAAATCTGCAGATACCCAGCATGGGACTAAGTAGTTTTATTTTTATCTCTATCCTGTGATCTCCTGGCTTTAGTGTCAGTTCTAGTTTTGTTAAAGATTTTGTGCCTACTAGGTGCAATGCATTGTACTGAGCTCTGTGGAGGAAACTAAAATAATTGAGACCCAGTTTCTACCACTGAGACACATAGTAGCAAAAATTTCAATAGACAAGAGGAATGACACATGGCTGGGATTTAGGCTGTTAAATGCTGGCAGTCCATCTTCATAGGGGAATAATGAGATGGGAGAAATTTATTTTTATGGGACAAGTAGGGAAGTTTGATGGAAGATGTGACTTTTGAGCTAGCATTTTGAAAGTTTCATCTAGCAGAAATATAGTTAATAGACTTTCAGTTCTAAATAAAGTGATTACACTAATATAACCAGAGAAGACAGCTGACAGCTATGAGACTGGAAGGGAAGGTCTGGGACAGACTTAAGAGAATTCCGAATGCTGTTTTGGGGGCTTTGGACTTGATTCTAGAAACACTGAGGAGCACAGGAGTTTTAGAAAAGGAAGTGGTAGGATAAAATAGATGTTTCATGAGGATAAATGTGGTCTGCCCTGGGTGGATTGACTTAGTGCTGTAGTAGAGAGAACAGTTGAAACAGTAAAACTGGGAAAGAGAGAAAAAACTAAGAAAGTAGAAATGATGTCAAAAGAAGGCTGGGATGCTGATAGTAGGACACAGTTATTTGCCAAAAATATATTTTTAGGTTTCCAGGCAAGGTGAGACTTGATTTCCTTAATTGAGACACATTTCCTTATGGAGACAGAGCTAATTATTAGAAAGTCTTGTTTTGGAAAAAGTGATAGATGCATATAACACACATACACACACTTTATACTTCCTTGAATTTGCAATGCTGCTGCTTACAGAAATGCCACTGATATTATAATTATGTGGAATCATGTGCAACTGTATTAAACACATAAATTAATTGGTAGATGCATCTCCAGTTACTTATGTTAAAGCATAAAACTATAAAAACAAGCATCTTAAAACTCAGGGAATATGGTAATGGCCCTGTAATTCTTAATATTTAGTAAATCTTGTTTAAATGACAAGTAATTGTAACCAATATATACTATCATTATAATTCAATTATTATTTCATTTTGTATAGTTAATCTCTGTATGATCTTAGGCAAGTCATTTTACCTCCACGGGGGACCAAAAATCTAAAGTGTATTGCACTGTAGGAGCCCCTTGACATTATCATACCTCCATTATTCATTCACCCCTTAGCTAGCCCATCATGCAAATTAAAATAGATGATCACCAAAATGTCTATATTTAAAAATTTAAAAGTTATATTAAAAATCAAAGAGATGTACCAAAGGAATAATATCCTGGTTCTCATCTTCAGTTTTTGGGAGAATGAAGTTCAGAATCCTATCTTTTTAACCAACTCTGCCTATGGTTCTGATGCAGAAATTAAATTGATATCTAAGGTGTGTGGTCAGCCTTACTGGATGGCTAATGGGTCTGGGTAATGACCCTGCAGTTTGTGGTCCTTCCTCCTATTTGAGCAGCTTGATTGCTGTGTAAGGAAACTAGGTGCTTTTTCCCCTTCAACCGTCTCTATAGTCCTGAATCTTCTTAGCCTTCATCATCTGTCTTTGCAGCCAACTTTTAGAATGGAATCTGCTTGCATGTATTCTCTTGAGTATATTTTGGTCTGGATTTTCAACATTGGCAAAAAGTTGTTTTTTCATTATTTGTTTTGTTATAAGTTGAGTAAAAAGGGCATGCTTTAGACATACTCACAATTTTCCCAATTAACCATCGCATGCTCTTGAATTCTTAGGAACATAAAAAATTTAATTATCTAGACCATAAATAGCATATCTCTCTCTAGTTTTTTGCAGATAGGAAATAATGGGCTTTGGGGCTGTCTGGGTTTAATGTTGACATAGCACAGGAATGCTAATCACTGAAACTGCGATATTTTGTTTTAAATGTAAGCTCTTTTTCCTATGCAAAAGTATATTCTAAATTTCCAATGGGAAAATGTAATTTCAACTTGACCTTATGTATTCTTCCTGAAAGTTTCTGCCATTTCCTAACCTCTTCTATTTACCCAACCTCTTGTTCACTAAACATAGACATTTAAAATATCTTTAGCCCCTAGGGCTCCCAGGCCTGTAAAGAAATAATCTTTCCCTTCTGGACCTCAAAACTGACAACTGGAAATCTTATCATCCATTTAGTCCAATGCATATTAAAATTGAGCAATTAATTATCTCTAGTTCTAATCCAGTAAGCCTGTGCAATTAACATCTGGGATTCAGTTCATCTTTTTGCTGACTTTCTAATTTAAGGACTGGGACATAGTAGAGCTCCCTAGAAGACATATTTTAACAAAGATTATTTTCTGCTTTTAAGTCTTCATTTAATAAAAGTCTATGGTGTATTTTGTGTAGTATTTCCATACCTCTAAATTGTAACCTTTCTCCTGGAGGATGATATTAGCAGTAAATCATTCTTTAATAGTAGGTAAGTTTGACTGTATGCCTTATTTTTTTTCATTTCTGACAAATAAGTAGTATATCAAGATTACCTATAACAAAATATTTTCAAAGAAATAGAGGAATAATCATTTATTAATAATCATTATTAATATTCATTTACCATATGGTATGATCTATTCTCTCTTCTTGGCTAAACTTCCCTAACTGCTTGCCTGAGATTTGAAATTTCTTCAAGATTATGGGCACCTTTTATTTCACCACTAGAGAATAAGACTATATATTTAATTATAGCTACTCAGGAAGAGTTTATTTTTTGAGCCCTGATTCACATGATGTTGTGAGGAATCAGAGGACTCTTTCCTTAAGTGGCCCATGATAAACTCTAAAAAGTGGTTTGTCTCACTGATAGGTGAATGTTTCTGAAGGAGGCTAAGAAAGAAAGGACTACATAGTAGGTAGAGGAGCTAGGAGAGGGGAAAACTGAAGACGGAGTTGATGTATTTCTTTTATTGGGGGTGGGACTACATTCCAAATGGTGAAGTCCACCTTTGATGAGACTCCATCCTTTTAAATATAAAACTTATATACCACCTACTCTGAGAAGTCTTCTGGATTTCACTCCAATTATCAGTTCCCATGCCTTTGTGCTTCTTTACTTAATAACAAAGTTTATACCAACCTTTGTCTCTTTTTTCTGGACTACCCCAAAATGTCAGGCACTTTCTTTGTACCTACTGCTGCTTTTTCTGTCTTACTCCCTATCACTATACAATTATGTTTACATAATGCAACTGAGTCTATAGTAAGTGTTAACAGACTTAACACAGAGTGTGAGTATTTATAAAATCATGAATGCTTTCTAATTATAGTTCTGATTTATTAAAGAATGTTAGAAAAATGTAGTAAAATGAGAGAGAAGTCAACATTAATTCTGCTTTCCAGATGACCATTGCTAACATTCATGTGAATTTCCTTCAAGTACTTTTTTAGTATTCATAACTAGATGCAAATATGCATATATATATGGACATTTTCTTTATTATGTTTGCATATACACACAGGCATATACATATACGTTTGCACATTTTGTGTTCCACTTTTTTACACTTCATTGTATATACATTTTTCATATTAAGTATTCTTTGAAAGCCTGATTTATTAATGTCTTTCAAATATTAGCCCATGCATATCAGAATTTATTTAACTGTTCTCTCATTTTTTTTTAGTTTTATTGCTGCTATACATAAAACTATGACAAATGTCTTATAACTAATCTTTGCCTGGATCTCTTATAATAACATTGGTCGAAGTGTCTAGAATGGTATAATAAATATTTTTATTGAAAAGTGTTTCTTTGTCTTTTTGTAATAAAAATGCTATATCATTGCTTAAAATTGTGATTTATTGAATATAGTGATGTTGAGTATTCACCTTATTCTACTTATCCCTTTATATTTCTTATTTTGTGAGCTCTTCATAGTTTTAATCTAGCTTTCTAATGAAGTGTATACTTCTTATCAATTTGTAATAGCTCTGTATCTAAAGTTATTAGCTCTTAGTTTATAATACACTTTTCAAATACATTTTCTTTGTATTTTTTTTTTTCAGTTCATTTTGTTTATAATGGTTTGGGGGAACTGAAGGTTTTAATTTTCTGTGGTTACAATTTGTCATTTTTTCTTCTTTGTCATTTTATTTTAATGTCTTTATACTTAAAGAATTTTTCCCATGTAGATATATATTCATATTTTCTTCTAATTAATTCATGGCTCCATTTTCTGCTCTGGTTCCACTAGTAAATGAATGTGTGATTTATTTTGGCATTTGACAGTAGGAAGAGAAGGAACTTCTTTCTTGCAAATAGTTAACCAATGTGCCCATGGCTTGTTGTACATCCTTTTCTTCCCAAGGATCTGCAGTGCCACCTTGATCAGATGGACTTCTAAACACTTTTTTCTGTCTATCTTTTCTGTCCATTCCCCAAAAATAGCCTTAGATAAGAATGCTTTCAATTATTACTGTTTTCTTTCATTGTTTATCTTAAGGAATATTTTTTAAAGATTTATTTACTTATGTATACAAGAACTGGGGTATAGGCCAGTGGTGTGAGGGGTGAGAGGATTCACCAGAGACAGAGTGGGAAACAGAACAGGCAGACTAACTGAAATACACTGCTGAGGGTAGCAGCGGGTGAGACAGGAGAGGTCTGCTGTGCTGTGTCGGTAGCTCTTTGGCTGGCCAGGGATTGAACTCATGCTGCAGAGGCTGTGGATATCTTCACAGTGCTGTGCTTAACCCCTTGCGCTACCAGGGAGGCTCATCTTAAGGAAATTTTTAAAAATAAGTTTATTCCAAGAGTATACAATTTCTTACATTTTCACTTAATGTGTATTAGTGTCTGCACCTAACCACCTGTTTACAAAAATGTGGAAAAAGCCTGTCAATTAGATAGATGGGTAATAGCCACTTGAAAATATGATACCGTTGTTTATGTGTGTCCGTGTGCAACTTAAGACCATATAATCTTAGGAGTGGAGTTTTTAAATTCTGGTCCCCACTCTGCCCCTTATAAGTGTTTTCATTTTGAAAAACTGAAACTCTATTAAAGAACAACTTACCATCCTCTCTTCCATATCTCCTGACAATTGCCCTTCTACTTTTGATGTTTATAAATTGGACTCTAGGTAACTTATATAAGTGGAACCATTCAGTCATTTTGTGATTGACTTATTTTATTTAATACAGTGTCCTCAAAGTTCATGTTGTGGCATGTGTCATCATGCCCTTTCTTTGTGAGACTGAATAACAGTTCATATGTCTATGCTGTGTTTTGTTTATCCATTTATCTGTTAATAGACACTTGGTTTGCTTCTACCTTTGGGCAATTGTGAATAATGCTGTTATATAAATATATGCATACATATTTCTTCAAGACCCTGCCTTCCATTCTTTTGGGTACATGCCCAGAAATGGAATTGCTCTATCACATGATAATTCTTTTTTTTTTTTTTTAATTTTGGAAGACCTGTCATACTGTTTTGCAGAGCAGCTGTTGTATATTCTAATCCTCATGTATCTTTAGAATTCATTAGAAGATCTTGATTTCTGCATGACTAATGGCAGAATTCAGTGACTGACACATAGTAGGACAAAATAGTGAAACCCAAAGACTAAGCCAGTTAATACACTAATCATGTAAATCACACACACATTGAACAACTCTTTTAACTGGTAAACTGTCCTAATTGGGAAGAATATCATGACAGGAGTTTCTCTTTTAGTTGGGTTCTTGGTATGGAAGAGTTTCCTTGGATATAATCATGTGATATTTGACAAGTGAAGGTGAGTAGGAGGCCATCTTTCAGCCCTCTTTCTGCTGCATCTGTTGGCAAGCATAGCCATGGAATTTCCTAGCAGTCATGCTCTATGTCCATGCTCCAGATTTCTGAGTTTAAAGGAAAAGTTGGAGTGCCAGAAACAGCAGTGGCAGCTCATGGCACTGACATCCTGAGCTCTGGACCACATTTCCAGCTATGCTTTTCTGCATGTCTGGAAGCCACAGCACTGGTGACAGGTTCCTAATCATATTATGGTTCTGAGGTAACCCTCTGGGGAGTGGCTCTTTAGAACTTCCCTGTGGTCAATGGGATACTGTTTGGGAATTTTCCCTGAAGACCTAGTCTAGAGCTTGTTCCTTCTGTCTTTCCAGTGACTTTTGAAGTATTCACTTTCCCTTTCTAAAATTCCTCCCAGTTAAAATATTTAGAAGGGATTCTGATTTCTGTACTTGTACACAAGTGGTACGTTGATGTTTCTGTGGAGCAAAGACCTAACCCCATCCTTAAGTGACTTAATTGAACCACTTATATATGATCATCCTATTATGTGAGACAGTCATTTCCCTTATTGTTTAAACCAATTTCAGTTTTCTGTTTCTTGTATCTGAAAACATTTCAAACATGCAGGCATTAGAGATGAGGAGAATATCTGAAAAGTTCTTGAGAAGTGGTGTTCCAGGCACAGAGTAGAGTAATGTTTAATTGGAGTTTTCTCTTACATGTGAGGTGGTACTTTCGGCTGTACGAGTCTGAACCTGAACAGGAAGGTTGGGGCTGTAGATAAAAAGCTGCAGTAGGTCAAGAGCATCCTAGAGGTAGAGCCAAGATAGGGACCACTTTTTAATTATTTCAAAGGGTAGGATTTTGCCTCTTTGTAAATCTGTGTTCTTTTTTTCTAGACAAAAACACTGGGTTTTAAAGTGTTTAATTACAGAGCAACTACTTACAGCACTTTGAATATGTTTTATTTGTGCAAGATATAAGTGAAAGGAAATAAGTTAAATGAAAGATAGCTCAAAAGTGTCCGTTATCTACTGTTGGAAGAAAATTCATCCCTATGATCTCTCTAGGGACTCATAGGTGTCTATTACACATCCACATTTTTGGATGGACGTCACCACCAACTTTTATTACTGCACTTTAACTGCATCCTTGGTTAAAGACTCATGTTCATCTTATCAGAGGACCATTTTTAACTTTAACTGCTCTCTTTGCTTCTACTTGTTCTAGATTTAAGCTAGGCCTTTAACCTTATTTACATGCATCTGAAAGAGAATTGTCACATTGATCTGAATTCTAAACACAGACTATTTAAAAGAGTGAAAAAAATCAATATTCAGTGGCATTCTTTGGTAGAGAAACAATTTATACTTTTCTTTTTTTCTTTGGCATAGCAGACTGATGGCTTTTTAGTATAATTGATATGTAGTGTAGCTTACCTCTGGCAATGTGGATAGGTTAACTACTTCTGACTCACATCATTTCAGTAGCTGCATTGTAGGGGACTGTCTTAGGCTTTGGTAATTTTCCTATGGGACAAGAGACAAAGAGAGAAAAGTTTAGCAGGGATTAGGTAGGGTATGTTATGATATATGGAACTGTTTCAGTAAACCTTAAAGTAGGAAGACATTTTGAGAGATTTTTATGTCAAGTTCCCTTCCTTAAGAAGGTGATCATGGTTAAGCATCAACCTTAATGATTCTTTAAGTAAATAAAATAATAGCAATAATAAAAGATATGTAAGACATGGTGCTAGTAATCTTAGGTAATTCATTTCAAGCATCCTAATGAATTAGTGTTTCTCTTTTACAGATGAAGAAATTGAGGCCCAGAAAGGTTAAGTGACTTATTCAAGAATTTATATATGTAGCAAAAGACAGGAACAGGATTTGAACTCGAGTCATCTGGCTTTGAAGTACATCATCTTTACTGCACTAAACCTTTAATAATAGTGTCTGTCTAGTGATCTTCAGATTCTCTTAGGAAGAAGACTGTCTTGTTGATTTTTAAATCCTTTTGTCCTGATAAGATAATAGCATACCTGTTATAGAAAGCCAGAAGGAACTACAGTGGTTATTTAGTTCATCTCTGTGTTCCAGGGAAGAAATCTGCAAAATGATCAAGTGAATTGGGAGGTTGTGACTGACTCTGCCTCTCTTCCTTCCTTACAGTATCCTACTACCTGTTTGTAAATTACATATCAGAAAAGTCCTGATGTTTAACATATCATTTTCCACATCTATTTGACTGCAAGCTTGTATCATCTTTCCAGTCCACAGGAGAGGAAACAGAGACCAGAAAGGTCAAGAAGATTATCCTTAGGATACAGGCTTTTTGTTTTCTATACAGATTTTACATTACTAGTTTTGGCCTATTTGAGTTGTCTGAGTTATTGAGTTTTGATCAATGTTTCTGAAACAAAAATCCTTTAACATTTCTGGTAGTTTTTCACAAAGCAACTATCAAAGCAGTCAGCTTAAAATGCCACTTGTCTCAAGAAAATGTGGAGGGAGGGAATATTTAGTTAATGGTTTACTTCTAGCCACTGCTCTGGACTGGAGGACTGACAGGAGGAGGAGAAACCAGGTTGTATATAAGAGCTTCATCTAGGGAAATATTAACTTTACGCAATCATAAGCAGGCTAAAAGAAGAGGGCCTGCAGGTCCCTTGAGTTCCATTTTTACCTTTTCTTCTTGTAAAGCTTCAATATTATAGGATACTTATTTACACACATGCCATTTTCTGCAGTATTTAAGAAATCCATTAGCTGCTTGCTTCTGTTATTCTCATAATATATATCCGGCCCCTTCTTTATTCTGCTTTGCCAGACCTGTGGGATTTGAAGGCTTTGGACTAGGAACCCAAAGGGTTGTAATCCTTCTGGTTATTTACTCCAGGAAACATCTCTGTTTATTCTATTTATTTTCTCTTTAAGAATAAGCCAGAGATGAATTGCATGTGTATGTGCACTCACTAAGACTCACTTATAGAGTCAAAATGGAGAAATATTTCACTTGCAGAATTGTGTTTGATGAAGCTGCGAGCCCTCTGAGATGCATGAGATGACATGAAAAGTTCAAATGCAGGCTGCTGACAAATTCCTTATGTGAATGGCATTAACTGAAGAGCTAATATTTCTTTCATGGCCCTTCTGCTGAACTTGAAAAATCAGATCCATTTTATTATATGAGTTGGGAGAGAAGAAACTTCCTGGCTGAAACAGCATTTCCATTTTGTCATTTTTCTCTCTCCCTCTCATCCTCCCCTCCCTTTCTTTTACTGCAGCTAGAGCAGAATTAACAATTTGGGAAGCACTTTAGTTCTGAAATTTTCACTTTGCACTGTGGACTCCAGCTCTGGTTATTCTGAAGGAAAGAGGGAGCTGCTAGGTTGACATTGATAGTACATCAATCTATGAGCAGCTGGGAAAAAAAAAAAAAAAAAAGAAAGAAACAACTTAGAAAAACAGAAAGAAGCAAGACAGGTTTGAGCCCAGGAAATGAGAAGCGCAGCACATTTTAGCAAGATCAGTGACGCCAGGAGGCCTTTGTGCAGTAGGCCCTGGCAGGGAAGAGGGAAGCTTCTGGTCAGAACTGTTAGATGGGCATTTCACATACCACCAGGCATTCACACAGTATGAATTACAACAAAATAGAACAGGGTGAGTCTTGGGGTAGAGCAAAAATAGAAACAAAATAAATAGCTGGAAAAAAGTGGACAATGTTCCAGGAACTACATTTCTTAATTGGCTTTTTGGCTTAACTGAGAACCAACTTTGGAGCTAACTCTGAATTAGTTTTATGTAGCACTCAAACAGTTGCTCCTGCAAGTGTAGAATCTTCTCTTTTCTCTTTTAAATTATGTTTGCTGAGGTAAAGTTGGTTTACATCATTGCATCTTTGAGGGTTATATGTGCAATCCTCTATAAATGCATATTTTTAGGCCATGCCCACCACCAGTATCCTGATATTCCTCCATATGCTCCACTGGGCCTTCTCCCTCCTCCACTTCCACCCTGCTCCCCTCCCTACCATTGTTGCCTCAGTTTTACAGTCAGGTGTTAACAGTTTGTTATTAGGGCCTTCCTGGTGGTGCAGTGGGTTGAGCGCAGTGCTGTGAAGCTGTCCGCAGCCTCTGCAGCTCCGGTTTGATTCCCAACCAGCCAGGGAGATCTCCACATGGTGCGGCAGACCTCTCCTGGCTCGCCTGCTGCTCCCCTCAGCAGTGTTTTCGATTGTCTGCCTGTTCTGCTTCCCGCTCTGTCTCTGGTGAATTCTCTCACCCTCCCGCGCCTGGCCTATACCCCAGTTCTTGTATAAATAAATAAATCTTTACAAAAAAAAGTTTGTTATTAGTTTGTTCTTGCTGACCTTTATTTATGTTTCTCTATATTCCACATACAAGTGACACCATCTGGTGTTTCTCTTTCTCCTTCTGACTGATTTCACTTAGCATTTTCCTCTCCAGTTCCATCCTTGTTATCATAAATGGCAAGAGTTAAGTATAGAATCTTAAACTATATATAAACCTTTGTCTGTCTAGTCAACTCAGGGACTCTCTCAAAGTAGACTGAGTTAGCTTTTTCTTTTCTTTTTCTTTTTATTATATATATGTGTGTGTGTGTGTGTGTGTGTATGTATATATATATATAATATCATTCTTCCTTTTTGCACAATGCATGCTTTCTTCTCTCAGGTGTAGCTTTTAACTAATTTTACTGGCATGGTATTTAAGGTCAAAGTGAAAAGAAATATTGTCTCCAAGGCTGTTAGAGGGGGATGAGAGGGGGTGGAGAAAAAGTGGGGAGGGAAATCCAATGTGTAAACAATAAAGGGATGTGGGTGTTCTGAGAAGGATGGGGTGCGGTGATACACATCTGATGAGGTACAAACCTTTTTCTCTGAATCATAAACAGTGCTGTAAACCAATGTTTCCTCAAAATGAATGAATGAATGAGTGAATGAATGAATAAATAAATAAATAGATGGCTTAAAAAAAAAAAAAAACTAATCTCCAAATCTTGAATTAAGGTTAAGTTGAGCAATCTGTCAAAGTATTCAGACTAGTAAACACATGAAGATAAAACTTTGAAGAAAAATGTAAGAGATTTTGAGTACTCTAAATGCCCTTTCAAAACATCCCCAGAATAGTCTGTCTTTGTGTGTGGGTGTGTGTTTAATTAAATGATTGAAATTGATGTGTCTAGTCAAATAGATAGTGCCTTTTCAAAGCAAACAGAGTGTCAACACAGAGGAAAATCTTTCTGGTATTTATAAAAAGATTGAATAAAAAAACCTAACTGCATGTATAAAGTCCATTTTAATCTCCTTCTTGGTAAGTTGGTCTGATAAGAGTATGAATTGTACATCTGCATTTTTATCTATAGGAAGACCTACCTGTAACAAGATAGCTTATTGCAAAATTCTGTCTGTGTTTCATTTTTGCATGGGTAAATTGATTCAACCACCACAACAAAATCTTTTGTGTAAAAGAAGAAAAAAATATCAAGACTCTGAAAGGTCAAAATTTATTAATCAAATAAGACTTTTCCTAGAAAAATATTGCCCAGGTTAATTTTCAAATGCATGTAAGATATCTGGTTTTTATTAAGGATTTACTCACTTATTATAAAATCAATATGAATTATCACTCTTTTAGTTATATTTAGACATAAATATAGGAAGGGCCTACACTCCAGTTTTATTTCATGTCTCTATATAAAGATCAAATTTCACATTTCTAAATGGTGCAAAATTGGAAAGAATAAAATATAATTTTATTAATATAGCCATAAAAAAGGTACTATACAGTTGGACTCAATTTCTATATTAAGATTCTTTAGTGACTAAAGGTTTAATGTTCCCTGCTTTGCCTCAACACTATTAGATTCATCCCTACAAGTCAGATTGTGGAGTAGGTACCACATGCATCCTTGGGGAGAAGAAACTACACTGAGCATTCTTTGTCTCTTCTGAGTGCCACCAGTACCCTTGGTTGGGCATCTGATACTCTCTCTCTTTTTTTTCTAATATTTATATATTTATGGATATAAGAGCTAGGGTACAGGCCAGAGGTTTGGGGGGTTAGAGGATTCACCAGAAACAGAGTGGGGAACAGAACAGGTGGATTAACTGAAATACACTGCTGAGACGAGCTGTGGGCGAGTCAGGAGAGGTCTGCTGCGCCATGTGGGTAGCTCCCTGGCCACTGATAGATCTCGTGCTGTAGCGGCTATAGATGGTTTTATAGGTTGCGTCTTAACCCCCTGCACCACCAGGGAGGCCCATCTGAAACTCTTTTGGTTTGATTTAATATTTTTTTCAAATGTGTCCCTACCAATCTTACTCTCCCATTTTTATTTTTTTAAGTAATGTAGAACATTTTTACAGTGAAAATGACATACTTCAAAATGGGCTTTCAACAACACCAAAAAAAAATCCACATTTATCTTTATAAATTTGGAATTGAAAATTTGGGTGTGAAAGCTGCTGCATCTCACATCTCTGTCTTGCTAACATATTTAATTATACACGACAGATCAGAGGAAGTTAGCTCAGGGTAAAGCTAATTAAGAGATGTGTCTTTATAGGTACCATTAGATGAATAAAAAGCATAAGTTTGGAGTCTCACATTCATCTGTGTTTTCACTCTGATCTATGTTTCCAACCAACCATAAAAGTTCCATTGAGGTCTGGCCTACTGCATTTTAAATTAAGTCCCAGCAAACTAGAGAAGTCATGAACTTTCTTTTTTTTTTTTTAATAAGATTTATTTATTTATGCATACAAGAACTGGGGGACAGGCCAGAGGTGAGGGTGTTGAGAGGATTCACCAGAGACAGAGTGGGGAGCAGAACAGACAGACTGAAATACACTGCTGAGGGGAGCAGCAGGCGAGACAGGAGAGGTCTGCTGTGCCATGTGGGTCACCACTCTGGCCGGGGATTGAACTCATGCTGCAGTAGCTGCGGATTGTTTCATAGTGCTGACCTTAACCCCTTGTGCCACCAGGGAGGCCCCATGACCTTTCAATACCAAGAAATAAGGGATGGTTCTCTGTTTGTGATTTACCAGATATTCATTAGAAGTTGGCATAGAACACTAAAGCCCCACGTTACTCTGCAAAATTATGGAGAGCTTTTGTGTATGTGCATGCATGCATATGTGCACTTATTCCTAAGTACTATATAGCAGCAATGAAATCTTGGCATGTATGAAATAAAATTGAGATCAGACTTAAAGTAAGAAAGACAGCTGTACTCTGAACCAGTGTTTGCTTTGCACTTAACAGAAAAAAATCCTTTGTTACATTAAGCCTTTTTTTGGAGAGTGTTGTACCAGACAACAACGTCCTCATTGGATGGTGCAGAGAAATAAAATGAGTGATCTTAATTAAAAAGTGTGATACTTTACTGTACAAGTATAAAGAATAGTCACCAGCCAGATGTTGAAGCACACAAATTAGGCTTAATTGAGCTCTTTCATGGTTAGATTTGTATTTTATTTAAAAATATACTAAGACAGTAAGAGCTTCAAGAGAGGAAATTAAACAACCCTTTTTGATCTTGGATTTAGCAGACTAGAGCTGGTAGAGTTTGAAGGAAACATCACCCTCCCTTCTGGAAGAGGTTCTAGTCCCCTGGCAACTATGTTTAATGGGTTCTTGGTGACTAACAAACCCATTTTGATGAGGTAGTTGGTTTCTCTGTTTTCATTATCAATAACAAGAAAAAATGTGACTCAGGTTAAAGGGAACACTAAAATAGTGGCATTTTCTCTTTCTAATTTCACATCCTTCATAGGTCAGTAATTGGATTTTGCCTCATTTCATGTTACTTTTATTTCATGTTCAAGTTCTCAGTCTTGATCTTTTAGTGTTTTCTTCTCTGGGTATCGATACGGATGCATTGCTCTGCTCAGTGAAGCTACACCCCCCCTCCTCTCTCTGTCTTTCTCTTTTCTAGATGTCAATTTATAATTAAAAGTACAGTTTAACTCATGCTCCCTTTAAGATTTGGCACTGTGTGTCAAGTCAGTCTTCTGCCACTTTTGATATAAAGTTATTCATAATCATTTGGAGTGATTAAGATAATTTCAGTGAGAGTTACAACAAAGACCCTGAATTGAGGAGATTGAACATCAAATAGATTCCTTTAGGTCAAGTAGTTTCTGGTACAGAGTGGCAGTTAATGAACACTGGTGGGTTGCTGAGGTGACTTTCCCAAGGCTCTGTTGCCACTCGGGGTGGAAAAGTAAATGAAAAGGTATCTTTGTTGCCACATTGTTTAATCTATAACATACTAGTTTGGTAGCAGTTTCTTTTTTCAAAGTGAGTTCTGATTTTTGTGCTATGGCATGGCTGGAAAAGGTCTACTTTTCTCACTCACAGTAAAACCATTTAGGGATCAAGAGACATAAATTTGAAACAGAAATGTGAGTACATAGCTGATAAAAGGCCAATTATGCGCAAGCATTGCTTTCTTTCTGCCTCTAATGTATCTGCAAGGATGGGAACCAGATATGCTTTCCAACTCAGAAAATGATCTGCTTTTTAGAAATGATAGCATTGTGCTCATGCAAGAGCTCATTAAAATTTGTTGTAACTTAATATTCAAGGAAAACTCAAAGAAAACATTAGGGGGAGGGGGCAGATACATACATATATATATATATATAATATATTTACAAAAATATATTTATATAAAATATAAATAATATATATATAATTTTTTGTCAAGTAAAAGCAAGTCTATCATTATAGACACACAGCCTTCTTTCATATGATACTAGGTAAAAGGGAAGAGAAGGTGGATAAAAGAACAGGGTCCATCAATCTAGGGGATATGTTCTGTGTTACTTTTATTTTAAAGAAGGAACAATGGGATCATAAATTTCCTAATTTTCATACCACAGAAGTGAGTAAAGTAACAATTACATCTACACAGAAAGAGAAAGTTTGGAAATTGATTTTTGACATTTCCTTCTAGAGCACCTTCTCAAATGCATGATAATTATTAGCAGTTAAATGTACCCTTGACTGTAATTGTAATTATTGTCTAACACAGGATTCCTGTACTTTGCTATGTAGGTGTGTTGTTTCTCCTTATTTAAAAAGAAATTATCCCGTACATCCTTTTCATTTTCTTCCCACTTGAATCCTACAATGATTTTAGTAACAATGAAATGTTATTGACATGGTTGACCTTTATTGCTAAAAAAATACTTTATTGCATATAAAGAGGAAGGTTGTTTTTCTAAGTTCTTATTCATTTAACATTAATTTTCCAAAATAGCTTAATGAATGTGTTGAGAAATTTAGAGGTAAAAATTCTCACTTTTTATCTTTTTGGGAAGTTTTGAATTGTGACTTTATATGTCTCCTTTAAATAAATAATGAATCTCAGATCATTTGGAACTAAATGCCTCCATAGCGGTACAAGTAGAAAGTACTAGCTCATTCTCTTATTGTCACCTCTCCCTTTCTTCCTATATCTGGAATTCATCTCTCTTTCATACACCCATAATAATTTGTACTTTTGTGCTAAATGGTCTACTGTGCAATATAGTTACTTAAGCAGACTTTGTCGCTCTCAACTTTGGAAATGCTCATTATGTTCTCCTGGTTTTAGCCATTCATTAATGGACAATGTCCAATAAATGATAGTTTGAATTAAATTTGTATTCACTCATTTATGTAACATTTATTGAATACCTACTGTATACCAAGGGTTGTATTGAAGGTAAAGGTATGATATTGTCTTTGTTCATAGACTTCTGGGACTCATCCACTGAAAGGCAGACATGTTAACGAACTATTGCTACATTTATTTAACTTTGCCTTTGGACAAAGATTTCTTTGAAATATTAGAGTAAGATCTTGAGCATAGCAGGACTTAAGTAGGGTAGGGAAGAAGGATCTCCTAAAAAGAGGCAACAGTTTATATAAAATCGCAGACATGAATATAGAGTGATTTGTTCATGCAACAACAAGTGGTTCAGTATATCATGTTTAATTATCCATGTGGGAGAGCACTGGTTGATGAATTTGGAAGGAGAACTAGGGGCCCAGATAATGGCAGACTTTGTAATGTGATATAGGTTTTTAATTTTTTTTATTCATTCCGGAGATACTGATTAAGTCTATGTGATATATTTCAGAACACTAAGGCAATACAGAGCCAAACAGGACTAACAAGGTCTATGTCCTCATGGAACTTAAATACTAGTAGAAAATGTTGAAAATAAGTAAGTGAATACATAAGGAAGATAATTATAGAATGTGTAAAAATTACCAAGAGGGAAATATATATTTATACAATGTAGAAAATATCAAGAATGGGAAGAGGGAAAGCTGGCTACGTATAGAAAGAGTACTCAGAGAGGTTCTTCTTGGAAATGGCAATGACCTATGATCTAAAGGATGGGCAGGAGCCAACAGAGGAGAGATGACAGAGAAGAGCTCCAAGACTCTAGAGCAGTGAGTGTTCAGCTGTGAGGAAGGCCGGGCGAGCCTGGAGTTGGGGAGGTGTGAGAGAGTGGCTATAGTTGGACAGGACCATTAGGACAGGTGCCACATCACCTTATACAAAAGCTCTGCTGGCTAGTTTGTTAATTCTCAGTACAGTTGCGGTGGATCATACACAGGTGTAATCTGCAACTGGCCTGAAGCAAAGGAAAGAGGAAAGAAAAAAGACAGACCATTCCAGATTAGTAGGTGGCACTTTCAATAACCAAGGAAACTTACTTAAGAAGCATTTTCTTGCGTAGTAGCAAAATTGGAGGTTTCCTGTCTCCATCATCCAAATCTTAAAAGTCTATATAGAGACTTTAATTGGGTTTAATCCCATGAACTGTCCTGATAGTTTTAGCAACAGATTTTATCTCAGCGATATTCCTTGGGGTAGCTTCTAGAGCAGGGAAGGCAAGTAGAGCTCATATTCCCAGGGCCAGGTGGCAGTGAGGGGCTTAAATGCCTGGGTCCAGCTCCGTGTCAAAGGTGGTCACCTTCTCTTGATTGCATCCCCAACATGTGGAAAGTCATTGCAGGACAGGGCAGGATGATGGTCTGAATGACATTTGTGTAAAGGCCTGTCTGGTTGCTGGATGGAGAATGGGTAAGTGGGGTGAGAGGGGAGACTAAGAGAACAGTTAGGAGAGGATATTGTAATACATGCAGGGCAGAGGAGATGATGGTCTGACTAGTCTGGTAGAATTTGAAATTAAAAGAAATGAACAGTTTTAGACCATATTGTGGAAATAAAACTAACAGGAATTTGCATTAGAGTATAGATGTAGTTTGTTTAAATCAGAACCTTAACCATAAATGACTGTATATTAATTGCTCTTGTGTCTAAGAGGGAAGTGGTTCTTGGATGTTACTCATGTAATATAGGGGAGTAGAAATCACATGAAACCAGGTCTTTGCTTTAGTTTTGTCTGATTCACATGACTGAGGGCATATCAATGGTATGGACTTGCTTTTTAGTTGTAGGGATAAGAAAAGTCATGATTTTCCCATGAGTTGAAGCAGAAATAATTCATTTTCTCCTCCAGTAAACCCTTGTCTTCCCAGTTTACTCTATTACAAGGCAGAATAATGTCAGTGATTTGGGACGTTTTTGATGTAAGAGTATAATGATGAATTTTGAGGCACTCAAGATTATTGTGCTAAGGCAAGAATACTCTTCTGAATATGCTGCAGTGGAAACAATTAGGATTTTTAAAACCAGTTTTCAGAAATAACACACTTTAGGATTTTTGCAAATGCCAAAAGTAAATGATTTTGTGTGCACTTTGGCACCAACCAAGAATTTAATTGTTTCAAACAATCACAAATTTGTAACAGCACCCTTGGTTGGTTAAGTGTCTTAACCTGAGTCTGGTGAGAACAAATTACTTGGTTAGTCTGCTCTTCAAGGCCAGGGTGGGCTCTCAGCAAACAGAGGGCCCTCGGGTCCATTACTGTTAGAAACCCTGATGCCAGACAATTGTTTGAGCGACAATCTGCATTTCTAGGGGACTGTGGTGTGTCAAGTTTTGGGAAGCTATTCATTCAAGAAAGAAAACTTCAGCATCTGCTGTGTCTCAGCAGTGTGGTTGCCCTTTGGGAAAATCAGTCAGAGTTCCTGCTTCCAAGGAGTTTGCACTCTTACTGGTGAGAGAAGTGTACAAATATGTCATGTGAAGCTGATGAGATAATTACTAAGAAAAGCCGAGAGTGCAGAGGAAGGAGAGGTTGTGTTCAGTGAGAGATTCAGTAAGGACTCCAAACATGAAGGGTTACATTATCAAATGCCAGAACTACAACTTTGGAAGGACCATCGAAGCCACAGAGGGCATGAGCTAACATCTGGCTCACAACCCCTACTGCTTTGGTCCAAATTCCAGGAAAGTGAATTTGGGCACAATTGTTTACCTTCCTGAGCCTTGCCTATTAAGTGAGGATTATTGCACAGCCCTCCCTCAATGATTGTGAGAATAACATTTCATGTTTAGCACAGTTCCTGGTACCTAGTACCTGGTTATCGCTTCAGCCCAGTCTTACCTGATGTAATTTTAACATGTTGTTGTCTAACCTTTCTTCCTGAACATGGGCAGTGATAGGGTGCTCCTCCTCCCATTCCATTTGTGAAACACCTCAAATGTCAAAAGTTCTTCACTGGTAGATGGGTAAATTATCAAGAAGTGAGGAAGAGAGAGGCAGAGTCTTCCAGGTAGGAAGACCCAAATGAGCAAAGCTAGTAGAAGCAAGTGTGGGATATGTGCCAAGGACAGAACATGATTTCCATTTGGCTGTAGTATTGGGTTTGGTGACACAATGAGAGTGGAGGTGAGGAGGGCAGATCCTGGTAAAGGAGAGGTCCCTGTGTAACAGGTCACCAGGTAGATCTGAAGAGCTAATTGTATCATAGAACTAGCCTTTCCATATCTGAAGACAGTTCAAGAGGAAGATAAGATGGGATAGCAAACAGTGAGCTAACAGAATATTGACTTGAGGCCATCCTGGAAAGCTGAGGTTATATAAATACCAAATAAACACAACATACACCACAGGAAGTTACACCCTCTGTGTATTGCTAGGCTATGCTCCTAGAGAAATTCCCTATTGATTCTGCTCAGATCCATCCTGAAAGTCAAGGAATAAAGCTTCCTCTTCTTACTGGTCCATATGAGGTCTTCTTCCTCAGTTTAGAGAGCTACTAGGTCTCTGTAGGGGATCATCCAGTCCAGTTTGAAATAACGAAGGTTTGGGATCACTAGTCAATGAAGGTCATCACTCAATATTTATATAAACTTTCATCTGACCACTTGGTTCCTGTAAACAGAGACACTAACTTTTAAGATTCATGCTCTTTCATTCCTTCTAGACTCTAGAGACACACCTTCTTAGGTCATTTTGCCTCTTCCCCAAACTGAGCTTACTCTGGTTTCTGGAGTCTAAACCCATTTGCTCTACCAGCATGCTGTTAATCTGCTCCATGTTTGGCCAGAACTTCTTAAGCTCTGTATAACTGCTTCAGTGTGAATTGGGGGGAAAAAGAAGGAAACGCACAAAAGCAAAGTAGCACAGAATCATGCCACCAGAATGTCTTACAAAAGGAAGATGCACAAAGAGCAAACTGACAAGCAGATAACCCCTTCCGGGTGTCTATGTAAACCCTGGTGTTTTTATATCCCGCTCCTGAAGCTGGCTGCCTGGGAAGGGTACTGCAAGCCCTGCATGAGAACAGGCCTTGGGATTTAGTCCTGACTGTTGGTGACTCAGTGATACTCAAAACAGTCAATATCCTTTTGTGGGACTCAGTTTCCTATTTTTAAAAGCAGGTGATTATACCAGAAGAGGCGAGCTTGAGGGGTCTTTTGCAGAACTGACAGGCTATGGTTTTGTCTCTCAGCCCACAAGAGATTTGATTTATGATACTTTTACCTGCATTTATGGCTGGTTGTCTAGAAAATCCTCTGTATTAAAATAGTTGAGAATTGGATTTAGTCCTTTCAGCCCAAGCTTTCCCCCTCTGTGCTTTGCAGTCTTGTAAACAAATAGCCTTTCTCCTGAGCAAGACTCATTTGTGATATCACCGTTTCCTAATCAGAAGAGGTAGAATATGCATCTAAAATAATTTCTTGAGGTTGTATTCAGTGTTTGCTTAGTGCAGTTTTATATTTAGCTTCATTTTAAGCTCTCTAATTTCCTTTGAAATGCACATGGGAGGGAAATGAGGAAAGCAATTGGAAAACAATAGAAACAGCATTTAGAACAAATAGAGAAAGGTTTGGTAAAACCTACAAATGTTTGGGAAATACTTCAAGACTTTCTATAGAACTTTAAACACACCACCTGTTTGTCTCATTTGGGGCTTAAGTGGAGAGTATGCGCTGCTTTCAAAGCCATCAAGATCTATAGAAGTTTTGCCTCCCAGTGAATAAATGTACAAAAGGCACCATCACCACCTCTTGACTATCAGCAAGCCCTGCTTCAGAAATTTTTGAAGATAATGCTTTATCTCTGCCTTTTACCTCCTGCCTTTTAACTGCCCAGCTAAGCTAATGAACTGGTTTGGTGTTATGAACATTCAAAGCACTTACCTGCATGAAAACCACTGCCCCTTAATTATGTAAAACAAATATTAAAAAATAATTCCCTGCCTCTAACTGAAATCAAGACTCTAGGGCTGAATCCTAAAATGTAAGCCTGTTCAGAGCGGTGCCTTTATACTCATCATCACTTGCTAAACTTAAAACACTGTGATGCTGCCTTCTGAGGTGTCAGCTTTCTTTCTCTTTTTCACTTTCTCTCCTGCAAATGAGGTGCAGCCCCTGTGGTATACCCCACTTACCACCCTGTTCCCTTGATGACATGAATCCTCCAAGTTAACAATCATGATGTAGGGAAATGTGATGTGGCGTTGGCATCCGTTTTCCTTTCGCAGGTGTCTTACTACATTTTGACAGGTTTCTGACACAAGATGCTGTCAGAACTGGGATTTAACCTTGGAATGCCACCTTCAATTAGGGCGTCGCTGGATAGGAAACAATGAAATGGATCTGAGAGGATGCTGCCTCAATATTGTTGTGTTTAATTTCATTTCTGTACCTGATATACTTGCCTATATGGGAATTTTTTTTTCAGGGGCCTACAAAAATAGGTGCTGGTTGTGCTGTCACTAGAACTAAGAGTTTGATGAGCTGTTCTTGTTGAGGAAGTCAGTTGAAGCAGAGCTGTCATCCTAAAATATATTCTGTGGAAGGCAGAGCTGCTATTGTTTTGATACCTTCATACTTAATGGGGTTTTAATTTATCCTAAATGTCTAGACTGCTAATAGCAATAAAACTCATTAGAAATCATTTTCCAAATATATAAGAACTAGCAAAATAAATGATTGAGAACTAAAGATGGGGAAAAGGCTGTTAGTGGTTGAAACTGTGTACTGGATGATTCATATGTTTGCAGACACTGTACCTTGTCCCCCACCCACCCTGTTATCTGTTTGTTCTGCTGTTCTGATATATATATATATTTTTTTTTTTCCTGAGAGCACATTTATTTAATCCTGCCTAGCAAGAAAGGTATGTCCTCACATCTTATTCATACAAAGTCTATAAAAATTAAATGGCCAGTTGGAGCTGGACAGATTTCTCTTTAAAAAAAAAGAACTAAATTTTAAAAACTGATGCTTTTAGCAGGCAGACTATAGAAAATAGAATACTGTCCTCCCTACCCCCATTCCAAGGATGTCTATGTTCTAATCCCTACAAACTGCAAATAAATTTCCTTACATGTCAATGGGAAATTAGGATTGCAGATGGAATTGAGGTTTTAAACAACTGATCTTAAAATAGCAGTGAACCTAGACTAAGTGAGCCTGATGTAATAACAAGTGGGGAGCAGAAGAGGAAATCAAAGTGATGCCTTGTGAAAAGGACTTGACCCATCCTTGCTGACTTTGAAACTGGAGGAAGGGGATCATGAATTAGGATGTAAATGGCCTCTTGGAGATGGAATAGAAAGCTCCAGAAACAAATTCTGCTCTGCCTACACCTTGATATTAACCTAGTCAGATCCATGTCAGACTTCTAATCCCCAGAATAGTAAAATCATTTATTTGTATTGTTTGAAACCACTAAGTTTATAGTGATTTCATGCAATGGCTATTGAAAACTAATATAATGCCTCATGGGTGAGACAGTGATTTCCTCGTTTCCTTCCTCAGGTTTATGCTGTTAGGCAAGAGGCAGAGTTTTTCTTCCATTTGGAATATTCCCTCTCTGTGACAGAAATGTCTTTGGCACCAAGCTGGTTCTAGTATTAAATATGTTAAGTTTGAAAAGCCACACAATCTGTTTTCTCCTTCCTCTTCTCTGAGATAACACAAGGAAATGAGCTATTAGCAGCTGTTAAGGACCGTTAGTGCTGACATTTTTTTATTTGCTATAGGGTTATTTTCTCATTGTGAAAGTTGTTGGTGTTATTGTTTTTATTGTTACTTTGCTGCCCTTGGTAAGTGAGCCATGAGTCCATCTTGTCAGATTTGAGATGCATTTTCCAAACTAAATTCTGCTTTTCTTTCTGTTCCTAATCCTTTCCTGATGGTTACTTATAGACTTTGTTCTCATCATAATCATACTGTATCAAAGCTATATGTCTGGAATTAAGAAAGGTAACCCTGGATTGAATCAATCAAGAAATGCTGTCATGTTTTACCTGGGTTTTAAATTCAGGTCCTAATTCAGAAATTTTATATAGCAAACAAATTATCTTGAAAATCCTTTACACCATCCCTAAAGAAACATAAATCTGGGCCTCCCTGGTGGCGCAGCGGTTGAGCTCCGGTTTGCGAAGCTGCCCGCAGCCTCTGCTGCACCGGTTCGATCCCCAGCTGCTCCCCGGCCACCGGAGGAGGGTCCCACATGGCGCACAGACCTTTCCTGCTGCCACTGCTCCCCTCAGCAGTGTACTTGGGTCCTTCTGCCTGCTCTGCTCCCTGCTCTGTCTCTGGTGAATTCTCTCACCCTCCCACGCTTCTGACTGTACCCAGTGCTTGTATGTATAAATAAATAAATAAATCTTTAAAAAAAAAAAAAAACATAAATCTGCCTTCTCCATTCACTATGGTCTTTCTTTGTTGCTATAGTGGTTATTGCTTTTAACAAATATCTATTATGATTCCTCCTTGTGCCTTGTTTGTTCTGTTCTCCTTCCTTGTTCCTCAGTCTTCACACTCCTCTGTTGCCAATCATGATCTATCTTTGGAACTGGTAGTTGTTATCTTTGGAACAGACTACTGTCTCTTGAGTTGAGAACCAGATGAAAAAGTTGACTGTTCTGAGGATGTATCATATACTAAGACTGAAGTTCCTAAAGCCACTGAATCTCACATGGTACTAAGTGGATACAATTTAATCAGTGTAAAATAATTGCATTTATGAACATTTATGAAACAACTATACTAAAATCATTTATTCATTTATACTTTTCACAAAATCAGGTACATATTAAGTGTCTACTATGTGTCAAGAATGACTTCTGAAAAGGATGGTGATTATTTAGTTTCAGATATATCTAGAGAAGGTGGTAGTTCTTTAAATACTCCATAAATACCTTTTTATTTATTACATGAGTCAGGACTAATGGCGTTTGTGTGTCACAGTTTCCAAAGAACAGATAACTAATGCTAGTTAGAAGGCTGAAGGTACTAGATGAACCACCAAACCAACTCAATTTTCTTCTACATGGCATAGACCCCAGACAGGGATAGTCTATGCCATATCCCATAGTCTTTGCATCCCCCCTCCACCCTGGCCACACCACCCTGCTTATAAGTGCAAGCCATCAGTCATCTAGCCAGCAGGCACTAGGACCTTATTGAGGATATTTTAAGTGACATTTTGGCTACAACTCCAGAAAGTTTTTCCCTTTCTTATCAAAAAACAAAAAACCTGTCTTTACTATAAATTAATCCTCAAAGCATTTTTCTTACTGCAAGTTAGCTAGCCTCCTAGACAGACTTTAACAGAGATCAGAATGAATGAGCTTGTGATAATGAAAATTCTCTCCTGCCTGATCAATCCTGCTGCTGCTTTTTATTTTTTTGTCTTCTTAAAGTTTGCCAACTCTGTATGGCAAAATTTTTTGCATGTGCAAAGATATCTTTACTAAATAAAGCTATTGTAAAGCAGTATCTTTTCCATGGGGAGAGCTGTCTCTCTCTCCGTCAGTGAGCTGTGGCCAAGAGCTTAATAGTCTTCTGATTTTTCAGTTTTAACAATGTGGCTAAACAGCCATTACAAATGAATATGATATGGTAATATTTGGAAATAGTATTCACTGTTTCTTATCTTCTTTGTCTTGCTTTGCTTATTGATTGCCTTTTTTCTATCTTAAGAACTTTACCATCATACACAAGCTCAGCAGCAGATCTCATAGTGGGTCCAACACAATTGACTTCTATTAAGCAACAACATTTATCTCTTCTGATCTTTGTTTTATCCAAAGTCTATGTGGCCTAATTTATATCAGGTACGTGCTGAGCCAAGTTTCAGAGGAGCCCATCAAAGACATTTTACATCACATCAACTCTCAACTACCCAGGACTTCAGTATGTCACTGTTAGTAGATAGCAAAGAGAGGGCTGTCATCTTCACTTCATTGGTCATTCTAAGAGGCTCCCTTGCCTTCAATTACTCATGGGTGTCAGAAGAAGAAAGAGAACATTTAACGGGTCTTATATGTTGTGGCACTTCAAAGTTGATTACTTTTTCTTCCCATTAGTCATGTAAAGAGAAATTTCCTAGCTCTTGATAATCCTATTTTTAATTTGAAGAAGGGAGACTGACTTACTGCCAAATGAGCCACTGAATTTAGCAGTGTCACTACTGACTTTTGAACTCATTAGGGTTATTTAGTATTCACAAGCTATAGAATGGTCCAAAAAGTAATTTCTGCAGTGATGGATATGAAGGGGACAATGACAGTTCTGCAAAATACAAATTGCAGATGGACTCTTCAGATTCTCAGTCTGGAAAACCATTTAGTCTCATTGGTTAGTCACTTAGTGAGGGGTTAAATTTACTTCCAGAATTCAATGTTGTGAGGTAATGTGTGGTGATGCAGATGGGTGAGACAGCCAGAGTCAGATTTCCTTTGATAGATGTACTTTTGATTCAGGATTAAGAAATAATGCTCACTTTTTTCTCATTAAGAATTAAGACTTCACATATATAAAGCATTTGGAACAGTCCCTAACATTTAATAAATGCTATATAATTGGTGACTGCATTTGATATTGTTGTTGCTGTCATTCTGCCTACTTTAATTCACATGTATTTGTTATTATTCTGTTATCTACAGGTGGGCAAGCCTTTACTTCTATTACAATGAAATAAGGCTCATTTTTTGTTATTGTTATAAAGATTTGCCTTTATTGTTTTTATGTATAACCCAGAAGGCCATCTGTCTGTATTTCTTCTTTCCATTCATTCACTCAACTCTCCATCCAGGCTGCCATCTGCACATTTATTTAGTCAACATTTATTCAGCTTCATCTACTCTTTGCCAAGCAGTAGACTTAACACAAAGAATCAGACAGCCATGGTTCTTTTCTACATAAAGTTCATGGTCTACTGTATACACAACCAACAACACACAAAAGGTAACAAGCAGATCATAAAAATTAGTATAAACTGTGGAAACAGCTCTAAAGAAAGTAAATGTATCATGAAGTCAACAAAGATTAAGTGCTTATATTTGTCGATACCACTGATTATAGCTCATCATAAGAAAGCATGCTTAGGGGCCTCCTCGGTGGCGCAGCGGTTGAGCACTGGGCTGCAAGGCTGCCAGCAGCCTCTGCAGCGCCGGTTCTATCCCAGGCCACCGGCAAGGGTCCCACGTGGCGCTCAGACCTCTCCTGCCGCCCCCTTTGCTCCCCACAGCAGTGTACTTCGTCAGTCTGCCTGTTTTGTTCCCTGCTCTGGTTCTGGTGAATTCTCTCACCCTCCCGCGCTTCTGACTGTACCCAGTGCTTATATAAATATATAAATAAATCTTTAAAAAAAAAAAAGAAAAAAAGAAAGCATGTTTGAACTAATTCCAAAATATCCAGTCACCATGTGTGGAACTATTTGGAATTACGTAGCCAGCTGTCATCCATTTTCTACCAAACAATGAACTCCATCTCATAAATGATGATTCAGGAATGCTATTGCTGTCATACTTTGGGCCATTCATGCTTATAAGTCCCAAGCTTCCTTTTGACTTCAAAGCCCACATTAGGCAAACTAAATTAGCCTCAAAACACATTCCTTTGAATTGAGATTATTGCCTAATAAACACTGTCATGATCAAGTCTGAGAATTAATTTATTCTTTCAACAAATTATGTATTAAGTACCTACTATGTACCAGGCATTTGTCTAGGTATGGGCATATAACAGAGAATGGTATGCCTGGTACTTACGATGAACTAAGCCCATTATTAAATATAATTGGATCTCAATAGCAAAAGTTAATCTTTTAATTCTTACATAGTCTCGGAAGATGCATTGTCTTTTAAAAGAGTAAATAGAAGGGATTGTTACACTGTTGTATCTTTAAAGTAGGGCAGACACTAATAATCCCTATGAAAAGTTCATGCATAATATTCATTTATATAAAGGAAGGAGTAGTCTCCTTTGATTATGGAAATCAGAGAGGCGTTTCCGAAGAAGTCAGGACTAAGATGACTCATAAATTATAGTTAGAATTTCTATTACATGACAACGTGGGATGGCACGTCAGATGGAGGGAACAGTACTTCATGTACAAAGTTACAGGCTTGGAAAGAGGAAGTAACCAGCATGACTGTGCGACTCATTAGTGACAGCAGGGGACTCAAATAAAGGCCCCCCTGACTAATATTCAAGTGTTCTTTCCATTCTACTTTGTTATCTTTCTGTGATTAAATCTCTAACTGTAAAGCTTCTGATCAAGAGCTACCTTTAATGGACAACTAACTTAATTGATAACTATGGATGAGGCACTTCCCAAATAGTTTTTCACTTACTTTCTGAACTGCTCTGTATCACCTGTGTGTAAATGAGGCAACTGAAACACAAAGAAGGTGAGAAATCCATCCCAGGTCACACTGGCTGACTTGCTGTGTCAACCATATTTGTCCAATTGGCATTGGAAAGGCTATTTAAAGGATTTTGAAGTTGTGCCTGCTGATTTGCTCCTTTATTGTTACATTTCTGGCTTTTAAGGAATATACAAAGTTCTGAAATGATAGTGTCTAGCATCCAACTTCTACCAAATTAATAGAAACTTTCTGGAAAGACATTCTGGAGGCAAAAAAATAACCTTAGGATTTACTTTAAATTTGAAGTGTTTCAAGGGAAAGCATTTATTGTTGAGAAAACAATATTAAATGTTTTGGAATATACACACAAACATGAGTAAGTGCTCTTTGTGTTTATAGTTACTTTTGTGGAAAGGGCCTATTTAATACATATATGTGTATGTGTATATATATGTGTGTGTGTGTGTGTGTGTGTGTGTGTGTGTGTATATATATATATATATATATATATATATATATATATATATATATATTTTATGGAACCCAAGCAAAGGACATTGTGGGATTTGCATGAAAACTTAGAGCTCAAAACTCATAGAAACCTGGTTAGAGCCTCCCGTGGTGGTGCAGCGGTTGAGTGCTGGACTGCGAAGCTGCCTGCAGCCTCTGCAGTGCCGGTTCTATCACCGGCCACCAGTGAGGGTCCCACATGGCGCGTAGACCTCTCCTGCTGCACCCGCTGCTCCCCTCAGCAGTGTATTTCATTGGTCTGCCTGTTCTGTTCCCCGCTCTGGCTCTGGTGAATTCTCTCACCCTCCCACGCTTCTGACTGTACCCAGTGCTTATAGAAATAAATAAATAAATCTTTAAAAAAGAAAGAAAGAAAGAAAGAAAGAAAGAAAGAAAGAAAGAAAGAAACCTGGTTAGAATGATCTTCCCATGGTCCTCTCCTCTCTGGAGTCGTTCTTCTCTCTGACGGCCTTTGTCTCCCCCTGCTTAGTCCACTTAAGAGGATATATGAAGGCCTACAACATGTGAGTTAGCACATTATACAGTCTAGACCACTCTCTTATGTCTCTGGAGGAAAGAATTCTGGTCTAAATGGGATAGTATGCTAATCCCATCATATCACACAAATGTGACTGCAAGGGCATCACTCCTTTGGAAGGAGCAAACTATTTACAGAGAAGGAGCTGGACATACAATTCAAAATGTGCTGCCTTTAATGCATAGAAGAGAAGAATTGATTGTGGTCCCTGCCTTTGACCTCTCACGAGGGAGAATGCCAACAGAAAATGGCTGAAGTAACAGTAGGGTAGAATATCTAGCCCATCCCGAATTCTAATGGTAAAAAAGAGAAGGCAAGATCAATATGGAAATTTAGCCAAGGAAGACTTCTACATGCCTTGTCTCATTGAATTTTAATTTATCTCTTTAAAACAGTTGTCATGATTTCATATTCATAGTGATTTCAAGGAAATTGTAAGTAGGTTATTTACTCAGTACTGCACATATAATATACTGAGTCTGAACTCCTCAGTAGTTCAATCCTATCACCTCTATCTTGTCTTTCTGCATTCACTGCCACAGATTATACCCTCTAGCAATAGTGGGCTATTGTGCTCGATAAACAGTTCAATAACTTAATGAATGATGTCATGTCTCCTTCATAGCACCTGTCTCAATTGCAATTTTAACTTTAATTATTTGATTAATGTCTACTTTGCTCAACTATACTCTGAACTCCATGAATCTACTGCCCCTAGTCTAGTGTCTGAAAATGATGGGTGCTCAATATATATATATATATATATATATATATATATATATATTCATTAAAGGCAGCACGTTTTGAATTGTATGTCCAGCTCCTTCTCTGTAAATGGTTTGCTCCTTCCAAAGGAGTGACACCCTTGCAGTCTCTCTCTCTCTCTCTCTCTCTCTCTCTCTATATATATATATATAATTTTCATTCATGGAATGAATGAGTGAATGATTGAGTGATGATTGAATAAATGAATGAATGAGTGAATGAATGAGTGAATGATTATTTCACCATAGCATCCCTGTACAGCTTAAGTGAGAATTAATAGGGAGGAGTTAATAAATCTTCCAACATTTGTAAAAGACAAAATATGATGTTTATTTTATTATTTTTTCAATTTACACATGTTCTCAATAAACTCAAACACTACAAAATAGAAAAGTAAGAAAGAAAAAGCAGAGTCTAGTGTCATCTTCTCTTTCCATTCCTGATTATTTTTCCAATATTTACTCCTCTGAGGCTTTTAGTATCATCCTTCCTGATACTTATCTATCCTTATGCAACATTATACATGTAAGTATACTTCATTGTATTTTGTTTTGTTTTGTTTTTTTTTTGTTTAAAAAATATTGCTATAAAAATGTGACTTTTCGCCATTATATTCAATATAATAGATATCTTTCTTGTCTATATATGTATCATTGTGCCATTTATCAGAGAAGAGATTATCAGAGGGTAAATTTGAAGCTGAGAGAATAGCTTCATCTGAGCATGACCTTGCTATTGTTTGTGAGTTCCCAGCTTTCACCTAAGGGTGATTTGGGCTGGGGTCAGTAAATTACAGACTGCAGGACATATCTGCCTACTACCTGGTTTTGTGAATAAAGTTTTATTGGAAACAGACACGCTTATTTGTTTACCTATTGTCTGTGACCACGCCTATGTTTTAATGACAAAGTTGAGTTGTTGCAGCAGAGACAGTTCACCCTGCAAAACCTAAAACATCTATACTCTCTCACCTTAAGGAAAAAGGCTGCTGACCTCTTCTATGGGATACTGGGGACTGTCTATCCCTGTCCTGATGATCTGATCAGGACCCAGTAGTAAATACAATGCAGTAGACTCTGCCAGTTTGCCAAGACACTAAAATTATTCTTTGTGAGTATTTGAGTTTCCACTCCTTTTGGCAAGTTTTGACAAGTGATCTAGGTAACTGGAAAGACAGAGAAAATGCCTGGCTTGTGTGCTTGTTACTACTGTACTTTCACTAATTAAGGTACAGTTTACATTTCTCAAAAAAATCACAGCTATATACCCACCACCATCTGTTTTTTTAATGTGGAATCTTCCTATTTTGTTAATAGATTGTTAATAAACTGGAGCATAAATAATATCCCACACTCATTACAGTCACTCAGTAAATAGCACAGTATGTGAATTATACAGTCTTAGATTTCCTGGTTGGAATTCATCCATGGTTGCAATTTGGATAGGATATGCTGGCATTTTGATGTTAGTATAAATGTTTAGTCAATATTTTCTTGAACAGGCCCTTATTATCAGTGAGGAAAACTAACCTGGATTAACTTTTAGTCAACTTCAAAATCACTCTGACTCATAGCAGGACAGCAGGGAGTGTGATGCAGAGACGTTCCAACCCTTCCAGGTAGTGACAAAGCTGTGCAGGTATCCATTCACTGGGGACCATTGGGTTTTGTAAGAGGACTGGATCTTATATTTTAATGTGAAGAACTACCCGAACCCATGTTTAAAATGCAAATTACAGGATCCCAGACAAAAAATTCAGGTTCATAGACCTAGATTCATTGGGGCTAGGAATATGCATTTTAAACAAAACCTTCAGGTAATTCTGATGGGAACATTGGACCAAATTTATGGAAGCACTGCCTTCTTTTAGTGCTTACCCACTCCTTGACCCCCAGCACACATACCCTCCACCCTCATCTTCCCTTTCTGTTCTCTGGTCTCTCTCATGACCTTATGATGCCTCTTTACTCCTGGCTTACCTGTATGTGTGCACTCTCTCACCTATCCCTCCCTCCCTCCATCCTTCTTTCCTTTCTTCCCCAGCCCCTCAAATATTTACCTCTAAGAAGATTACCAAATTCAAACCTGGACCCAACTGAATGTGAGGTTGTTGATCCTCACTTTTTTTTTTTTTAGGAATTCTAAGAATTCAGACTAACTGAGATAGAATGGCAGCTCCCTGAAGCCTCTGGCACCCCTATCTTGTTTTTCAGGTTACAGTATCTAGAACAGCATTTGGCAAATAATCAACTGCTCAGTAAATGTTCTGTTAATAGAGAATAAGCAAAGAATCAATACATGGATGAAAAGTGTAAGGACAAAGTAAATCTCAGAAATGCCAATAGCTGCTAATTATAAGACTCTCAAGACAATTTATTTACCTAAACCAGGCATTTCCATCTCAAAAATGATGTGTTTAAGAGCTTCATTTGAAAGATGTTTCTATGAAATCTGAATTTCTGTCTGGTAACATGCTTGTCTCTTACTAGATGTATCCAACTACCTGAAATTGCCCTTAATCAAAAAAATTAGTCAGACTTAGTCAAACATCTTTGGATTCTCCTATTGTATTCATTTTTCTAGAATCACAGAAGGGAGACCTGCTTATATGTGTTTTCTGTCTTGTGGAGCAATGTTGCTTCCTGCCTATTTTAAATTAATATTTCTAAAAGCTTTGAGGTAAAAGCTTGAATTCCTTATCCCACTTATATTGAAAACTATGATGTTTTTCTTGTAATCAGTTGAAAATGATGTAAATTAAAAACTACTTTGCATATGATCCAGCAATTCCACTCCTAGGTATTTACCCAAAGGATACTGAAACATTCATTCAAAAGGGCACCTGCACCCCTATGTTTATAGCAGCACTATTTACAATATCTAAGCTTTGGAAACAACCCAAATGCCCAAAAATAGATGACTGGATCAAGAAGATGTGGTACATATACACAATGAATATTACACAGCAATCCAAACAGATAAACACATGCAATTTGCAGCAACATGGATGGAGCTGGAAGGGACCATGCTCAGCAAAATAAGCCAGAAAGAAAAAGAAAAATACCGGATGGTCTCACTCATAGCAGGAATTTAGAAAACCTAAATAAGGGACCAGGAAAAAGACTAATTATAATAAAGTAAAAATCAAAATCAACAAGTAACTGTAAACCAGAGACACACTATGAGGTGGGGGGGGGAGAGGAGGGATTAGGGCTAAAATAAGGGGGATGGGAATTTTATGGGAATATAACCAAAATGAAAATGTATACATTGTGAAAAAAATGAAAAATGATGTAAAAATTATATAAAATAGGGCCTCCCCTGGTGCCGCAGTGGTTGAGTGCTGGGTTGCGAGGCTGCCCGCAGCCTCTGCAGCGCCAGTTCAATCCCCGGCCACCAGCGAGCGAGGGTCCCACAAAAAAAAAAAAAAAAAAAGAATTATATAAAATATTAAAAAAAGCTACTCCCCCCCTACATTTGCATCTAAATCCTGCAAGTAAGACTGTTCAGTGGTCTGGTAACTGGGACTCCGTGCAGGCTCAATAGTCATGCCACAGAGGTTGCATCTAGGAAGGTTATTGCAATTAAACTCAGTTTAAACAGTTTTATTTAAAAATATAAAAATAAAATCATGGATGTTATCTCAGGAAAGTGATTTTTGAGATCTATGCATCCTGCTAAATAAATTTCAACCTATTATGACCTTCGTAATTTTTTTTTTCCTCTGGATGCACACTTTGAAGTGTCAAATAATGGAGAATCACAGTAAGGTAAAATAGAAACGATTTTTTCCCTCATTTCAGTATTACATATTTGGGAATTAACTCAAGTTGAGTTATAAACATCCTCCACATTAAAATAATGACAGTGAATGATAGTTTATGATGTTTAAAATACATTAGAATGGAAAATTTTATAACCAGTGCATCTTTTTGGTAACTTCTTAATATTTAGCATAACACCATTTGACATTCCTGCACAGTTTTTTCAGAGCTATTCTCCTCCCCTTATTCATTTCTGCTTTTGAGTTAAAATCATCTGTGCTTTGTAGTTACACAGGAGGTTATCACGAGTTGGTGGAAGAACTTAAAACTTAGTGGTGGGTGAAGTAGCTAAGAGCTCATTATGCATTTCCTTCCCACACATCTTTTTTTGTTCATTTGGAATTAATTTTTTTTTCCAAAACAAAGCCAAACAAAACATGAGAGGGAAGAAGGTAGGCTCTTGCCAGGAGGTAGCACATGAGTGAATGGAAGCAAGAGGAAGAAAGAGAAAGACGGTAAAGGGGCACTGGGAAGGAAGTTCAAGAGAATGAGCAGCTAATGGGAACAGAAGCAGAGGGAGGCTTGGCCAAAGGAATCACTGTTTTTAAACACTCTGAGGCTGCTTTAAAAGTGAAAAATCAATTCCTCTTCTAAAGAAGCCCCCACCCACAGTTGCTTTCATCCTCAGGCACTGGAAAGAGTAATGCCATGTGTGATCATGTAGAAACACTGAAAAATAAAAGGCCCCATTTAAACGCAGGTACCAGGCGCCTGTGTCCCTGTTCCTGACACAAACTGTGTTGTGCCTCCGGTGCTCACAGGAGTCTCTGAACTGCCTCTGTAGGAGCAATGCCCTCTGGTCATGTTGCCTTTCAGATTCTCCAAAACAATAGTGCCTGTGCTTATCAAAGGCTTTGTGAGCCAGTGAGCCAGGCTGTGGGCTGTGGCTTTGCAGCTTCTTGTTGGTCCTCACAAGGGTCCCAGGATATCATATTTTCTCCACTGTAGGAAGAAGAATTGAGCCTTCATGAGGCCACATAATTTGCTCAAGAACATTTGTTAGTGGTTGAGATTAGAACTTGGTGAAGTGTGTGTGTGTCTTAAATTTAATTTTGAAATAATTTTGGAGCTGCAAAAAAGTTGTAAGCACAGTATAAAGAACTGTACACTCTTCCCTCAGATTCTCCAGATATTAATACCTGTGCTGAAAAGTACTGACTGTACTTCATCATATTTTCTTTCTCTCCCATCTCCCCCCGCCTTTCCTATTATTTTCCCTTGTGATCTTTTAAAGCAAGTTGCAGCTAGGATGTCCTTTTGGTTCTAAATGCTTGAATGTGTACTTTCTAAAAAAGAAGCAAATTCTCTTAGAAAAACATAGTACAGTTATCAAGCTAGGAAATGAACAGAGAGAATGCTGTTTTTGATATTCAGATCTTATTGAGATTCTGTCAGTGTCTTTTTTTCCTGTTCCGTGATGCACCAAAGATCATCGGTTGCATTTAGTTGTCACATCTCTTGGTGTCCTTTAATCTCAAACAAATCTTAGACTCTTAGTTTTTCATGTTTTTGACTTTTTTTAAGTACTTTTTTTTTTCAGGAGGTTTCTTAATTTGATATGATTTTTTTTTTTCATGGTTAGACTCAGAAATGCCACAGAAATAGTACTGTATTCTAGTGGCATTAATCAGGAGGCACATGTCATCTATTTGTCCCATTGTTAGCGAAGCTTGTTAACGTTGATCACTTCCTTAATGGGGTATCTATCAGATTTCCTCTGTGCAAAGTCACTTATTTTTCACCTTGTAATTAATACGTAACTTATAGGAAGGTATTTTTAGACAACTTAAATCACTTCTTTCTGATCATACTTTTGCCCCTTTATTTAAATATTTACTAATGCCTTTTGCCTAAAGCCATCTCTGTGGGTTATAGAGAACAATAGTCCTATAAATTGGTCCACATTGAAAAGGATCTTTAGTCAGGTTACTTGAGGAAATGTTCTATACCATGTCCACAACTCTTAGAGTTTCAAAATACATGTTAGCATGTTAAAGGCTCTAAAAGATTTCATAGTAAATAAACCTGTTTAACCTTCTTCAAATCAGTAAATCCTGAACTTCTTTGACCATTGCTTTGAACAATGTCATTTTAGACAAACCACTTAAAATAAATAACATTAAGTTTAACTGGATCTTGGAGTTATGTTGTATAAATTTTCAGTGATAGAAATGAAGCTTAAGTAACTGACTCATATTATTTTTTTCATATTCCTAGTTTGGTGCTTTTAACCCTACTACTTATATTTGTGGGCCCTGACTGAGGAACTCAGTCACAGCTGGAAACTTCATACCCATATATCATTGGCCTACCATTTAAAGAAGCTTCCATTTTAAGTGTGGCAAGTTATTATTCCATTGATTATCTTGACAGGCAGACTGCTATTTCATAGACCACCTGTCAGTTCTTGCTAAGTGCTTTTATTTCCTGTGTATGACAAATACATTTTCAGTCGTTTCCGGTCATAGGCACTTTGGTTTCAATTCTTGTTAAGGTTTTTGTGAATTCCAAATGGTGACCTTTCAAAGGAACTGAAACTGGCTGGCATGTTAGTCAAACTCTTGAATTCAAACAAAATAAGTTTCTGTTGAGCTTACCCTAATGCTCACACATTCAATTTTAATTCTTCATGTTCTGGGGCCAGGGGCATGGCTGGGGTGTGCCCAATGTTCTAGTATGCTATCGATGCAGTGACCTTAGTAAATACTAGCTCATCCAAGTGAATACTAGTAAGAACAGTAAAGTTTTACATGAATAAGTATTCTGGGAAAGTGGGAAGAGCTATGAAGAAAGAGGGCAGTAGAATATCAGCACTGAAAAGCTGAGGAAAGTAGTGGGAGTGGGGGAGAGATAAATACAAAGAGAATAAACACTTACAAAAAAAGTATGTCCTTAAGGTAAATGCCACTTTTCCCTTTAAAAGATTAGCAGAACACCAGAAATATTAACATCATACATCAGATGTAATATGTCTATTGTCTATGAAGCTGGGTCAGGTATTGTATTAAATTGTCTTTGAAATGGAGGCTTATTTTTAAAATGTAGTCATTTGCTGAATGGATGACTAAGTGAACAAATTATAATTTGTTTTCATCTACAAGTTAGAATTCTTTATGCTCTGGGGAGGCAAAGATGCATTGGGATATGTTTTGGCTCAAAAGAATTTATAATATAATAAGGGAGAGAAGAAAAAGCATGAAGGTATATACAGCGTCATAGGAGGGGTGGAAGTTTACAAACAAAGAAAAATTTCCATTGAAGCTGTCAGGGAATACTCCAGGCAAGAGGAAAACAAAGTGAACAAAGGTATAATATTTGGGGGGTGCATCAGTTAACTATTTTGCAGTACTACTTTATAATAAGCCAAACAGAACTTGGTGTCTTGAAACAATAATCATTTATTTGTAACTCATGTCTCTGTGGGCCAGCTAGGTTGGGCTGGTCACCGGGCTTCAGGTTAGGTCCATGTATCTCTTATCCTCTGGGATCTAGTAGAAACCAAGACCATAAGCTTCTCATGGTAAAAGGCAGGAGTGCAAGCCATATTTCAAGACCCTACTCAAGTAACATTTTTTAACATACCATTAGCCAAATCAAATCAGATATCAAAGGAGTAGGGAAATTTACTACTCCCAGGGAGGGAAAGAGAAGAGATTATTTCCTGAATAGCAGCTTAATCTCCTTCAGTGGCAAATAGAGCATTACTGTGTGTCTAGTTATTTAGGAGCAGAATATAGGTCCTAAAAGATATGGAGTTCACAGTTGACAGAAGGAGAAAGGGAGGAATACTAATATTAAAAGGACAAGCATCGAGTTAAGTTCTCACAGTCAGTCAGGGTCCATGGTATGGAAGGGAGATGAAAGCCAGGAATACATGTTCAAAACATTTGCTCAGTAACATGATTTTGATACCATTTGGGAAAAAAAAAACAGGTTTAATAGAAGAATAAAAACAGCTATCCAATTATAAGTAGTTAAAGAGTAAAATAGAGGCAGTTAATAACATTCCTTTTAAAAACGTGAAGGAGAGGGGAGAAAAGAGATTTTGAAATGAAAGTGAGCAAAAATAAAAGATGCACAAATGGGATAGATATAAGGGTTTATATTCAAAAAAGAAAGATTCTGGGGTTATTTGGTGTCCCAGGATAATGAGTCATGTATGATGGAAATAGAGCTGTCATCCTTGTCTTTCATTCAATGTAAGATGTTTTGTAAGATGATAATGCAAGGTTAGTAACTAAGGCAATTCCTCCTCCTGATAGTTTTGTTATAGGCAAACTTTGTAAATGTGATATATTGAAAAGGTACATGATATCCTTGAATCTTGAGGCGGTCATCCCTACTAGATAATATGCTCAAGGGACCTTATTTTCAAACATTAGGTGGGGACACAATATTTGCCTGTGTAGTTAACAGACAACTTACAACACAGTCAGTCCCTTGAGTTGTTAATTAATGTTTTATTTTTTAATTGCTCACACCTGCAGAAATTTCCTGCAATAGGAAAAAAGACCTGGTTTCAACCCTGGATGTTGGGAGTTGGGATCTTCTTTTCTGAATGTATAAGTAATTGCAGCTCCTGTTTTTCCCTGAGATTTAGCAGCATAATACAGTTATCCATTGACTGTATACAGACCATGAGTTTAGAATATGGTAGGTTGAATCCAAATAGGACAGATTGATGGGGAGGTGACTGAATGTCTCCCCCAAGCAGCAGCCAGTGGTGATGAAGTATTACCTCCTAGATTGACTAGCCCGGACACCATCAGTAGAGGGCGCTACCAAAGAAGCAGAGTAATGTATGCTGACAAGGTTAAGAGCACAAGCTTGAGAACAGATAGTGTGGGTTTGAATCCTGGCTTGTCAGTTACTAGCTCTGAGACATTGGACAAGAGCCATTTGACCATACCTGGTGTCTGTTTTTCATCACTTTAATAGTGATAATATTGGCTACCTTAGAATTATTTAAAAGATTAAGTAAATGTGTTCAACAGTGCCTGGTACATGATTAGGTATGAACAAACTCTGGTGTTATTGTTTCTCTTGTTGGCTTGACTGGGGTTACTTTTGTTTTGCTGGGGTTTTTTGTTTGTTTGTTTTGAAAATAGTATAGGTCCCTCATTGTCTCCTCTTTCTAGCCCCTTGCAAGGTGGGGCTTTTAGGTATTAAGTTTCACCAAGAGCATGGTCCTGGTTGACTAGATAACTGGGCATGAGAGTCAGTAATGGGGTAAGATGGAACAGTTGGGGTGAGGGAAAAATCTGTCCTGAAACAGATTTAATAGGGATTAAATGAGAAGAATGCCAGGGCTCTTAGCTTTTGTTTCTTTCTCATTCCTCAGTGATAAGAGTACCAGCTTTGAGGACATTCATTGATTCATTTCATCAGAACCTACTGGTTGCGTGAAGCATTCTAGGCGATGGGCCCCAGGGGAACCTGGCTTTATCAGGACTCTACTATCTCTTAGCTGAATGACCTTGAGCAAATTTCTTAACCTCTGCATGCCTCAGTTTCCACTTTTATAAAAATAGGAATGATTCTGCTTTCCTAACAGAAGTGGCATAATAATTAAAAGCTTGCAGTGTACTTGCCAAAGCCCCTCACACACACACACACACACACACACACACACACACACACACACACACACAGTGAGTCACTCAAGCTGTAAGCTTTAGCAAATAAAGAATGGCTCACAACTCCACCTACTGGATTTCGGGCAAGTAACTTAAATCTTCTTAAGTGTAACTTAATTTCCCCATCTTTAAAAGAGGATCAAAGCAATACTTATTTCAAATGGCTATTGAGAAGATGAAATAAGGTAACATGCCTAAAGTCCTCAGAACAGTGTCTGGGACAGAGAAAACAGTGTATAGTGAGCTGCTGCTCTCATTAATTATTATTAATTTTTAATATTTTATTTTATATATTTCTTACATCATTTTTCATTTTTGCACAATGTATGCATTTTCATCTTGGTTACATTCCCCATACAATTGCGCCCCCCTTATTTTAACCCCAATCCTTCCTATCCCCTCCCTTCATTAATTATTGTTGTGGTAGAAGAGGTGGTATTTTTACTTGCCATTCAGAAAAGTATGCACCATCAAGGGGTATGTACAGGGTGTACCATGAGCTTAGAGAAATGCAGGGTTATGAGGAATCCAGTTTGACTTTTTTGTTATGGGTTCAGCTTATTAAGGCTTTAATGCTTGTTCATTGATACATAAAAAATTATTTTATTTCCTCCGAGTGTGGGTGTTTTCTGCACTTCTCAAGCTAATGTATCCTTTTGTCCCTGTCTCAACTACCCATGGCTCAGAGGATAGGAAAGTGCTTCACAGAAATGGATTGGGTGGCTCTGAGGTCTATGCCCGGGGAAAAATCAGTTTTCTAATTTTGTGTTGCACAATCTGGACTGGTTTTAGTTGCTAGCTAGACCAGAAACAAAAGTATTAATATGAAATGTGCAAAGAAACTCAAAGAACAGAAGATAAAAGGCTCATCTGCTTTTGTGATGAGTAGAGACCCAAGAAGCAAAGGAAACATGTTCTTTGACTTGGTCTCCCATCAGATTCCAGGAGCTCACTTTCCACCAAAATACCTTTCTGCTGGCATGTACGCCCACTTGGTTTGGGGAGCCTTGGTTACAAACTCTTCACTCTCTTAATGGGTATTGTCTTGCCTTCCTAAGTATGAAAGTACCAGAAGATAAACCACTTTCAACTTTTCCCACTATAAGAAGTAGTGAAGTTTCGCTTCTCTTATCTATCCCCAACCCCTTTCTTTTCTCTCAGGAATTGTTTGCTTTGAGGAGAGTGAGGGAGTCTCTCAAACATGCTTAGGAGTCTGAAAAAATGCAATCTGGGGAAGGTCCCCGGAGGTCCTGAATCAATGGGTCTGCATGGCACCTGGAATCATTTCAGGGAGTCATGTTTATAAGAAATATTGATGTTAGTGACCCAATGAGTGTTGTTCCTTGTGAAACAAATTAATTAATAAATTACCCCAGCCCATACCTATCTGCACATCTCCTAGGCAGCAGCCCCCTCTGCAGAGTGCAGAGTTTGCAAAACACTCTATGGTGGTCATATTTAAAAAAATGATGAGTCCCTGAGTTTCTACAAGGAATGGGCTGCTGCCTGGAGAGCTATTTCTAAATAGGAGCAAGAAGTACCAGGTTCTGTACCACTGCTGCTTTCCACTTCAGTCAAAATAAACCTCAGTTTTGTTCTTTTGTGTCTCTTCTTCATTTACAATGATGATGAAGTTCAAATAAAAAAGACTTCAATACCAATTAGCTCTGAAAACACCAAAGAGAACAAGACAGACATGGTAGACATTATCTTTGCCTCCAGAGTTTCTGTTGTAGAGGCAGACAGACAAAGCAGTAGTGAAGTGCTTGTAGAAGAGTGACAGCTTATGGTTAGTACTAAGAAAAATCTAAACAGGTTGGGAAAGAAAATAAGTGAGATACACAATATGTAGGGACAGTCTAACTCCAGAGCTGCTAAAAAGTTGCTCTGAAAAGTGTAAAGAGCAGTTTGGCATGCCATGTGTAGAAAAAGAATCTTCCAGGTGAAGGTCAGAACCAAGACAGTAAATGCTTTTCATAATAAAGAAATGTAAAGGTTGTCAAGAAGTTTGTGCTATTCTATGGTAGCCTTATGTGCAAGTTTAATTTTACCAGTAACTATAGTTAAAAAAAGTAAAACTGATGAAATTAATCTCAATAATCTATTTTATTAAATTCATTATACCCAAAGTTTCATTTCAACATAATCAATATGGAATTATTTATGGGAATCTTTAACATTCTGTTTTTCTTGTACTGTCATTAAAACATGTTTTATATTTTACACATCTGCTACATCTCAATTTGGGAAGCCACTGGGTAGGTGCTCAGTGCCTAACTCCTTTGGCTGGTGGTTTCTCTATTGGACAGAAAAAAAAAGAGATCTTGGTAAGCCAGGAAGAGAATGCAGTGGTATAGATTAGAAATATAGGCAGGAGCAGATGAGAAAGAGCTTTTTGGGCCATGAGAAAGCAGACATAAAACTCAACAAGAGATTTCTCTAATGGAGTCCCAGAGCAAAAGGGCCATTGCTAATTATAACTTGTCTTCACGTTGTCACATGGGTGGACCTGAAGGAGCGGTCCCTGTCTTTGCCCAGGAGACAGCACACAACAGCAGACTTTAGCTGAATCATTGCAAATTAAGAACAATGCCTTGCAACTATTTCAAAGACAAGTTTTAAGAAATTTACTTAAAGAATAAAGAAGGATGAAAATCCATGCAAATCCTACTGTAATTCTTTCTCTCGCTGTCTCCATATGCTGGCAGTGACCTCTTACCTCTCAGCCTGCAGTGATCTCACTCAGCTTGAATCTCACCTGTTCATAGAGCTGAGCAGTTGGAAACCATTGCTGCCATTTTCAAAGTTTTGGAACCTTGGCAACTAATGCACATGACAGAGCACCATTGTTGGTGTTCTTAGACCGACCCATCATAGGACACAAAGCCATGTGCCAAATGCTTTCCTTCAAGTGTCACGTACCCCAACCCCCAAATATTAATAATGAAAACTACACAATAATCATGACTTCATCAATGACCAGAAGTCCGGTAGTTAATTTTACCAAAAATTAAATAATTATCAATTAATGATTTCATTTTACTTGTCAATTACCAGAAGTCTGGTATGAGGAAGGTGATCACTAAATGTATTTGTTGAAAGAACCAGTGGATGAAGGCACAATTCTTGTTTGTTTTTTAACTTTAATGTATTTTTTATTTTTTTATTTCATATATTTTTACATCATTCATTTTTTAAAAGATTTATTTATTAATGCATACAAGAACTGGGATGCAGGCCAGATGCATGAGAGGTGAGAGGATTCACCAGAGACAAGCAGGGTATAGAACAGGCAAACTGACTGACATACACTGCTGAGGGGAGCAGCAGGGCGAGACAGGAGAGGTCTGCTGTGCCATGTGGGATTCTCGCCGGCCAGCCGGGATCAAACTGGCACTGCAGAGGCTGTGGACAGCTTCACAACGCTGAGCTCAACTGCCTGGGCCACCAGGGAAGGCCCTTTTTACATAATTCTTCATTTTTATACAATGTATACTTTATCATCTCTGGTAGAGTCCTCTTGAAATTCCTACCACCAGTTCACCTGTGTACCATCACCATAGTCCATTGTGCTCTTCCCACCCCTGTTTTGATACAACTCCCTCCTCCCCCACTGCAGAATGTCTCTGGTTTATAGTTGACTTTGATTTTTATTTTTATTTTATTATAATTACTTTTGCTTTCCTGATCCCTTATTTGGATCCCCTGCATTCCTCCTATAAGTGAAACCATCCGGTATTTTTCTTTTTCTTTCTGGCTTATTTCACTGAACATGATCCTGAAGGCACACTTCTTTATTGGGCATCAACAATGTACAAGAGACTGTTACAAGCTGTTGCTATAATACCCAGTAATATAAAGACATGATTCACACTCCCATTAGCATTGCTTAGGATTATCTGCTTCTGAACACCTGGACAACTTTAAAAATACTGGTATCACATCTTCTTCAACCTGGTGGGTCAGCGTGGGGTCAGATCAGGGTCTGATTCCTGACTCAGTGCCGTGGACAGAGACATCAATTTGGCATTTGCAAACTAGCATGATCAGTAAGCTCTGAAAGTTAGCCATAAAAATACATTAGGAGAAAACAGAAGAGTTCAATAGGGATCCTTAGACTACCCTGGAACGCTACGTGGAGGAGGTGGCAACTAACTGAACTAAAGAAGAAGAACAGGGCCTCCCCTGTGGTGCAGTGGTTGAGCACTGGGTTGCGAAGCTGCCGGCAGCCTCTGCGGCCCTGGTTCAATCCCCGGCTGCTCCCTGGCCACTGGAGGAGGGTCCCACCTGGTGCGCAGACCTCTCCTGCCGCCCGCTGCTCCCCTCAGCAGTGTACTTTGGTCCTTCTGCCTGCTCTGCTCCCCGCTCTGGCTCTGGTGAATTTTCTCACTCTCCCGCGCTTCTGACTGTACCCAGTGCTTGTATAAATAAATAAATAAAATAAAATAAAATAAATCTTAAAAAAAAACAAATTAAAGAAGAAGAACAAGTTGGGCAAATAAAGAGCAGGAGGGAGTGTGGACCATGAAGAAGGATTTTATATCATATTTTTTTTAATATCATAAGTATTTATGATCAAGTTTCCCATGATAATCATGTCTCTCTCAGGACGCTGTGGATGCAAGAGTGTTTGGAAAGGTACAAACCCTTCCACAAATATAAAGTATTATTTTATGGATTCTGTTTGAGGGAACCTAAGTTGATTGATGGGTGAGGAGGATGAATATTTGATAGGCAGGGAATGATCTGTGCAGCACAGAATGTCTCTGAGAAAGAACTTCAGTGGAACACAGCAAACCTCTCCCTCTGCCCTAGGGTTCAGAATTTTGTGATTAATTGAATTATTTAATAGGAAAATAACTGTTAATCTGAAAGTCTCTCTAAAATGTGTGTTTCTTTTACCATCTTGGACTAAAGCTTCAGAAGGGCAGGACCTTCATCTGTCTTTTCCTGGACCTGATGTATCCCAGAGTTTGCTTTACATAGTGCACCAGTCCATTAGTGTATGTTGTCAGAACAAGTAATAGACATAAAAAGGTAAGGTTAGGGATGCTATCTGCAAAATGGTTTGGTGTTTTGTCATGAATTCAAATAGGTTGGAATTAAACTGTTAATAAAGTATCCTAGAAGTATTTTGCTACATATCACATTATTTGTGTGTTTTTATATCACAGTTAATATATGAATACTTCCCATTATAAAAATAATTATTTTGAACTCGATGGACTAGAGTTTTCCACTGTCACTGTCATTCTTTTCCTATTCTCAAGATCTACAGTCTAATGCTGGGTATTTTGGATGCAGAGTTAGGATTATTTACATTCTGCTACTGAGAAAAATTAGGGAAGATATGTCCCTACAGGACAGCAAACAACATTTTAAGCTTAGAAATAGACATTGGAATCTATCGAAAAATATTTTATGGAATGAACAAATGAATGAATGAAAGTGAAAAAAAAGGAAACTAAACTTGTGCCTCCTCAGACCATTTTCTATATCACTTACTGCCTCTGAAAGTTTTGATTTAAACCTGCTGTCACTGTTAGGTGTGGCAAGAATTTGTGGGTTTAATTGGGACATTTATCTAGATAACAAGCTCTAACTGGGTGTTTAATAATGGAATGAGACTGTCAGGGACAAATTCCCAAAGCCCTCAATACTTGAGCCTTCATGTTGACTAAAAAGAAAAAGTGAGGAATTGCTGTACAAGTAGTGACTTTAGCAAGATACAGGGTCTTCCCAGATCAATATCCACCAAACAACAAAAGCAATTGATAAGTTAAGCAGTGATGAGCCAGATAGTACCTGTGGGGTCTCTTGACAAATGTGACTAACAAGTCCTTTACATTGCACATTGTGTAAGGAAGAGGCAAAGGCAAAGAGAGGGTTCCTTACTTTGCTGGGTAAAATCAGAATGTGGAGTTATGGCTGCCTATTTTAGTAAGATTTTCTTTGAGAGAAAAGTACACTCTTTCATAGTGAGTTTTCTTGCCATGTGTATATGAATGTGTATTTATTCACTCAACAAATATTTATGAAGATGCTTTTATGTGACTGCAGAGTATAGACCTTGGGTAAACCTCCATGTGTGTATAGCAAAATAAACCCATAAGGACCATTGTGTTAGATATAAACTCGATCTTTATCATTTCAAACTTCATACTGAATTATCTGAATAAATGATGAGAGACTCAGTCATGGACCAAATTTAGGCACTCTTAGCTCCTGAGAGTCTTTTTCTTGAGCTATTCTTATAGCAAGGATAGAAGATTAGATGCAGTGTGTCTGTTTTATAGCACTTGATAAAAATTTTGTAGTGTCCAGCACTGTTATAGTCACTAAGTGTGAGTAGGAAAATACTGTAAAACTCTTGGTCAATACCTACTGCCTTATAACCTGGTCAAGGTATAAAATCTAACATATAACAATTGGCTAACAATACAAGGTGGCATATTATTGTCTGACCAACAGTTATGTAGAGATTTGTAGAAAGAGGGAGAACAATAGGGCCAAAAGAGTCAAAACCTGTGTCTCATTATCCCAGTGACTCAAACATACACTTGTAGGCTTGAGAATATAAAATGGACGCAGAGATAATGACAAAGTGTTTTAATTAGTATAACCTTAATGATTAAGTTTAAGAAACAGCTTTTTGCTGTTGTTGTTGTTGTGTGTGTGTGTTTAATGTTATGAGAAGTCTTCCTGGAAGTAGGCAGCACCTACATTCTTTTCATCTGCTCTTTTTCAAAATGACTGCCCTGTTTTTTGGCATCTAAATCAAATTCATGGCAGGAAGAAAAGGAGAGATGGGGATCCAACATCATCTATTCCTTTTATTGCCCATAGTATCTCCCAACAGATTTTTTTTAAAGATTTATTTATTTATTTATACAAGCACTGGGTACAGTCAGAAGCGCGGGAGAGTGAGAGAATTCACCAGAGCCAGAGTGGGAAACAGAACAGGCAGAAGGACCGAAATAAACTGCTGAGGGGAGCAGCTGGCTGCAGGAGAGGTCTGCTGCACCATGTGGGACCCTTGCCCAGCGATCGAACTGGCGCTGCAGAGGCTGTGAGCAGCTTCGCAACCCAGCACTCAACTGCTGCACCACCGCCTCCCAACAGATTTTTGTTCATTTCTCATTGGCAAGAACATTGTTGTGGTAGACACACTTGACCTCTGGAGGGGCTGGGAGAGTGAGTGGTTGGTCTTTCAGGGGACATAGCAACAGATAAGGATAAGCAACGGAGAAAAGGGTTGGAGATGAGAGTTCCTGCGTTAGGAAGTTTTGTAGAGATGACATTTGATACAAAATATAAATCTAGAAGTCTTAACTTGAGCGGCATCTGATCTCTGACCAGGCTTCAATTTTTTTTTTCATAAAACTAGATCTTGACCATGGGTTATCTATAATTTAAGATATTTTTCTGCTGTAATATTCTAGGATTTCTCAGATACTTTTATAATGATTAAGAACTTTATAATTCTAGATACTTTAAGTACTTAATATATAAGATCTCCTTGAGTTCTCACCATATTGCAGTAAGATTGGCACCATTATTTTGTCCATTTTACAGAGGAAAGAAATAGGATTAGGGGAAAGTTAAGTAACTATCTGTTGGTGATATAAGATGATTGAGTCAGGATTCATCCCAAGGTGGCTGAGCCCAGAGCTCATTCTCTTCACCTATAATGCTATAGCTCATAAGGCAGCTTCATATTCTAAGGTATTCTGTCTCTACATCATGGCTATATAGATATAGAAATAGGTATAGATATAAATCTCGGACACTTAAATGGTTCTCATTTTTCAAAACTCCTTAGTTAACATGTGGAAAGTCTTTCGTCTGTGAGTTGTTCTCTATCTGCCTGATCTGTGTTCTACTGAACAGTCAAGCTCAGGAATGATTGCAGTGTGCTATAATAATTAGGAAGCCTTCTTTGTTTTCATTTGAATTCCACTCTGTCACTGGCCTGATAAGTGACTTAGAGAAAGTAACCTCATATCCCTAAGAATCAATTTCTTCATATGCAATGGGAATACTACAGTGTTATCCAGTGACTTTTTTGATGAGAAATTAGTGAGTGTGCTTGTGAAGTGCCTAATATGGTACTTGTCATTGTATCAGGTAATTGATAACTAATTGTGGAATTGATTAAAGTGCAATGTAAGAGTATAAATACAAACTAAAATTGGAATATTCTCTGAACACTAAATATGCTTTGGCTAGTATGTACTTACATGAGTCTCCTGCATTCTCATTGTGTGTCTCTGTGTGTATACTCACAGAGCAAAGTGCACTTGCTTTTGTGTGCACACACATATACATGCATATGCACACTTTGCTTTGACTGATGTCCACTTTGTAAACCCAAGTCAGTTGTAACTACCAACGGTAGGGGCCTGTTCTAATGCTGATTCATGAGATAGGCTTTGTCTAACCTTGTCCCCCATACATGTTTTATTAGTATTACTTATTTTGTTAATGAAAACACACACAAATATCATAAAAACCCCAACAGAAAAGAAGGTTAAAAGAAGAAGAGTGAAAGTCCCCTTTCCTTCTCCACAGATCTATTGGCCTTCCCCCCAAATATTACCCTTGGGAAGTTTCTTCTGTAACTTCAAAAAGAAATTATTATCAATATCTAAATGAAATGACACACACAGAACTTCATAAAACCTTATTTAAATAGCACAGTATACATACTCTTCACACCTTGCTTTTTTGCATCATAATATATCTGAAGAGCAGACCCACCTCATTCCTAAGGGTTCTACATATGGTTTTTTACTGACTCAAAATATATTGACCTAATTGATGGCATATGGGTTCTTTCCAGTTTTTTTTTGTTTCGTTTTGTTTTGTTTTTTAAATATGGTAGTACTACAAAGAATGTTCTTGCACATCATTTGGGCATATTCTTGCAATCTGTAATTCTTATAGATCTGTAGGGAACATTCTTAGTAATGAATTTGCTGGATTGAGGGTTATGCAAATTTACTGTGCTGATTGCCAGATGCCCCACATCCAGAAAAGTCTGCTCTATATTTTCCTTATAACTACCAGGTATGAGAAAATCTCCTGTTTATTCATTTCCCTCAATTTCATTTCTTTATCTCTCAGTAGCTTTCTTTAAAAAAGAAAAAGAGGAACATGCCTGTTAGGTGATTTATTTAGCAAGTGCTCTGGGTTTTTGCCTATAATGTTTCTCTGAGAAGAAGGGAGACTGCTGAGTTGTGGTGAACCCAGGGAAGTCATCATTCTGGCTCTTTGGGTGGACTGTTTTCCTAATTACAGAAAATTTATATTAAATGGTTGTGTATCTGGTACATGCTACTTTCTTCAAAGCAAGATGATGATGATGATGATGATGATGATGATGATGATGATGAAGATGATAATGATGATGATGATTTTGCTTATGTTCAGTCTCATCAAATAATTGTCAAGAAAAGTACCATATTGCTAGAGAATTGATCCTGTATACCACATGTTGGGGAGGAACTCTTTACCCTATGGAGATGCAACTTGAACAGACTTCAACACCCATTTCCAACAGTTAATGAAAATTTAACTTTCCATTCTCTTAGTGAATTTGTCTGATACCTCTCTCCAAATGTCTTACAGTGTTTTGCCCCCAGTCAACAGGATGCCAGTTGTCCACATTTATCTATAGCAGTCTCCTTCCCAGGCACTCCTCCTGTCTGTGGAAAAGGTCTACCTTCTATGAACCCTTTATGGTCACCAGCATCTAAGTACCTCAGTCCTCAACTCTGAGGTTGTCTAATGGCTTTACCATTCAAGCAAATGTAATATGTTCTCCCAAATAATTTTTTTATTTTTTTTAAGATTTATTTATTTATTTATACATGCACTGGGTACAGTCAGAAGTGCGGGAGGGTGAGAGAATTCACCAGAGCCAGAGAAGGGAGCAGAGCAGGCAGAAGGACCTAAGTACACTGCTGAAGGGAGCAGTGGGCGGCAGGAGATGTCTGTGCGCCATGTGAGACCCTCCTCCAGTGGCCGGGGAGCAGCCGGGGATCGAACCGGTGTCGCAGAGGCTGCGGGCAGCTTCGCAACCCAGCGCTCAACTGCTGCGCCACCAGGGAGGCCCCCAAATAATTTTTTAAAGCCATAAAAAAAAAAAAACACAAAAAGCCTCCATCTCATTACAAGCACATTCCTTTCATCATGCTGTGACCCTCTCCCTTACAAAGAATGTTTCCCAAGTAGCTTTCTTTAATTAGTTGTTTAATTTGTTTTGTTTTAATTAGTTGTTATTTGTCTCTAAGGATTATGTGAGGAAGGCCTACTCAGGCTATATCCAGCACTTTTGTCAAAGAAAGAGCATGACCTTTGGGGAAAGAGGAATCTGGAGTTTAATTCAGGTTCTATCATTTGCTTACTGTGTAACAGAGTAGCTTATTTTCCTCAGCAATCTTAAGGGGATAATTCTTAATGGATTGTTTTAATGCATAAAGGCCAGGCATTATTAGCACAAGGGTTAGAAGTAGGTGGTACTCAAAAAATAGTAGTGTTACCACTGTGACTCTAACTCACTCTGATGGTCAGTATCATTGAATTTGTAGGTTCTGAGTTTTATTAACCTCAAGTGTGAAATACACATTCTTATTAGTCATTGTTTCAATACTTTCTTTTCTTAACCCCATGGTAAAGTGTCTCAGGAAAAGACTGTCTCATTTTCTGTTTGGCTGCTGAGCACATATTAGGTTCTCAGTCAAAACCTACTGATTAATATTTTATTGACAAGTAATATTTTCTAGATCTGAAATACACCCTTCTACCTTCCTTGTAACCACCTAAGAAAACTGAAATTCACTATATAAGAAAGTGATTTTTTTCCTGCCTGCCTTAGGTTTTTGTATACTGTCAGGTTTTTGTATACTGACAAGAGACAGATCTCCTCTTTCTTCTCGGGATAAATCAGTCTTTCTCATTTCTTGCTCTTTTCCAAATTCCCTTTTGTAAGTCTTCCTTTTCTTTCTCTCCAACACATGGATTTTTTCATGTTCTTCTGATTGAAATTCATTTCTGGTGTCATAAATGCCCTTATTTCTTTGTGATTCTCCTGTCTACTCTCCCTCAAGTTGATATATTCACATTCTTTGGAAGAAAGCATCATTTGTTTCCTAGCATCTGATCTGAATAACAGTGAAATGTTTGTTTAAAATTAATGCTTTGAGCAAAGAACCCTCTGTTTACTTGACTTGCAATATTTTAATATTTAACATGCTATGATGTAAAACTTGTGGAAGAAAAATATGCTGGTGTGATCTGGTTGCCTAACAATTTACATTCAGCTGCAATATTTTATTTGCTATAATTACTCACTGACAAAACAGGGAAATGAAATGCAAAAATATAAAATGCTCTCAGTTTGCATTTTATTTTGGAATGTGAAAAATTCTCAGTTCTTGAGAGAGAGAGCATAAAAAGGGAAACCTGGCTTAGTCAGATATCCATCTCCACAAGCCGACTCTGCAGCAGTGAGTGTCAAACCGGAGTGAAAATTGTAGGCCTTTCAGAGAGTTTTTTAACAGAGGTTATGTGATGTAGACTTAAGGTTAGAGGGCAGGGCTCAGAGCATCACATTCCAATTCTTACTCAGAGTCCCTGTGATTTTGCCTAGGTCCTTTGACTGTATCATGCCATGGATCTGATCTTAAGTCTTTGAAGTTTCTTAGATGAAAGGTAGGAATCCACTGCGCTTTTGTTACAGAATGCCTGGCTCTGCTGCTCTTTCCTCCTTCTGTTATTTGCACTCTTGAAAGTGATGGATTTCAATGGAGTTGTGCGTCTGAGCAGAGCATTGCAGCTAACACTTAGGCCTTGTGTATACCAACTAATAGTTTGCCCCTTGCTTTCTACCTGGTGAAAAAGCCCTTCCCTAGATGCATGAGGTGGAGGTCTCATACATTCAGATCTTAGATCCTACATCCATTCACTCCACACTCATTTGTTGTTTCAAAAATGAAAAGCATCTGTTTTGGGGCTTCTAAATAGAATTGCCACAATGCATTTTTGCAGGAAGTAATTGACAGAGGAAATCAAAACAGCATTTATGGTTCAGATTTATCTTTCAGTACTTGTTGTCAACAAGTACTCTCTAGTTTAAAAAATGAAGGGAAAAAGAAAGAAAATGAATTTCTGTTTCATATTTTGGGGGGATTATTACATTGCTATTATTAAATTGTTATTACATTGTTAGTATCTGAAAATGACTGACAGTCGTGTATTGATTCCTTATAATTAAAAATTTCATTTTTCTCTTAATAAAGTACTTTCTTCCCAGATGTGCAGTCATTTTCATGTAACTTATTCAAAATGGGTAGTATTTTTATAGGAGAAAAATATACAAAACAGCTTACCAAGATTAGTTAATATGCTTTCCAATATTTCTGACATATAAAGCAGTTAATGCAACAGATTAATCATTACATAAACCATGTGTTGGCAGGATTTGAGTAAAGTTCTTAGAAATAAAGAGAGTACTATGTGGTGCATATTAAAATAGATCTCTTTCTCCAAACAATAACACAGGATTTAGTGATCCTTTGTGAGTCCCCAAGTAATGATTCTGTTTTAATTTTATTTTTAGCTATAAAGTTGATTTTTGAATTGAAGAATGTTTCTTTACAGAGAAAAAATGTTTATGTGATGTAAGGATGGGTTTTAGTAAGCATCATATTTTAATCCTACTTTCTAGTGTTCTTTATTTTATGGTTCAAGCAAATTGTAGAGTTTTCCCAGAGTTAAGGATGTCACTTTCCTATGGCCAGATTCTAACAAGATATTATATAGCTACCCATTTTTCTCCATACATCTGGTCATGTGGTCTGTCAAAGGAAAAAAGAATCATGGAGTCTGAGAATTGAAATTGCTCTCTTTGGATGGCACATTATGTGACCACCTGCCTACTGAAGTATACTGTACTTGATAGTTACACTTCATGGTCACAGAAAGTTCCTGGTATGTTCTATTTTCTACCTACCTTGACTTATTTGCATATATAGTTCCTGTACCTTCAAAAGGTCAGCCTGGACTTGACCATCATGGTCTCTCTGCACCATAACCTTTCTGCTAAGCTCTTGCCATGTAGTGTGTTTCTCATTTCCCAATTGACATTTTGTTCTATTTTATATGACATTTTTTTATGTGTCATTGTGAGAGACCTTTACAAATTGATTGTGCTATTAATTCCTCTTGTACCAGAAAACATCTTCAGAATCCTTGTCAATACAGTGTCCTTAGGTGCCTTGATCAATGGGTTAGAGTTAACTTGCATGGAGTTGATAATCCTATGTGTCTTTACCACTAACTTAGGTAATTCTGAGACTGAGCTTTGGGATCAGAGCAGATATTATTTCTACAAAAAGGAAAAGCAGGAGACATTGTTTGTATAGTGGTAAAATACGTATACTGTAAAATTTACCATCTTGACCATTTTTTTTTAAAGATTTATTTATTTATTTATACAAGCACTGGGTACAGTCAGAAGTGTGAGAGGATGAGAGAATTCACCAGAGCCAGAGCGGGGAGCAGAACAGGCAGAAGGACCGAAGTACACTGCTGAGGGGAGCAGCGGGCGGCAGAAGAGGTCTGCGCGCCATGAGGGACCCTCCTCTGGTGGCCGGGGAGCAGCCAGGGATCGAACCGGCGAGAGGCCACGGGCAGCTTCGCAACTCAATGCTCAACCACTGCGCCACCGGGGAGGCCCCCCATCTTGACCATTTTCAAGTGTACCATTCAGTGCCTCTGAGCATATTTGCATTGTTATGCAAAGTAGTATTGCAAAATTACCATTTCTAGAACTTTTTCATCATCCCAAAAATAAAGTACATACCCATTAAGAAGTAACTCCCTAATCCCTCCGCTCCCCAGCTTTTGGTAACCTCTATAGTACTTTCTATGTCTGTGATCTTAATCTAAGTGTCTCGTTTAAGTGAAATCATACAATATGTGTCCTTTTCCTCTGACTTATTTGACTTAGTATGATGTTTTCAAGGTTCAATGTTGTAAAATGTATCAGAATTTCCTTCATTTTTCAGAATGAATGATATCCTGCTGTATGTATGTATGTGTGTGTGTGAGTGTGCATATATCACATTTTGCTTATTTCAAGGAATAGCATATTAAATCAGGTTATCTAGGCAGAAAATATATGGTAATGCAGGTAGGTGGGTGGGAAGGCTCAGAAGAAACAGCTCAGGTAGAGTTTATATTCCCGAACCTTCTAGTGCTCTACTTAGTAATAGTACACATTACCATTGTATTTTTAATTAGCTTTCCTGAATCTCTTCTCTTTTATCAGCCACATGGACATAATAATACCTCTTAAAAGTCTATTGTAAGCTTAATGTGAAATAAGACAGAAAGTGACTTGTCTGGCACACAGTAGATATTCAGAAAGTGAATACCATTTCTTCCCTTATCCACTACTCTCCCACTTCCCACAATTCCCACCCATGAGAAGAATGAAGAAGTATTTCATACAGGGTGTGTTTCTCTTATACTGTAGGGGAAACAAAATGTAGGACCTTGAGTGCCCAGGACATGTATTTGCAAACCATCAGGCAAGAATGGCAAGATCCTGGTGGAGAGTGACCTCAATGACCTTGACCACTCTATGTCTGTTCCATGAACCAGAGATGACTGGCTTTGTGGATCCTGTCGTTCTTAGGAGAGAAAGGAAAGCATGCCTTTCTATCTGCCATGCTGAAAATACCTTTTCTGAGATAAAAGTGCCTAGCTCTCTTTCAAACTGCTTTTTCTTCTTCCCATGAAAAATCCTTTTCATTTTGATTTTCATGTTTAATTTCTGTCTTCCTGCCAAGCCAGCAAAGATTATTTGAGAAATGCTTCTGCTTTCTTGGTATCAGAGTGTTAAATCTGCATGACATCGAGACCTGTGGTGGCATGGTTTCAGCAGCTGGCAAGCAGGATAGCTGGAAGAACAACAGAGCAAAACATACACCCGCCCATTAATGCATTTGAATCAAAAGTCAGAAGCATATGCTTGGAATCTAACTACTGTTGTGGAAACATCTAAAGTTACAACAGAGTAAGAAATGCTGAAGACTTTCTGGTAAAGAACTTCCTGCAAATAACAGAATCCAGAGAGGGTGATGGGAATAGAAAAATAAAAAAAAAAGGAAGCCCCGTATCTCCCACCCAATTATACATTTTATGGTTACTTTCAGGTAGAAAATCTTCTAGTTCCAAATAAATCAAAAGCCATAGAAGCAGAAGCAACCTGAGCTTTCTAATCTATTCCAGAATTTCTGGAGGTTGTCCTCTGAGGAATCCTTTCACATTGTGTGTCTCTGAAGAGTTACAGCCAAGTTGAACTTAAAGGAGGAAAACAGAAATATATGCTAGCCTTCCACTCCACACTCCCTCAGGAAAGTGTATGTGGAAATTACATAATGCTGTTGGCACTTTCAAAGATGTGTTCTCAGCTATCTTTCTGAAAAAGAGGACTAGTCATGAGTTGGTTTTGGACAACACAAATGATATTGGATTGTGCATGGAACAACTTTTTCCATACGTTAAAGCTGGGGTTCATTATTAAGTGTCTGGACATTATCCAACATGCCCATGTTCACTAGCTGATTTTTATGTCTATGGAGTCTTGGGAAATATTGTTCATTATGTTCAAGGCTGCTCGAAGGGATTTATGGTGGTTTGGGGTGAGTGTAACATTTGGAATCAGATCTGAGTTGTAATTTTCTCTCCTCAAATACAAGCTGTGTGACTTTTAGCAAGTCATTTAACCTCTCTGAGTTAAATTTTTCTTCCCTGTAAGTGTGCCACTTCAAAATGTTGTTCCCAAGATTAAATAAATCAAAGATAAAAGTTTTCTAAATGTTTTGTACAGTATTTGATGCATAGTTAATGCCTAGAAAATGTTGATTTTTCTCTCTTCTTTATTATCCCAGTTTGCAGTATCATTTTTGGGGTACAAACATTAAAGCACTTAAACTCTGTGTAGCGCCATCTTTATGACACAGATTATTGGCCAGGAACCTCAGAAATAAATCAGAGCATTAGAAAGGAGAAAGCCTATCACTGCACATTTGTCAGTTGACATCTCTTTGCATTTTCTAGTTGGAGTATTTCGTAGTAAAGTTTTTTTTTTTCTTTTCTTATCCTTGAAGCCATGTGTGTAGGATAGTGTTTGACAGGTGTTTTTGTGTGTGCCAAAGTGTGGGGAAAGTGACAAGGAGAGGCCCACTCGAGATGTCACTTCCCTGTACTGCAAGCTGGAGCTGACAGTAAAGTCCCTTCTGAAAAACCCTGATGGTGTGTTGGAGCTTTTCAGCATCAAGAGAAGAGAAGCAGGAAATAGTCAAGGGTCCCTTTCTAGAAGTAGGAAAAAATGTTTCTGGTGTGCACAAAGATAGCTGAGAGTACTCTGGAAGAGGAGTAACATTTTCCTTTTACTTCTGTAAAGAATCATAGTTTTATTTCTCCTGTATCAGGCACTATCCTTTCTTCTCTCTCTCTGTCTCTCTGTCTCTCTGTCTCTGTCTCTGTCTCTCTTTCATACACACACACACACACACACACACACACACACACCAGTGTTCATGCATTACCTTCAGTGGAAATTCGGAGTATTCCGCAAAGCAATCTGTTCTCACTTCATGGGTTCCTTAATTTAAAGACTCCATTTCTCACCAGCAACAGTTAATGAATGGCATTATATTTGGGGAGGTTAAAGATGGAACTTAGGGCCTCCCCTGGTGGCGCAGCGGTTGAGCGCTGGGCTGCAAAGCTGCCCACAGCCTCTGCAGCCATGGTTTGATCCCCGGCTGATGGGTGAGGGTCCCACATGGCGCGAAGACCTCTCCTGCCACGCCCACTGCTCAGCAGTGTACTTTGTCAGTCTGCCTATTCTGTTCCCTGCTCTGTCTCTGGTGAATTCTCTCAGAAGCATGGGAATGCTTCTGATTGTACCCAGTGCTTGTATAAATAAATAAACAAATCTTAAAAAAAAATGGAATTTAAAATTTAAATTAAAATTAAAGATTTTGCAGCTGATGAGATATAAAGGCACAAACAACCCCAGCAACAACAAACAAAAGAAGGTAGCACTTGTGGACTTTGTCCTAGGCTCAGCAAACACTAGACACCTACTAAGTGCTCATTATTAATGAACAGATCAGGCAGAATCCTTGATGTCTGTTTCTCAGTATTACCCTTAGTACAGCTGTCAAGATAATGAAGTTTCTAGCTCCATCACTAAGAGTTCCCAATAATTTAAAAGCCATGATGCTCAGAAGTGTTTTCTGGAGGGCACAATGGTGGCTAATATCACAGCAATGTCACTCTATTGATGACAGGATCATAGGGTACATTTACACTTGTTCCTCCATTTACTTGTCAGGAGAGACCTTGTATTTTTTTTTCTCATCTGACCTTGGCATTTTCATTTATCTTAGCATATGAAAGTATTTTCCAGATTCTTTTTTTAAGTTTGTCATTTAAAGTGATTTTATGTAGCATAACCTTTCTTCTTTCTTTTGCTTCTGTCTGTTCCTATTTCTTTCCAATACTTGTTTGCAAACTTGTCATTTGATTCTAAAAAGAAATTTGAATTTAATCCAATACTTTTGTAAATTCTGCTATTAAAACGTCTAAGCAACTCATTTGTGAAGTTATCATTAAGTTAAACTGATTTTAATATCTATAATAGTGCAATTTTATAAATGTTCTCAGAGATTGAACAAAATCATTAAGGTTGTCCTCTCTCAATAAATGTAGGTGTTTTTTCCCCCTCAGATAAATTTCTTAGAATCAGAAGTTTACTTCTGATTCACATGTATAAAATGCTTTATTTGAGTATAACTGTAGATAGATTTATGCTAAGAAGTGTATGTATAGATGTGTGTATATATTTGTGTGTACACAGTTGTGTGTACATATGCTACAGGAAAAAAAATTTTCCTATATTTAATATTTGGACTTTTTCATGTTGTAAGCATCATATAAGATTACAATGACAAAGTACTATTTGGAGAGGTGATGTGAAGGAGATAGAGTAAGAAATGAAGAATTCTGAGTAGGCACAGCCTAAGTGACTTATATATGATAGCTAGGAAAGAAAAAAAGGTGTGAAGTGTCCTCAAATGATAGACATGATTTTCTTCAACTATTCATATGCCTGGACAGATTTTTTCTAAGACGTCACAGTTGATAGTGTCTTGGCCATCCTTCTGTCCTTGTGGTTCTTTCATCTTCACTTGAACACATGTAGCAATTTCTCTGTGCAGGCAATGTGTTTTGCTTTGATCAGAACACATGCTAGTAATGATAACATGTGTAGGCAAAACATATAATTTGAAAACAACAAGGAAGGCACAAACATAAGAATTCTATTATTTCCCAAAGAATTGCTAGACACTTCATAAGTGACAGGCAGATTGCTAAATGCTTGGGACACAAGGGCATAAGAGGCAGAACTGGTCCTTGGAATGGTGGTGAAGGAGACAGTTAAGAAACAAGTAAAACAGGGCGTCCCTAGTGGTGCAGGCTGTTGAACACAGTGCTGTGAAGCTGTCCGCAGCCTCTGCAGCACAGATTCAATACCAGCCGGTCTCGGAGATACCCACATGGCGCAGCAGACCTCTCCTGTCTCACCCGCTGCTCCCCTCAGCAGTGTATTTTAGTCAGTCTGCCTGTTCTGTTCCCCACTCTGTCTCTGGTGAATCCTCTCACCCTCCCACACATCTGGCCTGTACCCCAGTTCTTGTATGCATAAATAAACAAAGAAAAAGAAACAAGTAAAACAAAATAAGATAATTATGGACTGGTTCTACATGCATGTAAAGGGAAGGGGAGAGCCTATTTTAGATGCTGTGGTTAGGAATGGGCTCTCTAAGAAGATAACATCTGAACTGATAACTGAAAGATGAGAAGGAAACAACTGTGCTAAGAACAAAGGGGAAAGCATCACAAATAGAAGGATTTGCAACCGAGGCACTGAGGTGGGAAGGAGCTTGGCATATTCTCATGCTCCCAGAGGTCAGTGCGCCTGAAGCATGGCGAGCAAAGCAGAGCATAGACTAATATGAATTTAGAGATGCGGTGAGGAATGAGAGGAACAAGATCAGGAGTAAGGAGAGGAAGATTATACTTTAAGGGCAGTTTTAAGTCCATTTGACTGGCAGATTTAGCAGATAAAAATGCAGGATGCCCAGTTAAACTCTCTAATAAACAATAAATATTTCTTGGCACTTTAAATACGACTGCAATATGTGTGGCGTGTGCCCATACTGAAAAACAATACAATTACTCATGATTTATCTGAGAGTCAAATGTAATTGAATATCCCATATTTTATCTGGCAACCCTAGATGGGAAGCCACTGGTGGGCTATAAGTGGGCACAGAGCATGATCTGATTTGTGTTTGTGAAAGATCAGTCAACTTGGTTTTCTTGCTAAATGTTTCACCTGCTACTTTTCTAATTCTCAGAAGCAGCAGAAATGGCACTTGGTTGACAGTGGTAGAGTAGTTTCCAGGAGTCCCCACTCCTTCCCACTTTTCTTAAATAAGCTGCCTATCTTCTATTCCACCTCTGGTTCTCAACCTCAAGGTGCCTCTTACTGAGAAACCCACCCTCTCTCCCCCCACCGCAATAACCATGTAGTCTTAAGTATCATGAACAAAGGCATTAGTTTGCGGACTGTTGTCTGGTTTCCCTATTACTGTCAGCAGTTCACTTAACAAAGGCATGACTTTGGATTAAGTAATCAAGTTCTAAAATTAAACATGATTTATACTGTTTTCTTTTAGGAATGATCCTGGTCATTGTGCACATATGTAATTAAAATGGGCATTTGGGAGCAATAAGAAGCCAGGCTCCACAGTTAGAGGCACAAGAATAAACCACCACCTGTATAGCATTATGTACAAACACCAACCTCAAAAAGACCCAGCAGCATAACAATATGAGTTCCCTTTTGTTTTATCTGTAATGTTGTTTTTCCTCTAAAATGAATAGAGGACAGAATTAGTCTTCACATTTCACAGGGCATCCCTGCTATTTACCTACTGTTGTGTTTAATGGGATATTATTATTATATGCCTACATTTCATATACAACAAATTCTTAGCAAAATGTGTGTATGTGAATGCAGCCTCTTCAATGTATTAAAGTTGGTTAACTTTACACATCAAACTGGAAGATAAAAGTGGGCACTTAATATTCACTGGATATACTGAGACTATCCATGTTTATATGCTCAATTTCCTAAAATCACAGAATCTTTCGTTATCTTGTAATACATAAAAGAGATGGTTGGAGCTGAGCTATTACTGTGTCAGACAAACAAGTCACAAGGTTCCATTTAAAGTACATAGGCTCTGCATGGCAATATGTCTTGGACTCGAAACTCGCATCAGAAAGCCTGGCCTGAGTTCTCGGCATGTTTCTCAAGAACATTTCTAGTTTAAAAATGCTGCTCAGCATATGTTATAGTGCTGCAACCTGTAAAGCATTCCTGGCTTTATTTGGTGGTTTTCTGTTTCTCTCATTTTCTCCTTCCCTGTTCTGTTATGCCTGTATCAGGACTTTTCTCATTCAAGTGTCCTTTCTCAGCCAGAGGCTAACTCTGTCTTTTTTATTTCCCTCCCTAAATTTGTGAACAAGTTCTCTGTCCATGGAAGTGGAGAACTAATGGGCTAGCCTGGAGCCAGTCATATATATTTGAGACAGTTGCTGCACAAAGTTTGTGCAGCCTTTCCGATTCCAACTTGTAAACACCGGTGGCAGGTCGGCCTGCGCAGATGCTGCCAGGTTCTGATTATTGCAGCATCAGATATAGCTGCTGGCTTGACCATCTCCTTGAATTGACTGGTATTCTGTTTGTTATCCACCTATCTATTGAACACCCATGTTTGCCTAGATTTAGCATTTGACTCTGCAAAATGGTCAAACTTCCCACGTGTGAGATGATAATAGCTTTAGAAAGAGGCATTGAGAACTAGTAAATGAAGCATGTGAAAAGCATTTTAAAAAGTAACTCATTGAATGATTCTACTGTATTACATACTTTTATTAATTTATACAAATGACCCCAATGCCTGTCGAGAATTATTCATATATGAAATATTTTACATGTGAAACAGAAAATAAATCAATACGTACTTTGGAAATACAAGCTTATCATTATTAATGATGGGGGAAAATTTTAGAAGGGCATCGGGCTTGACTGTAATGAAAAATTAGAGTTCCCAGTAGAGACAAAATCTCCACCCTGAGCTTCAGATTTACAGAGGCACCTGCTTGCTGGAGACACCTATTTAGATGATATATGTAAGCCTCTCCAACCTTGCTCTTCTCCAAAGTTTTCCTCCTCAGCTATTCTCCATTTCAGTTTTTCAAGAAAATCGAAATCTCCCATGCCCTCCCTCGCCTTCATCACCACATCCCCACATTAAATAACATACCACATCCTTTCAGTTTTGCTTTCCAAGGATTCCTCACATGCATCCACTTGTTCTCATCTCAAGGGCTCGTGTCTTTTCCGGTGGAAAGGGGACATGAGGGGAGGACAGGAGAGGAAAATTATTTAACTTTCAAAAAATATTATGGTGTGATCACGTTGTGCAACACAAATCCAGCACTTTCTCACTTCACAAAACTGAAACTCTATACCAACTACATCCATATGTATATAGAGATAGCTAGCTAAATATAGATATAGATATGATATATAGATCACACATATATTATTTTATATATATGTATTATTTTTTCTGGGTTTCTTTTTCTTCCTTTTTCTTGATGGTCAGTGAGAATAAGCAAAAAAAATGTAGATAAAACTTTGAGTCTAAGTAATACCAGTTTATCACTGTATGCTTATTTTTTTTTTTTTTGAACTCTTACTTTTTTTTAATAGAAGACATACAAATGCATAGCTGTCATTTGCATGCCTGCTGTTTAAGGAAACATTGGTGACACAGTTGAGGCCCCCATGCCGCACCCTCCCTGGAGGAACCGCGCTCCTGTGCTGGACTGCAAGGCCTCCGTGGGCGGGTTTCCCTCTGCCTGTAGGTTTGTGTCCACAAGCCCTAGGACTGTCATCTGATAGATTTTTTTTTTTTAATATTAAATTTTATTTTTATATTCCCCCATACAATTGCAAACGCCCCATTCTGACCCCAATCCTTCCCCTCCCGCCCCCCACGCCCCAAAAAGTGTCTCTGGTTCATAGTTTTTTGTTGATTTTGATTTTCACTTTCTTATATTCATTTTCCTGGTCCCTTATTTAAGTTTTCTAGATCCCTGCTATGAGTGAGACCATCCGGTATTTTTCTTTTTCTTTTTGGCTTATTTCACTGAGCATGATCCCTTCCAGCGCCATCCATGTTGCTGCAAATTGCATGTGTTTATCTTTTTTGAATGCTGAGTAATATTCCATGGTATATATGTACCACATCTTCTTGATCCAGTCATCTATTTTTGGGCATTTGGGTTGTTTCCAAAGCTTAGCTATTGTAAACAGTGCTGCTATAAACATAGGGGTGCAGGTGCTCTTTGGAATTGATGTTTCTGTGTCCTTTGGGTAGATACCTAGGAGTGGAATTGCTGGATCATATGGAAGCTCTATGTTTAGTAGGTCCAGAAATCTCCACACAGCTCTCCATAGTGGTTGGACCAGTTTGCACTCCCACCAACAGTGCAGAAGAGTTCCTTTTTCTCCACACCCTCGCCAACATTTGTTGTTGCTAGTTTTTTTAATATGTGCCATTCTCACTGGTGTGAGATGGTATCTCATGGTAGTTTTGATTTGCATTTCCCTGATTACAAGTGATGTTGAACATTTTTTCATATGCCTGTTGGCCATTTGCATTTCCTCTTCAGAGAAGTTTCTTTTTAGCTCTTCTGCCCATTTTTTGACTGGATTATTTTCTTTGTTGTTGCTGAGTCTCATCAGCTCTTTGCAGATTTTTGTGATCAGTCCTTTATCATTAGTGTTGGGTGCAAAAATGTTCTCCCAGTTGGTGGGGTTTCTCTTTGTTTTTGTTATTGTCTCTTTTGCTGTGCAGAAGCTCTTTAATTTGATGTAGTCCCAGCTGTTTATCTTTCTCTTCACTATCACTGCTTTGGGTGATGTGTCTGTAAAGATGTCTTTGATGTGCAAATCCCGTAGTGTTTCGCCTATATTTCCTTCTATGTATTTTATGGTTTCAGGTCTTATGTCTAGTTCTTTAATCCATTTTGAGTTGATTTTTGTGTATGGTGTGAGGTAGTGGTCAAGCTTCATTCTTTTGCATGTAGCGACCCAGTTTTTCCAGCACCATTTATTGAACAAACTTTCTTTGCTCCAATGCATAGTCTTTGCTCCTTTGTCAAAGATTAGTTGACCATAAATCTGTGGGTTTATTTCTGGATTTTCTATTCGATTCCATTGGTCTGTATGTCTGTTCTTGTTCCAATACCATGCAGTTTTGATGATTATGGCTTTGTAGTATAGTTTGAAGTCTGGGAGTGTGATGCCTCCATTTCCTTCTTTTTTTTTCAGTAGAGCTTTGGCTATTCGGGGTTTTTGGTGATTCCATATGAATTTCATCAATAATTGTTCTATTTCTTTGAAGAATGCCATTGAGATTTTGATTGGAATAGCATTGAATCTGTATATTGCTTTTGGTAGGATGGCCATTTTAATAACGTTTATTCTTCCAATCCATGAGCAGGGGATGTCTTTCCATTTCTTTGTGTCTTCTTCTATTTCTTTTAACAGTGTTTTATAGTTTTCTTTGTATAGGTCCTTTACCTCTTTTGTTAGATTTATTCCCAAATATTTGATTTTTTTTGTTTCAATAATAAAAGGGGTGGTTTTTTTTATTTCTTCTTCTTCAGATTTATTGTTTGTGTATAGGAAGGCTACTGACTTTTGCGTGTTGATTTTGTATCCTGCCACTTTACTGAATTGATTGATGAGTTGAATTAGTTTTTCTGTGGAGATTTTGGGGTTCTCTATGTATATTATCATATCATCTGCAAATAGTGATAGTTTGACTTCTTCTTTTCCTATTTGGATTCCTTGGATGTCTTTCTCTTGTCTTATTGCTCTGGCTAGGACTTCCAGTATTATATTGAAAAGCAGTGGTGAGAGTGGACATCCTTGTCTTGTTCCAGATCTTAATGGAATTGCTTTCAGCTTTTCACCATTGAGAATGATACTGGCTGTTGGCTTGTCATAGATGGCCTTTATGATGTTGAGGTATGTTCCTTGTATCCCAAGAATTTCAAGGGCTTTTATCATGAATGGGTGTTGCACTTTGTCGAAAGCTTTCTCAGCATCTATTGATATTATCATATGGTTTTTATATTTCTTTTTGTTGATGTGTTGGATAACGTTGATTGATTTTCGGATGTTAAACCATCCTTGTGCCCCTGGAATGAATCCTACTTGGTCGTGGTGAATTATCTTATGGATACATTGTTGGATTCTGATAGCTAAAATTTTATTGAGGATTTTTGCATCAGTGTTCATTAGGGAGATTGGCCTGTAGTTTTCCTTTTTTGTGTTGTCCTTATTCGGTTTTGGTATTAGTGTAATATTGGCTTCATAGAACGTGTTTGGTATTGTCCCTTCCTTCTCAATTTTTTGGAAGAGTTTGTGAAGGATAGGCACTAATTCGTCTCTGAATGTTTGGTAGAATTCATTTGTAAATCCATCAGGCCCTGGGCTTTTGTTTTTGGGGAGGTTTTTGATTACCATTTCAATTTCGCTGCTTGTAATTGGTCTGTTTAGGTGTTCTATTTCTTCTTTATCTAGCTTTGGGTGATTGTAGAGTTGTAGGAATTTGTCCATCTCCTCTAGATTGTTAAACTTGTTTCCATATAACTGTTCATAGTAGTTACTGATTATTCTTTTGATTTCTGCTGTGTCCGTTGTGATTTCTCCTCTTTCATTTATGATCCTGTGTATTTGTGCTTTCTCCCTTTTTTCCTTTGTGAGCCTGGCTAGGGGTTTGTCTATTTTATTTATTTTTTCAAAGAACCAGCTCTTGGTTTCATTGATCTTTTGGATTGTTTTTTTAGTTTCAATTTCATTTATTTCTGCTTTGGTTTTTATTATTTCTTTTCTTCTACTGGTTTTGGGGTTTTTTTGTTGTTCTTTTTCTAGATCTTTGAGCTTCGAGATTAGGTTGTTTCTTTGAGTTCTTTCTTGTTTTTTGATGTGAGCTTCTATTGCTATATATTTTCCTCTTATTACTGCTTTTGCTTCATCCTATACATTTAGGATATTGGTGTCCTCCTTGTCATTCAATTCAAAGAATTTTTTAATTTCTTCTTTGATCTCCTCGTTAGTCCAGTGGTCTTCCAGTAGTGTGGCTTTTAATCTCCATGAGGTAGGATAGTTCCTTGCCTTCTTTTTATGATTTATTTCTAGTTTGATGCCTTCGTGGTCAGAAAAGATGGTTGGTATGATTTCAATCTTGGTGTATCTGTTGATGTTTGTCTTGTGCCCCAGTATGTGATCGATCCTGGAGAATGATCCGTGTGCACTTGAGAAAAATGTGTACTCCATTTTTTTTGGGTTTAGTGTTCTATAGATGTCTGTTAAGCCCAAATGCTCTAGGTCCTTATTTAGAGCTTTAGTTTCTTTACTTATTTTTTGTCTTGTTGATCTATCCATTGTTGATAGTGGTGTGTTGAAGTCTCCCACGACGTATGTGTTTTCTCTGATGTCTGTTTTCAGAGAAGACAACAGTTGTCTGATATATTTTGGTGCTCTTTCGTTTGGTGAGTATATGTTAATGAGTGTTATTTCTTCTTGAAGTATTGTCCCCTTGATCATAATGTAGTGACCATTGGGGTCTCTTTTTATTTTTTTGAGTTTGAAGTCTGTTTTATCTGATATAAGTATAGCTGTTCCTGCTTTCTTTTTTGGCCCATTTGCTTGTAGGATTGTTTTCCATCCTTTGACTTTGAGCCTATTTTTATCTTTTGTAGCTAAATGTGTTTCCTGGAGACAGCAAAAGGTTGGGTTTTGTTTCTTATAGAGGCATGTTTTAATTTATGTTTGTTGCTTGTTTGTTTATACATGCACTGGGTACAGTCAGAAGCAAGGTTTCGAGTTTTGTGTGTTCCTCTGGTAGCATCGAGTTGCAACGCGCTCAATTTTTGTTTCTTAATCCAGGCTGCAACTCTGTGTCTTTTTATTGAAGAGTTTAGTCCATTTACATTTAGAGTTAATATTGATATGTTAGCATCTGTATTTGCCATTATGTTTGTCTTTCCTTTGATTTTATTTATTCTTTTAATAACTTTTTTTTTTTTTGGTCTTCTTTCGTTGTTATTCGTCCCTCTGAGGTTCTGGCTTTAGGATTCCTTGTAGTATTTTTCGGAGTGGGGGTTTATTCGTAATGAAATTCCGGAGTTTCTCTTTGTCTGGGAAGGTCCATATTCTTTCTTCATGGAGGAAAGAGAGCTTTGCGGGATAGAGTATTCTTGGTTGGCATCTGTTTTCTTGGAGTCTGTTGACTATGTCCCTCCACTCTCTCCTTGCCCGTAGTGTTTCTTCAGAGAAGTCTGATGTCAGCCTGATTGGTTTTCCTTTGAATGTTATCTGTTTCTTCCCTCTTGTCAGCTTCATTATTTTTTCCTTGTCCTGGATTCTTGGGAGCTTTACTATTATGTGTCTTGCTGTGCTTTTCCTTTCGTCGTGGAAGTTTGGTGTTCTTCTTGCTTCTTGTATATCAATTTTCAGCTCCTTCTTCGCATTTGGGAAGTTCTCTTCAATTATCTCCTGGAATATTTTCTCTGTTCCTACATCTCTCTCCTTTCCTTCTGGGATTCCTATAACTCTTATATTTCCTTTCCTCATGGAGTCAGATAGTTCCCGAAGTCTTTCTTCATTCTTTTTCCTTCGTACTTCTCTTTCCTTTTCTGTTTTGGTTCTTTTATTTCTGTGTCTTCAAGAGAACTTATTCGTTCTTCCATTTCATCTATTCTGCTTTCCTTGCTTTTCCCGGAGTTCTTTAGTTCCTCCATTAATTCTTTGATCTCCTGCATTTCTTTTACTTCCCTCTTAAGGGACTCAATTTCCTTCTTCTGATCTATCACTTTTTTAATCATGGCAATTTTAAATTCTCTTTCTGGAAGGCTCAGAAGTTCTTCCAAGTTGCTGTCGTTGCAATCTGGGGAGTGGTTTTCTTTTTGTGGTGTGCTTCTTTCCTGAGGAGTTGTTAGGTTGCGTGTGGTTCTTCTACTCCCTACTGTCTGTTTTCTAATTTGTCGTATGCGTTGGGACACTGTGTTGCTTGGACTGACTGACATCTTGGGTGAACTTCTCCGCTCCCCTCTGGCTCTTCCAGGAGCCATCTCTGTCTTCTGGGGGAGCTTTCTGCTGGTTTTAGGCAGTTTTTACTGAAGAAATGTCCCTGTTCTCAAATGGCGAAGCGGGATGCAGTCCCTGTGCCTCCGGTTTCAGGCACACTCTTCTGCGCACCCGGTCTGTCCCGGACGTGGGTGCCTGCTCCCTCTGTGGGCTCAGACTGCTGGTCGGAAGGGGCCTGGCGTGGAATAACTTCCTGGCTGGCCACTGGGTCCTACAGAAGCCTTCTGCCCTTTTCAAGCAGTCTTAAGAAATTTCCTGTTCTATGGGGTGTTAGTGACTTTTTTTTTCCTGGTCGCTAGGTGGCGCCAGAGATCTCTCCTATTGTCCTTGGGGGGCTGTTTTTCGCCTCCCCCCACCCCGTGGGACAGGGAACAGAGCGGGAATGGTAGGGTACACCTCAACAGCTTTGGGGTGCTGTGTCTGCCTTGTGCCCCACCGTCGTGTAGAACCCACGCCCCGAATTTTCGTGCCCCGGGTCTCAGTTCAAAGCCCTCAGTTCCAGGACGTGGGCTGTAGCCCAGTTCAGTGGCGCGGGAATGGCGCCTTTTGCACCGCTCCCGTTCCTGGGCGCCTGGTTCCTGCTCACTCAGGGAGGGACCTTCACGTCAGTGAGGACCTCCGCGCGTCTCCCCGCAAGCCTAGGTCGTCTCCCCGCAAGCCTAGGTCGAAGGCGCGGGGAACTGGGCAGCTGTGATCCCGGTCTGCACTTGCTTTTCAAGCTCGCCGAGCGCGCCACTTTTCCGCGCCAGCTTACCGGCAGCCTGGGCTTTGTGCGCCACTCCCGGGGTCTTTGTTCTTCTCTAATGGCGCCCGAGCGGTTCCCTCACCGCCGCGGCGGATCCTGCAGGGTTCGCCTCAGCTCCCGTTCACGGGGTGTGGTGGCTGCAATAGTTCCTTTCCACGCACAGTCCCGCTTGCTGCGTCGTTTGTTCTTGTTGGTCCTTTTGGTTTGTTGTTTCCCTCCTCTCTGTGGGTCGGAGAGTGCCGCCTCTGTGGGCGGGGGAGGGGAGCAGGGTTCTGCGCTTCCCTCCCTTCTAGTCCTCTTTTATGGCCACTTTCTTCTTCGGGTAGTTTGCTGGAGTCACCCGTTTATCTTCCGTGTCCCAGTTCTCACTGGGACCTGCCGCTTTTCCTCTCTATTAACTTTTTTTAATGGGAGATCTTACTTGCAGCGTCTCCTCGCCGCCATGTTGCTCCATCCCCTCCACTGTATGCTTATTTTGATATTCCTAAATGATGAATTTTAAGTGAGATCATTTATCTGTGGCTCTGGCCTTTCAAGCTGACTGTGTTCTCAGGACTTGGCATGGGGACTTGTCCCAGTATTTCCACCAGATGTCTTACACTGACTTAATTTCAACAATCTGAAAAGAAGCCAAGGTGACCTAGGATAGGCATTTTTGTCAAATTATCTTTTCCAAAAGAACTTGTCGGAGTGCAGTGAGATACAGGATTTGGATATAACTCACATTTTCGTCATATAAGCATGCTAAACTTGCCAGCAAAATCCTGCATCATATGAACTCCTGGTTTTATCTGGTAGATAAATTTCTCTGGCCTACAAGAATAACTGCAAGATATTGTGGTTATTCTTCATATTTTCCCATACCCTCTTTCTCTCCTCCTCCATCCTTTCCTCCTCCTCTTGATCCATCATTGTCATCAGTACTAAGACACTAAAACAAGTAATACTGGCAGTAGCAAAGACAAGAAGGATGGCATTTACTTTGCATTGTTGTAGAGGAGATAAATCCTAGGCACTCAAATTGGAAATTCATCAAATGCTGTCTCAAGGGGTTTTGCATGCTTTGGCCATGATGTCTTCTACTTAGAAGTTCAAAGAAGTAGCCCAAAACTTTTTGTGATATTGGTGGGTAAAGGTTAATGGAAGAATGAAAACTTTTAAGTCTAACTCATAAAAGGCAGCTCATCTGTCAGACATATTTGTTCTATTGTAATGAAAGATCTGCCAAATCCTTTTGCCTTTTCAAGTAAACCCATTGTTTTCATGATTTTCAGGTTTTACTTGACTGTAAAATTTCCTCTGGGCTACAAAGCAGCACGTGTAATCTATTTGGGAGTGAACATTTTAGCAGAAGTCAAAGGAAAAAAAATCAATTTAGCCGGTTTTGACTTATAACAGTTAAAAGAAAAATTGAAAGTATTGGATTTTGAATAAGTACTTTTGCTTCACAATTTGAGGTTTTGAGGGATGTTAAAATATCACTCACCATATTGGTTAGTCATTTGGGTTAGTCTATTTTACTATTTTGAAGTTATAAAATCCACCAGGTAATTAAGTGGGCAGCTCATTGTCAAATATTTCACATAAAGAACCATTAGGCTTTGCAACACATCAAATATTAATCAGTTGGCTCAGGAATTTTTGTTTGTTTTTTGCTTGAATCGGTTATGTCATATGTATAGACATGAGAAAAGTGACCCAGTTTCTTTCTGGGGCTTTCAAAGCAAGGTATATTGCTAAAACGCATTAGTCATAGTTTTCTTATATGAAAATATATATTTCATCTGTATATACACAGGATAGAGAATATACGTATATACACAAATATGTGTGCTAATGTCTCTATATATGTATATATACATATTATGTATATATAAATGCATATGTGTGTATGCATGTGTATATAAACACACTATTGGGAAATTGCTAGAAATTTTGAGTTTGGGTAAAGCTGTATTGCATAGGGCTCAAGAATGTGGAGTTTATGTTCAGATTTCCTGAATACAGATTTCACCTTCGCTGTGTATTAACTAATGGCTTTTGCAAGATACTTAATCTCTCCAAGCCTCAGTTTTCTCATCTGTAAAATATTTCTCATCTGTAATATCTGAGTCACCTTTTGAAAATGACATTAAGTTGTACATGGTAAGTGTGATGTGAAAGTGGCTGGCAGAGTGCCAGAAAAAAGTAGGTGTTGGAAGAAATGGCTGATGTTACCATTTTTCTTATCAACTAGGCAAAAGATAAGTAATTTGCCATCATTATGTGTTTACACAAAATTATCCAAACAACTCTCTTGGACTTAATGTGCCAAGGAAATTGAGAAGGACAGACTGGTTCTTCTAGGCTAATTCAGTCAAGGAAGGGTTTTATTCTGGGTTGATGAGTTCAGTCTGTTCTCTACCTCGTGTCACTGTGCTGCTGCTTTGAAATATCCAAATGTCAAGATAAGGGAGAAGGAAACAGAAGCTAGAATGCTTTCAACTTGAAGATTGGTGCTCCAGCTCTTTCACATTTCTACAAGATTTGACCACATGAAGAAAAGGTAAAGTCAAGAACATAGAGATTGCATTTTGTTGCTCCCTGTTCTGCCCCCACAAACATACAAAGCATAGTGCCTGCACAGAATAGTACTTAAACAAGATAACAGTATGAGAAATGTATGACAATTACATATTTCTTCTTTGACAAATGACCTTTTTATTGGAAGTTCGTTTTTTTTAAGATTTATTTATTTATGCATACAAGAGCTATGGTACAGGCCAGAGATGTGGGGGGTGAGAGGATTCACCAGAGACAGGGTGGGGAACAGAACAGGCAGACTGACTGCTGACTGCTGAGGGGAGGAGCGGGCGAGACAGGAGAGGTCTGCTGTGCCATGTGGGTTGCTCCCTGGCAGGCCGGGGATTGAACTTGAGATGCAGAGGCTGTGGGTTGCTTCATAGTGCGGAGCTTACCCCTCTTGCACCACCAAGGAGGCCCCGACAAATGACTTTTTAAAAGTCAGAACTTTTTGGTTTTGATCCCTGTTATGAGTTGAACTATGTTCCCCCAAAACAGGGTCTGTTGGAATCCTAACCCATCCTCGGAAAGTGGCCAAATCTGGTGATAGCGTCTTTACAGAGAGAAGCCAGTTAATATGAGGGGTGTCCCTACAAAAAGGGAAATTTGAACAGAGACACATACAAAAAGTATGATGTGAAAAGAAACAGGATGATAAAAAGATGGCTGTCTACACTCCATGATGAGAAATCTGGCACTTCTCAGCCCTTCTCAGCCCACACTGCCAGCACCCTGATTTTGGCCTCCAAACCTCCAAAACTCTAAGAGAGTAAAGTTTTGTTGCTTATGCCACCCAGTTTGTGCTACTTTGTTGTGGCAGCTCTAGCAAACTAATACACTCCCACAAAGGATATATTGAAATCAGGACTACTGGAGACAGAAAAAGGTACAATATTTGAGGTTACATTTTCCATCCCAGTTGTTACTTCAGTCTAAGTATATTTGTAGCATGCTATTTCAGTGCTCAGCAACTAAGATCAGGGAACTGCGTCTGATAAATTTTGAATGCCTTTTCCTGGGGGATTTATCCAACACACAGAGTTGACAGTAACCCTGGATGAAATGTCTCCCAGTCATCTGCAAGAGGCGTCTTTATACTTTCGGGCTCTGGTAACATTAAGTAGGCTAGCAAAAGTGGGCTTTCCTCTGAGAGGGTTTTGTGGATAAAGTAGTAATGAAGGCAGAATTTTTTTTTAACCAAATGCTTCTTTAAAATGTAGAATTTTTGAAACCTTTAGTAAAATATTTCTCAGAAATGGGAATAAGAATTAGGAAGTATAAAAATGAGTTAAAGAAAAATGATTTTAATGGATTTTTGCTTAAGAATGAATACATAGTATATTTAACCTATCCTTCTCTCAACCTTTGTCCCAAAACACATGTACTGTAGAGAAATTAAGAGAGACCATTTCAACAGCTCTACTAATAACATGGTGGAATAGAGAGGTTGGAATTACCTTCTCCCCTGAAAACAACTATAAAAATTCATCACATTTGCTCAAAGAAAGACTTAGAAATGCTGTGATTAGAGTCCCAGAACTTTCCCACAGAGATCTTAAACTAAGGCTGGTGGCTGGCTGCAGGGAAGGAGTGGGAGGAAGCAAAGGGGATTGTGACTGGAATAGCAGAAGCCCCAGGGAGCAGAATAGGCTGAGGGGCAACTATACAAGGCATGATGGAACATTATGGGGCCATGTGAGGAACTTTTCTCATGCATGGGCATGGGTCTGACCCAGGACATTAGGACCTCCATAGCTGGCATGGGTGGGGAAATCTTTCCTTCCACCCCCTCCCACAAGAGATCAAAGAAGCTCCTTCTGGGGGTGTCCTGATGCATCCTCAGTTGGTATGCATCAAGACACCCATGGGGTGATCCTTTACTTTACTTACTGACTCTGATCCTTGCTGCATTGACAGAAGTGGGGTCTCACATACTGAATGAGATACCAGAATTAATAAAGGCCATAAATTGAAGGCATATTCTAATCCAGTGTCCTTTGCCTTCTTCATTGGCCTAAAGGTAAATAGGTCTATAGCTAATTAACTCAGAATTTCTTTGAGAGACCTGATTTCATCATCAGGGCAGTAATTACTATTCAGGACATTATATGCTTTGACGTTTGCCTGAAGTGTAAATTATTAGTGTCTGAAAGACGTAATTGGTCCAAAAGGAAAACACAGGAGACAAAATAAAAAGAGAAAGTATTTCTGAGCTAGTTTTCCTCTGTTCCACCGAGCTCATCATCAAGGATCAAATATCCCCTGACACATTAGGAATGCCCCATGTGGGTTAGCTCCTGGAGAGCTGTTGGATTTATACTGTTCTTTTCTAGGATTATGTCAGAACTCCAGTCATAGGTTGGGAAATGGGATGGTTTGGTTTGTGACTTAACAAAGTATTCCAGGTGTAGTATTTGTTTTGTGATTTAAATATTTTTAAGATTTTTAAAATTTATTTATATAAGAACTAGGGTACAGGCCAGATGCACGGGAGGGTGAGAAGATTCACCAGAGACAGAGCGGGGAACAGAACAGGCAGACTGACGAAATACACTGCTGAGGGGAGCAGCAGGCGAGTCAGGAGAAGTTTGCCATGCCATGTAGGTTTCTCCCTGGCCAGCTGGGATCGAACCTGCATTGCAGAGGCTCGTTACAGCTTCACGGTGCTGCGCTCAACAGCCTGTGCCACCAGGGAGGCCCTTGTGATTTAAGTGTTAATACATCAGGAGGTTATGCAGAGAAATCTTTACGGATATATTTTAGATACATATTTATAACCCCCAGTTTTTTCCCTTTGTCAATCCCTCCTTCCATCTTTTAGAAGAGCTTGGGGTTGATATTGTGAGTTCTGAATATATTTTGAGACCCTGGAGTGTTTCACTATCTACCCAGAGCTGCATTCAATATGTACGGTCCTAATGTTCAGCTTAATTAAAAGGAAATGCAATCTTTCCATGCATCTCACAAAGACACAGGAGTTGGTTCATCCCCCTCAGCAGTATTTCTTCACCCTCTCAACACTTCCACACCTTGGAGCTTTTCCAGAACCATGCATATGGCAACTCCCTAATCTCCCTCTGCTTCTTGCCAGAGGGAGATTATGATATATGCTTAGTCCCTAATTCTTTCTGTCTAGATCCATGTTTACCAGTTTTAAAGTGCAAGAGAGCCAGAACCAGACTTGAGAGAAGGGGACGGAGAAAAGGCAAGTGTGAGAACAGAGGAGAGTCACACATGAACAAACAGATCTTGATTCTGCCTCGAAGACACTAATTATAATTTAATTATGCTTTGAAGAAAGTCAAGAAAGAAGAGAATTAACCTTTACTAGGTGCCTCCAACTTTTTAGACACTGACTTTTGTAGGTATAGACTCCTGATGATTCCAGATAATTCTTTCTTTGGAAATTGTTTTATTACTGTTAAACATTTTTTGCTCACCATTATATTTTCATTCTGTGAGGCATGAGTCTCCATAAATATTTACTGAATAAATTAAATAGTGAGTGGAGCAGTGACTTGCAAGGCAAACTTGAACCTGTGGAATTGCTTTCACCTCATAGGTGAGGATAGTTAGACTGAGAGATTAAACACTTTGCTAATGTTAAAACTGTTTGGAAGTGGCAGACCTAATGATTCCAGCTCAATATTTTTGAGCTCATTTTTTTTTTTAAATCCCAAATAAATGCACTTTGTCTTTCACAGACAAAACAAAAACTCAGGTTCTATATCTCATTGCACAACAACAAAGAATCTTCCACTGGATCACCTTGCCTGAGACACAGTCTTCTCCCATCGTTTCTCCATTGTAAGAGTACTAACTCACCAACCAGACACTTGTTAGGGTTATCATTTGCTGCTACTAAAATATTCCTATCATAATGAGCTGGTTGGTATATAAGACTAAATGAAAGTGAGGAGTTAAGTGCAACTTTATATGCAGAAAGTCCTGTGTAGTGTTGGTCAGTCTCAATTGTGACCTAATTTGCAGTTCTGATTACCAGCATTATCCAGGCACTCTGTCCTATCACCTCAGTTTGTGGAATTTGGGAAATTTTTCTGTATTGCTTTTAAGTGACACAGGCCTAATCAAATATCCTCTCACATCAAAGTCCAATTTATAATACCAAAACAGGCAAGGCTCTGGGTCACGGGATGAGAGAGCAGCCCTCGGAGTTCTGCTGGCCTGTCCTAGCTCGGCAGATCATCAGACTAAGACTTCTCAGAACCGAGTTTAACAACCACTGATTCGGACAAATGTTCTTAATTTTATAGTTAAGGAAATGAACTTCAGGGGGACTGAGTGTTACAGGGAAGTTCACAGAATTATTAGTGACCCAGGAAGGTTGAGAAGTCCAACCAGAACATTTCATACTGTGCTATGACAAACCACTGAACAACAAAACAGCAACTGCAAGCCCTTATTGATTGTTTATCATGTGTCAGGCAAAGTGCTAGAGCTTTACACCTATTTCCTCAGTAAATCTTGCAACAACTCAGTAAGAGTAGTCCTGCTATTTTCCCAATTTCTGAATAGTGAAACTGAGACATAAAATTGTTACTCATTCTTATTTCCCTAAAATCACAAAACCAGGAACAGGGGGTGGCTGGAGACCAGAGACGTATTCCTCATCGCTTTTTCTCTTCCCCACTCACCACTTCTTGGTATTGCGTGAAAAACTATGAATTCTCTCTTAGTAATTCAGTAGCTTGCATATGTTATGGTATATTCTCCCGGCTCCCAGAATTCTTTGCTCACTGACACACATGTTGATGTAGACACATCCACAGAATTCCTAGAGTTACCTTAGTTCACAGCTGGAGCACTACCTCTCCTCTCTCTCTAAATAGCTTGAGATATGCCTTACACCCAACTGCACCACTCAGTCCTGATGTAGAACCTTACTCTAGAAGCATTGCAAGAGAACATCTATCCACAGAGAACATGATTTAAAATTTTGCCTAAGTAGGCCTTCACACAATAATTCTTCCCTGTAGATTGAGAGACTAGGCCTGTGCCCACATTTAGAGGTTGAGGAGCAGAAGTTACTCCATATGATCCTAAAGTTCTGCAAACTATCTTAATCATAGTTTTGTCACTCTTAGCACCGTAGACCCCTACCCTCACCCAGAAACATGCTTTTCTTCTGACTTTTCAGATTCTTCCCATTTCACCTATTTTCCTATATCCTGAAAAGCTCTTTTCAATTTCCTTTGTAGGCTATTTTTCCTCTAGCAGACTCCCAAAGTGTTGGCATTCCTCCTGACTTCATCCTACCTTCCCATCTCTTCTCATAGCTGACCCAGAGAATATCATTGCTGTTGATGATATTTAGCCCAGAGAATGGACTAAATATTGAAATGTGTGACCTATGCTGGCGGAGACCTTTTGTGTCCTTGGCTCATTACTGTATTTTCAGTAGATCACGTAGTGTTTGGCTCATAGTAGGTACCTAGTAAACACTTGTGGATGAAAGATCAATCCTGAACTGATTCGGCTTAGAATCTTTTTCCCTTTTGGCTGAAGGTTTGTTTTAGCAGAATTCAGAAAGGAAGCTAATTCCCCCAGGAAAGAATAGCAAGCATCTCTCTATACAGATATTGCCAGACCTAATGGTTCAAAGTGAAGCATTACACCTCTGGTGAAGTTACTGGTACTCCAGAGAAAGTGGGAAGTGTTTGAATTTTAATTGATAGTTGATCTCCCAGTTTTTGTTTTTATCTAGATCTGGTCAAGTTAATATTTTATAGGAGTAAATCTCTGATCAAGTGCTGGTGTTTTAAGTCAACAAATGTTTATTCATCCAAATTAAATTTGTAAATGGGAAGTTGAGATTAGAATCTGACTATGATTCTTCCATTGCAGATTGTATTACTAATCATTTTTCAAATTAGGTGTCCCATGTGACTAAGCATGGCAGATTAGATTATCCAGGGATGTGAACATATCAAAATATATCCTATCCTGCTCTCATTTAAATGTGATGAAGTTACTTTTCATCAAGAGGTAAAGTGTATGTTACCTCTTCATGGATCTGGGTGGCCCTCGAACAATAGAATATGTCACAGTGAGGCTGTGTGAATTTTTAAGGATAGGTCCTTAAAGAACTTTGACTTTTTGAGGGATTCTTTCTCTCTCTTGGGATGTATATTTAGGAAAACTTGAGGAAACATGTGAGAAATCGGGTCACCCTGATGACACTATCTTAAAGAGACACAGGAGAATGTACATGGAGCTAGAAACGGATTCCCTTGGGTAAATCTTGCCAGTTCAGATTCTAGTCATGTGTATCAAGAAACCTTTAATATGACCCCAGCTGAGCCGTGTCTACCTGCAGCCTCATGAGAGAGCCAGAGACAGACCTCCTAGGAAAGATGATCTAAAACTCCTGACCTGCAGAAACCATGAGAATCATAAACGATGACTGTTTATTAAGTCACTGGGTTTTGGGTATTTTGTTACATAATACTAGTTAATTGGGATTATAGACAAGGTGTTCTTAACTTTCCATATTGGAATTTGATTATTATTCTGTTTTGACTCTGACCTTTACTTCATACTTTGGTAGCTATTTGTCAATGAATATTAATTTTCTTCTCATATTGCTTTCTTCTGCTCTTTTGGAACATTCTATGATAAATTCTTTATCAGCGCTGAGTGACTTTTTCCCCTAAAACATGTATCCCTTTCATTTGTTACCAAAATTTCTCTCTCAGGAATAGTTTGAGCTGCATTCCAGGTGTTTAATGTTTTGCACCTTAATGAAGGCACAACTCAGGAAAACAACTATTGAACTGTTGGGCATTTCATGAATATTGAGATAGTATGAGAATTAAAGGGAAATGTACTAGCAACTGTCTACACTCATACCTTTAAGTATTATTTAAGGGTACTTTTTATTTTGTCAAATTTCTAAAGTATATTTATATTTGAAGTAGGTATTATCAGAGTCTTAGAAAAGCATACAATATTATTTACAATATAGTATGTTTGACAAATTCCGTGTGAGTTATGGCAGTGGTTAACATTTGAAAATAGTCACATTTTATTCTCACTATATTCTGTTGAACCAGGTAAGAGTTATTTGATTCAGATCAATAACTATGGCACATAAAATAATAAACCCTTTAAAAAATGTAAGAGTATAAATTATGTGTGCTTGTAGAACTGGTGAAAAACGTAACATAAAACTTTAAAATATTATGTCTAGGAAGTGTAATAATCTATCAGTTATTAAGATATAAATTAGGCAAGAAATCATTACTTTGAAATTTAACAAATTACAGTGTGTTCAGCTGATTTTTCCTTCTCAGTATAGAAGCAACTCTGAATATACTTTTAAGACTTACTTGATTTTAGGCAGGAATATGAATGGATTAAATGACCACCCAGATTATTTACCAACTCAGGAGAATTTCTAGTACCTATTCAGTATTATGAGTAGTACAAAAATTCATTATATATGTACATTCTACCTTGTCATAGAAAGGGTTCAACTCAGCTTACGTAAATAGGAAGGTTTAATAAAATATAAATAAAAAAGATGAATTATATGGAGAAAGAGGATTATTAAATAAGTCAAAATGTTCATGTGGTTAGTTCTTGTTAATGGTATCTTAATAATAGAACAAAACATGGTAACATTGGCAGTTTTTTCCTACCACTAATTGTCTTTAAAATTGTCTAAGTCTTAACATAGTCTTGCTTTGTTTTTTTTTTTCTAATGATGAAAATCAAGATTCCTTCACTAAGGCCTCCCTGGGGGCATGGGGGTTAAGTCTCAGCACAATGATGCTATTTGCAGCCACTGCAGCAAAGCATGAGTTCGATCCCCGGCCAGGGAGCTAACCTACATGGCACAGCAGACCTCTCCTGTCTCACCCTCTGTTCCCCTCAGCAGTGTATTTCAGTAGATCTGCCTGTTCTATTCCCCACTCTGTCTCTAGTGAATCCTCTCACCCATCCCCATACCTTTGGCTTGTACCCGTGTTCTTATATGCATAAATAAATAAATCTTAAAAAAAAGGATCTTAAAAAAATGATGGTGACTGTATTAAATATCTTGGAATCTTTAAATTGCTGGTATTCTTATTGTGGAAAATACAAATCAGTGTAAAGATATAGCCCAACATGCACTTGCCTTGTGGAAGGGTAGAAAACATGAGGATTCAGCCGTAACTTATCTTCTATCTCTAATGCCCCCTCTGTTTGAACCCTGAACACAGCTATGTAAATATAGATCATCTTTAAACATGACTATAAGGGAAAGAATTGAAAGATGTTTTTCATTTAGGATGGTGGAATTACAGATTCATTTTTATTTTTCCTCTATGATCTTTTTAATGTTGTTTTAAGGATCTTTATGGTAGAAATAGGGAGAAAAATTATAAAAGGTTTATTACTTATCAAGTATAACTGGCCTCCAGGGTATATGGAGTCTTTGAGGATAAAACTTTGATTATACAGACAACCTCATTCAATCATTCAGGTAATATTTATCTAGCAAGGCATTATGGGAAGCACAGAATCACAGTGGACCTACTGTTCTCACAGAGTTATAAGGACGTTAAGAAGTAAAGTAACATGCTGTGTATATTAAGAATGTGAACACTTCCCTTTTAGGGAGTGATACTGGAAATGCTTGTGAGGAGTTGAACTCCAGTCTAGTTCTGGAAGGATTTAAGATTTGGGACACATGATTCGGAGTCGTGAATGATGTTGGTCAAACATTTTCAGTTTTCCCTCCATCCAGGCACATGATGGAATTATACCTGTAATATAGGGAGGAGTCACATAACTAGTTATGACCATTAATTGTGTCACATTTGGAATAAGCACCTAACTACTAGTGCTAAACCCTAGAGAGTTTTCTTTCCTAGTCTTTCCCCCACGCCCCATGGTTCACAGCAATGCTCCCATGGTTGGAGCAGGTGGTGGCTTCATCAGTCTGGACGCCTGAGTAACAAAGGTGATAGATCTGATCTTCTGGCCCAGAGTCGACGAGTAGCAGAAAAGAGGTAAACCTTTCTTGTGACAAGACACTGAAATTTTGAGACTGTTTGTTATCACAGCAACACTTAGCATAATCTAATAATATAATATATTCAAATATAAAACAATATTAACTGCAGAAATACATAGCAGAAATTTAATTTTGATTGGAGTCAAAAAGCATTACTGAGAAAGGAAAAGTTATGATATATCATGGCCAGGCTGGAACTTTGGGTTAAGATTCAAAGAAAATAAACCATTGCAGTACACCTGGACCTCCTCTAGATTCAGCATATTATTCCATGTTCTACACCCACTCAAACTGAAAGTACACAAACTTATATTTAAGGGAGGGACTTCCCTGTACAACTTTGACTAATCTTTAGAACAAAGCAAAATGAAACACTTTGCTCTAATAATATCCAAAATACCTTTTCTCTATATCCTAGGCATTCTGTGGAGTGCATGTGGCTGTAGGACTTGCTCAGTCATCCTTGGACCTTAATAGTCTTCCTAGGGCCTGTGCAGTAATCGCATGAACTCAATGCTAAGCATGATTTTATTGGTGTGAAGAGAATCTCTCTGCCACAAGCAGAAGGCTTGATCCTCTGAGTCAAGTTTGTATATTCATTGCTCTGTGTTATCTTTTTCTCCAGAGCGTGATGAAAATGACTTAAGGTTTATAAAATGTTTGAAGAAGAATTAGGGGGGAAAAGTACACTCTACAAGAATGAGATGGTAATAATAATAAAGTTAGACTTGAACCAGAGATTGATAAAGGAAATTTGGTTTGATTTGCATCAAACAAACCTAATGCTATGAGTGACTGGTAAAGTTAAATCTTATTTCTAAAGTCCTTAAACATTCCAATTTCGAACTAGGGCTTTAATATCATTTTAATGCAGCTTTTACATATGAATTAATATAATAAATGTCAATGTTGAATAGAATAAGGTCACATTTTACTACTTTGACCAGAAGTGTAATCTTCCAAGATTCAATTTTATTACTATTATAACAGTCATACTCGATAAGGTCACCGATATTTCTTTCCAAGTGATATAATATATGACCACAGCCTTTATACCAACTTTAGTTTTTGCAATCTGTATTTGTATTCTGAAAAACGTTGACAAAGATATACCACGGACATCTCTTGGTCAAATGGCAGCCTGGGGAAGATATTTTCCCTCTAATTTATGGAAAATTTGAAAATGGTTGAATGAAGTAGTTGAGATGTAGCGTTTTCTTGATCATGTCATCCTCTTGCCACAGATAATTAAATTCTTGTGGAATTTTAGTCTCTTGCTTGAAAGGGAAAGGTGATGCTTGAAGACCTTTCAAGAAGTGAAATGGAGGATCGCTATCTATTCACTGGCTGTTGTGAACCAGCCAGCTGGCTAGCGTGCACAATTCATTTGAGTGACATGTTCATTGAATCAGAAGAGTTCAGGGTTGTCAGGGATGGTAAAGGGCAACGAGCAAAGCCATCACCTTGACCCTCCTCTGCAACATCCTCACCAAGTGATCAATCTCTGCCAGTACAACTCCAGTGGGGATTGTAAGAATACCTACTTTATAACACTGTTGAGAAGATTAAATAAGGGAATATATGTATGTGTATCTATCTATATATATATCTATATATCTGTATATATATATAAATAAATAAAATAGATCCATGTCTGCCTCTTTACAAATGTTCAATAAATGCAGGTTGTTGCTGTTGAACATTCTGCGGACTACCACCTCAGGGGATATTGGTTTTCATCTTCAAGGACCGCTCACGGTTAAACTTACTTTTATATTTAATCCAAAGATATCTTTAGTAATACTTTTACTAACTTACTTAGTTCCTTTAGATATTATGAATATTAATGCTGATGCTAAAAGTTGTTAATGAACATTGTGTGCTTAGTAGGTGTTGGTTACTATATCCAGTGCTTTGTCACATTTAAAACTCATTTTGAATTATGTTAAAATACTGAAAAATAGAAAAGTAATATAAAAGTTAACCATTTACCTTCAATCAGATCCAATGTTTAGCTATATTTTATCATACTTCATTCATCTGTGCACTTCTGTTTTTGCTAAAGTATGTTCAGAGAGTTCTTAGAAATAGTTTGAACTCAACTCTAGATATAAGGAAATCATGATTAAAAACTATAGAAATTTTCTATGAAATTACAGTGTCATCATGTTTAATAATATTAATTGTAATTTCTTACTATATTATGTTCAAACTTCTGTGATTGTCTCAAAATGTATTTTCATCATTAATTTGTAAACATGAACCCAAACCAGATCTTTACAATATGTGTTGTTATTTATTTTACTATTCTTAGAATAAAAATTTTTATGAATTTGATTTTTTTAATTTGGGTTGCTTGTCCTATAGACTTTAATAATTTGAATTAGCCTGTTTTCTTCCCCTTGGTATTATGCAATTTTTTTTTAATGTTAAGCATGAATTTTCCCATTTATTTTATATTTTCAGTTTTATTCATTTATTTATTTTTTAGTTTACCTTAAAATGAAATCCTTTTTATTTTACAACATGGCTAATTTTTTGACAGTATATTATTTCTCCCCTCAAATGTTGTTGCCATAGTTCTCCCACCACTGAAACAACCATAGTCTTCTATCATAGTCTGTTGTGCTCTTCCCTTCCCACTCCTGAACACCTCAGATCTATGGTCAGCTTGCAAGGTTTATCTTTTTCTGACCCTTTATTTGATTTCTGTATATATTCCATATGTAAGTGAAAACATGTGACATTTCTCTTTTTCCTTCTGACTTATTTCACTGACCATAATCCCTCCAGCTCCATTCATGTTGATGCAAATGGCATGAATTTATCTTTTTCTTTGCTGAGCAGTACTCCATTGTGTACATACATCACATCCTCTTGATCTATTCATCAGTTCAGGAGCATGTAGGTTGTTTCCATATTTTGGCTATTGTAAAGAGTGCTGCAAAAAAAAACAAGTGGATGCAGGTTTCCTTTTGAATTAGTGTTTTTGTGTTCTTTGAGTAGATGCCTAGGAGGAGAGAAGCTGGGTTGTATGGCAGATCCATTTTTAGTGTTTTGAGGAACCTCCACGCAGCTTACCATAGTGGATGGGTCAGTTTACATTACTAGCAGCAATGTAAGGGCATTCCTTTTTCTCCATATTCCCACTGGCACTTATTGTTTCTGGGTTTTTTATTTTATTTATTTTTTTTTAAGAGGCATGTATTATTTGTTTGTTTGTTTGTTTGTTTGTTTTTTTGTTTGTTTGTTTGTTTATACAAGCACTGGGTACAGTCAGAAGTGCAGGAGGGTGAGAGAATTCACCAGAGACAGAGCGGGGAGCAGAGCAGGCAGAAGGACCGAAGCACACTGCTGAGGGGAGCAGCGGGCGGCAGGAGAGGTCTGCGCGCCATGTGGGACCCTCCTCTGGTGGCCGGGGAGCAGCCGGGGATCAAACCGGCACCGCAGAGGCTTCGCAACCCAGCGCTCAACAGTTGCAGCTTCGCAACCCAGCGCTCAACAGCTGCGCCACCGTGGAGGCCCTAGGTTTTTTATTTCAATATGGGACATTCTTGCAGGTGTGAGGTGGAACCTCATTGTGATTTTCATTTGCATTTCCCCATGATAAGTGATGAAGAACAGTTTTTTCGTATGCCTCATGGCCATTTGCATTTATTCTTTGGAGAAGTATCTAATTAGTTCTTCTGCCCATTTGTTTTATTAGGTTGTTTGTTTTGTTGAATTGTGTGAGCTCTTTTTACATCATTTATATCAGTCCCTTATCAGATGTATGGTGTGCAAATATCTTCTTCCATTCAGTAGGGTGTCTCTTTGTTTTAGTTACTGTCTCTTTTCAGAAGTTTTTTGGTGATGCAATTTTTTTTCCTATTTTTTTGTATTTTGTAAAAAGTTAGCTCTGAGAAGAGTTGTCTAGTTTGATACCAGACTCCTGTGACAATCTCAAGAAAGATTAATTAAAATTAAATTATTTTTTTTAAGTTGCTTCCTACTTTGGCTACATTTTAAGTACAGTAAAGTGGCTGAAGTATTGGGTAGCATAAATACACAGCATTTCCACCTTTGCAGTTCTATTGCATAGTGTGTTCTAAGAATGATTATTTTCAGAGACAACCATTTTTTTAAAGTTTTATTTATTTATGCATACAAGAACTGGGGTACAGGCCAGAGGTGTGTGTGTGGCGGGGAGGGGTGGATTTGAGAGGATTCACCAGAGACAGAGTGGGGAACAGAACAGGCAGACTGACTGAAATACACTGCTGAGGGAAGCAGTGGGCATACAGGAGAGGTCTGCTGTGCCATGTGGGTCAGCTCCCTGGCTGGCCAGGGATAGAACTCATGCTGCAGAGGCTGCAGATAGCTTCACAGTGTTGTGCTTAACCCCTTGCCCCACCAGGGAGGCCTCCAAGCATTTGTGACAGTTCAGTGTGCTTCAAATTTCATCTTGTAGAGGCACGGTGTCTGCATGTCCCACCTCAGGGTCCTATACTTCAGATTTAGGTAGTAACAACCTGATCTCACCACCAAAAACTTCCCCATCAAGCTTTCATCTAAAACAGAAGTTCTTAACCTATTTTGTCATCTCTGCCCTTTTGGCAGTTGGCAAATTCTGTTGATCTGTTGTCCCAATCATGTTTTTAAATAAGGAAAATTAAATATGTACAAGTACAATGGAAATAGGTATTATAGAATAGGTTTTAATATTAAAGAGAACATTTGTTTTGTATTTAGTGAAATATGCACATTTTATTTCACATTAAATAACAAGACTGATGGCAAATGAAATAACTCTATAATTTTTTAATACTCCGAATTGATGAATTGTGAAATAAATGGTATTTCAAGATAGCTGCAACACATATAAAGTTATCATGCTATTTTTAAAATAGTATCTGTGATTTATACTATGACAGAGTTATTTCTGTTGTTTATTACCTATTTGTGATTTAAGGAGAAGCAAACTTTCAGTTAGATGTTAGTGAAAATAAAACTTTCAGTTAGATGTTAGTGAAAATAAATATGCACATTTTTACTGATTCATTCTTTTTTCTTTTTTTTTTCTTTTTGTGGGACCCTCGCCAGCAGCCAGGGAACAAACCGGCACTGCAGAGGCTGTGGGCAGACCCACAGCCCAGCGCTCAACTGCTGCGCCACCAGGGGAGGCCCTGATTCATTCTTATGTATTTCTTCCCTTCTATACATGTATCTTCCCCTATGTCTATGGCCCCCCCCAGGTTATGAACCATTGACATGCCCTAGATTATGCACAAACAACTTTATGTTAATCAGTTATTTCATTAGAGATTAATAATGGTGATTTGTAGAAATCAACTTTTTCAGAGCTAAAATACTTTAAATGACTGTGTCACTGAGCTATTTAGTTACCTTGAAATACAGTTCAAATAATAAATAATACCTATTTTGCTGATGAGGTTACTGTGACTCAGAGTCTATTTCCCCAAATCCAAATAGCTAAAACAAATACAGATATGGGTCACTACACATGCATATGTTGCATTTAAATTTTTTTAAAAGATTTATTTATTTATAAAAGTACCAGGGTACAAGCCAGAGTTGTGAGAGGGTGAGAGAATTCACCAGAGACAGAGCAGGGAAGAGAACAGGCAGAAGGACCGAAATACATTGCTGAGAGGAGCAGTGGGCGACACAGGAGAGGTCTGCTTTGCCATATGGGAATCTCCCTGGCTGGCCGGGAATTGAACCGGCCCTGCAGAGGCTGCAGACAGCTTCACAGTGCTGCGCTCAACCGCTGTGCCACCAGGGAGACTCCTGCTTTTAAATTTTGCTTTACCATTTACTAGTTGGGTTCTTTTCCACATGTACTTGATTAGCTGATCACTTCATCTCTGTATCACAGCCTTTTCAGTGCTGTGATTTAAAGGTTGTCTCTTGGTTTCTAATTTCCATTTTCTCTAATCTTCCTCATCTATGCTTATCCCGTCTGTGAATGTGCTGTAGACTCTCCCTGGTGGCTCCTAAGTTGACAGAAAACTCCACAAGTAGCCTTGCCAACAAAGATCAGAGTGAGAAATCGTCTCCCTCAACTCAATACCAGACTTGTATTCACAGTCTGAGATAAAATGTGTTGTGTGGAAACATTTCTCTGTCAACTCATCTTGAGCTTATTTTCAACAAAAATTCCCAAGCTGTTTTCACACATGCTGCTGTGAAGTGAAACTCCTCCATCTTGTAGTTGAGCAAATGGCAGGCTGGACCTAGGGAACTCACCCACTGAAAGAATTCTTATCTTTAGATTTGTCAGAGGGCAAAACTTAAGAAAAAGATGACAAGTCGCAGAGATCTCTGTTTGTGGGTGTGAAACATTATCAGGGAAAACAACAGTTATATGTTTTCTTCTGTTATTTTATTCTACATCTTAAGACAGTTTCAGTTTAATTCATTTATTAATCAGCCATTCAGTTCAACAGTCATTCATTCAAATAATCATAACTTGAGCAGACATTTATTTAAACCATCCACCATCTACCCACCCATTCATTCAATGTTTATTTAGCAAGTGTCCAGGAACTATGCTGGGTATAGGACACAGTTGAAAACAAGACATTCCCGATTCCTATTCTCATTTCATTTTACATCTAAATAGGAAATAAGTAAACATAATCAAATAAATCAAAATTTAGTCTCAGAAGGATACAACCCTACAAGGAATTAGGGAAGAAAGGATGCTCAAGATGTGCTGGTCAGATGCCCCATGAGAACTGACACTGCGCTGAATCTAGCCAGGGCTCCAAGTGCTGGCCTTTGGATTGTAGGGGAAAATGAGATATGGCCTCTCCTTTTATAGAGCTTTTGAACTGGTGGCAGATGGTGTACTATATAGAATGTGCCTGTTACATAGAGAGTGTGAGGGGAAGTTTACAGCTACAGCTGTGTTCCCTTTGTCTCAAAGCAAGGATTTAGGTATGAATTTTGCTTGTTCATTATTCATATGAAATACAGAGCATGCATTATGTGATTCCTCCTCCCTTCATATCCTTAGGAACAAGAGAACATTTGGCAGGGAAACCATAATGCTAGTTTTAGTGATGCATTCAAGGGTGAGGAGGTTTGGTTACATGCATCTCTCTACTAAGATATTTGGGGTAGGGGGAATGTCAACTGTGTTTTAGCCAATCTGTTGGGGGAGGTCAGGGGCATATGATTATAGGTATGTCCTTCTTGGAAAAAGTATTAGATAAACACATCTTTGTAATATCTGTGCATATAAAAAAATGAGAGTGAATTTTAGGTATCTTGCAATAGGATTAATAAATAAATATAAAACTGTGATGGAATTGCCACATCTGTTTCTATGATTTTGTTTTCCTTAGGCATGTTTAAATATTTCTTTGAATTATATACAAAATGAAATCCAAATAATGTAGAAATATTGCTATCAAGTTGGCATTATTTACAGATCCTTGTGGATTGTTGGGTCTACTAATTTAACATTGAGCAAACCATACAGTGTTCTCTGCTGTCCAAACATAATTTGAAAAATGATGGACTGAAAAAAGTTGCAACTCCTAAAGGCACTTCGATATTTTAAATACTGTTTTCATGATTCAAGTTTTGTCATTGACAATTATGTTATGAAAAAATTGTCACTGGTATAATTGGAGGGGGAGAAGAAATTATCGTAAAATAGCTAATTCTTAGACCCAACATTCAGTGGTACTATGTTCCGATGGAAGGGTAATACAGATAGCAAGGTTATGAGGGAATGGATAGGCTGTTGAGTGAAATGTTGAAAAATAGGAGCAAAGTTTTAAATGTGGATTGAATGAGGTTCTACTTTCTAACTACTGGCATTAGTAGGTAATGACACTGGTATTAGTGAGAGAGATATTTAAATCATGTAACAACATGGTTTCAAAGAGCACTATGCTAGACAAAAGGAGAAATTGAAAGCATTCAATGCTCTTGACTTTTTGTTAAAGCAGCCATTTGTTCAACTTTTACTTTATGGCATGAATTATGCTACTATTTTTTTTAAACCTTATCATACCCCAATAAAGTTCGTATAAATGTTAACCCAATGTTTAACAAAGAGAATACGAGGCTAAGGGATTTGAGAAAGAGTGACTGAGGAGTCTCTGGTTTGAAAGCCTCTATTTGTGAATATATTTCTTCTACTATTATACTTTTAAAGATGTCATCACCTCTTCTGTCATTGGCAGTAGACTTTATTAGAAGAGATTAAGCAGATGGAAAAAAAAAAAAACTTTTATTTTGCTTTTCAGGCTTTATTTGCATACAAATCTCCATCTTGGAAAGCCTGCTTTCTTGACACTCTGGCAAAGCAGTTCATTGCTGAAGTTTTGTTGTTGTTGTTGTTTTATGAATTGCCTCTTTGTTTTTAGAGACTGCCTGATTAACTTATTCTATTCTGGAAGCTACCAGAGTGACACTTTAAATGTCTTTTGCTTCCTGTTTTGGAAACATTTGGAAATCATGTGCTACTGAGAGCTTTTATATGTTTTTTTCTAGTAAGATTTTCTGCTTTTTTATTGTTGTAAATGATTTAGCCTATTCTTTAAGTTTGAATGGATCACACAATCATCTTTATGTGTCCAGCTGTCTTTTGTTGTAAGAGACTCATCTTCAGTTGTTCACTACTGAATCAGATTAAAATGACTTTAGTGTTATGTCATTAAAACATCTTTAGTTTGTCTTTTGTGGAGGATTCATCCTCATCAACACTTCACTCAGACAGAAAGTAAACTTTTTTTTCTTTTCATGGATAAGTATTATATTCAAAGTTAAACTGAATAAAAGTTGGAGTCTATTTTTAATCATTTTCTTGTGGACTAACCTTCAGATAATTCTGTTAACTTAAATCGGTGATTCTTACTGGGGGTCCGTAGACTACTTACAAATTTTTTGCAAGCTGAAGAACAGAGGAAACAACACACACACACCATTTTGCAAACAATTTTAAGCAGTTCATAGAAACCCTGCATTCCTTCCTGGTTAGGAAAGTCAGATTTAGTTTGTTCTGGGAAATCTGTAAATTTTAGAAGAAAGATTCTAAATGGTGACATTCTCTACGCATGACATTCTCTTCCCAAGCTCACATCTCCTAAATTACATCAGTCTCTACCACCTACTCAGATCAGACCCTGGGGTCCTCTTTGAGTCTTCTCTCTCCATTCGCCCCCAGCAACCCCTCCCCATAAGACCTATTGCTTCTACCTCAGCAGTATATCTCAAATTCTCTGCATCTCCACTATATCTCCTTTGTACTGCAGTCAAGGCCTGTTTTGAATTTCTCCCCTAATCTGCTATAAAAAAAAAAATCTCCAAGGACTTTGAATTTCAGTCCTTGCTTTTTTTTTTTTTCTTTTGCAACTTATCATTTGGAGTGATCTTTCCAGAAGAGAAGTCAGTTTCTCCTATAAACCTTTACTTCCCACTACAAAATTCTAAAGAGTGTATTGACTTTACCCTTTTCTCCAAAAAATTGGTTTTAAGATCTTCATTCAGAAATGCATTCAGGGCCTCCCCTGGTGGCACAGTGGTTGAGCGCTGGACTGCAAAGCTGCCTGTAGCCTATGCAGCGCTGGTTTGATCCCCGGCCCCCCGGTGAGGGTCCCACATGGTACGACAGACCTCTCCTGCCATGCCTACTGCTCCCCTCAGCAATGTGTTTCGTCAGTCTGCCTGTCCTGTTCCCCGCTCTGGCTCTGGTGAATTCTCTCACACTCTTGCACTTCTGACTGTACCCAGTGCTTGTATAAATAAATAAATAAATCTTTAAAAAAAAAAAAAAGAAATGTGTTCAAATGTTCACTCAGTGAACACTTAAATATCTTTTCCTACAAGATATTCTTATATAATTTATTTTACTCCCTAGCTCATGGAGGATGAAGGTTTGTTTTGTTTTGTTTTTGAGGGAGAGTTGGGCATTAATTCAGATTCTGTGAGAATACCAATATATTAGGACTCTGGTTTTTGAAATTAAGAATTTATCACATTTGTATTTGTCACAGAAAAGATTTCATCATAATTAAAGTCTATAGAACAGTGCTTCTTAGATCTGTCCAAGCTTCAATTAATGATCTATGAGTTTTCCATTTAAAATGCAAGCACTGCTTTTGACATATAAAGGGAAGAAAAACTTTTATTTACTTGATTGATTGATTGATTGATTCCCTATAGTTGGGTCATTGTTATATGAGGAATTCAGGACTAAGCATTTTTTTTTAGTTTAAAGTGCATTTCCCCCAATTATTTTCATATAAATATGTTTGGTCTAAACTGGTTCATTGAGAAATTGCAATTCTAAAACATTTTGAAGAAATATTAAGATTTTCTCCCGAGATTAAGCAATGACACTTATTAATTTACCAAATATTTATTGAAAGCCAACTCTATTAACCACAATGTGTGGCACCAGGAATTCTTCTTGAACCTGTCAATCAGAGTATTTGCTACTTCCTAAAAATGCTTTACCCGCTGAATATTCCCTTTTTATGTCTTCTTCCTTATACTGTCCACTACCTCCCTATTTATTTTCTCCAATTAAAGTATAATTTGGTTGCTCTTTGTCTACAAATGGTATCTGAATTATGATGTGTAGGTTTCCTCATTGGCTTGTCCAACTGTACTGAAGATCTGATGGAAACTGGAGTTTCCAGTGGCCCTTGAGTAACATAAACAAACCTAAAGTTGGAATCTGTGCTTTTCAAGACCTGATGGATTTGCACTGGAAGGGCTCTGTCTATATGGGAGTTTGGGTTTATGTGTTTCCATCCTACAGCAATAAATATCCAAGGTGCTCTCTTCTCATTCACGTCTTGATAGAGTATGTGTATACATGATATGATGGTGTTAATTTTTTTATAGTGCACAGGTTTTCTAGCAAATCTCCAAAGAATTACAGCTCTTTAGCATTAGTTTCTAATCTATACTAAAGAGCTTTTTTCTCCCAGAGTTTTTGAAGTGATTGTTAGAGTGTATATGTAGTTTCAAAGATCTCCCTCATCTTGGATGGTCCTTAAATATTTCTTTCAGCTGCTGAGGGTACTTTGCTTTCTATTATAATGCTTTTGCAAATCCTAACTTCTGAGAGCACTTTTATCATATTGTTATCTTGATGTGTCCCATTCCTTTGTTTACATCGGCACTTTTGAAGTTTCTTTTTCAATACTCTACTAATCAAAATCATTTACTTTCCACATACTTCTGTTTATCTCCAGGACAGCAACACAAAAATACCACATTGTCATAATCATTTCTCATAGACATTGAAAACCTAGAAATTATTTCCTTACCATTAGCAATGGGAAAAGGGAGTCTTGGAAAAATATTTATATTGCTTTCTAATGGAATAATAGCAGCTACTTGATATACATGCTAATATTCTTCCTTCCCTGTGGCAGCCAGAAGTAAATGCCTTCCATTCTTCCATACTTCTCATCTGATCCCCATCAAGTCCTCAGAGTCTTCTTCACCATACTACTTCTAGATGCCACTGCAAGTTAGTTGGTATCAACAGAAATGAAACCTATTTAACAAAATTGCTCTCTAGCCACTGTGAGAACAGATGATGCACCAATTCCCCCAATGACCTGTTGCTCAAGGTCCAGACTCAAAACCAATGTTGTTGGATTCCATGGAAAGGGAAGGAGAGCTTTGGGCTCTCACACTGGCAGCTAAGTGTTCTAGCCTGGAAGTGATATCTATCACTTTTTTCATAACTTGTTGGCCAAAATTCCTTAAACTTCACCCAGCCACAAAGATTTAGGAAATATAATGCTATTATGTTCCTGGGCCTGAAATAGCTGGCAAAGAGAACTAATGACTGCCTTATTCGATCTGATGTATTTTAATGCTTAATTTAGCACATTTCTTTAGCAGAATTCCCTCTTGCTTTGCTCATATGATTCATAGGATATGTACTCTATCTTTTGTTTAAAAAGTAGTTCTTCAGGCATCTCTATATTCTGGCAAATGGTGCTTAGGATTCCCAAAGAACATTCCTTGAAATATTCATCCTATGCATTATTCTGCAAAAAAGAAAATAATAGTAATAGTAGTAGTAATAGTTTTATAGAAGCAAATGTGAGAAATGCTGCACAGTATTATCTCCTTTTGAGAAAATGGATTACATATGAGCACATTAAATATCCTGATGAGTACTTTGGTAAAGAAACCTGTTTAACTTCATTTGATCCAGCGTTACTTAATCTTCTTTTATCACAAGATCCCCTGCCCCCCCATATTTCTCATAACATCTCATGGAACCAGTGTCTTGGTGAACCTCTTCATTAAACACTGCAATAGGCCCATGGAGACATATGACCTGGGAGTCATTGAAATAGCGTGGACAGTTTGCCACATGGCTTTTCACTTTGTAACTATGTCACCCCAGATATGTAGTTTAACTGTTTTAGCCTCCATTTCTAAAGTTGGAAACTTACGGGTGACATTAGTGACTCTCAGAAGGACATAATAGGCAACAAACAAATGTATCACCTTTCCTTTCTCTTCTGTTATTATTTGCTTTTCTCCCAAATGCTGAGTTTAATAATGAAAGCTTTTTTTTTCCAGTTCTGATGCTCTCAAGATAATCAATGTATGATTCATTTGCCTTGAAAAATTTACAGAATGATGTGTGAAATTTCAACCAAAGAATCTGTGCCAGAGTGCTACCTGGCTGCAGGCTCTTTCTTTCTTTTTTGAAGGCTGCAGGTTTACTTCTCCCTATGAATGTGATTCTCCCTTGTAAACATCCGAATCCATGCAGAAGTTGTGGAGATTGCTCAGGGCAATCCTTTCTTCCGCAGGTGAACAAGGACTCTCCATATATTTGGCCCAAAGCATTCTCTAGGACAAATAATGAGAATTCTAGTAGATATTTGTGAGATACTTGCATTGAAATCTAGGTATGAGCAGAGTACTAATTCTATATTATATACTCCTAGAATTTATTATATTTCAGAAACCAGATTTCCCTAAAATTATATCCATGCCATTTATGCTTATGGTTGATGAATATCCCATGAAGTACTCACTGAGTTACTGAAATAGTGAGTTAATATCCAGTGGTGAAAAATATGATCCAAACTGGCAAATGCATCAGATGGATTGTATTTCTTTTTTTTTTTTTTTTAAGATTTATTTATTTATTTATACAAGCACTGGGTACAGTCAGAAGGGCGGGAGGGTGAGAGAATTCACCAGAGCCAGAGCGGGGAACAGAACAGACAGAATGACGAAATACACAGCGGAGGGGAGCAGCGGGCTGCAGGAGAGGTCTGCATGCCATGTGGTATCCTCGCCGGTGGCCAGGGATGGAACCGGCTCTCCAGAGGCTACGGGCAGCTTCGCAGCCCAGCGCTCAACCACTGTGCCACCGGGGAGGCCCATGGTTTGTATTTCTTAATTTTAGGGATAATATTTCTACCTTTCCTATAAGAAAATTTAAAGAAGTAACTACTTCTGCTGTGAATAGTGGATTACTTTTTGAGATGCCACCTACTTTGATTCAAAGCTCTGCAACTATGCTATTTAAATCAAGTAAATTGAATCTTTAAAAAAAAATACTGCATCGCTCATCGTGTTGTTTTTTTGAGGTGACATTAGGAATTATTTTAGACATATGAAAGAACTAGGATTATTTGTTAGGGCAAATGAATCATTATACAGGGTCTGCAGAAATCTGTATGTCAAGATGGAAAGTTTCTTGCTTATCACTGAACAACATATTGATCTGCAGTAGAGATAAATACTGACACTTCTTTATTAGTTCAAAATAATTTCTAATTCAGCATTTATTATTTGATACTAACTTACTCCATATTCATATATACACATGCTAATCAGCCTCATCAGAATCAGTGATATTTTGATGGTTTGATTTATTTTTGTGACTTTTATATTCTGAATCCCTAGAATAGATCAGATATAGAAAAATAAATAGGAGCAAATCTCAGCAACTCAGAGAATGATAATCTGCTTTCTTCTTTAATTAATCATCTGAATCAGTACATTTTCATTTCTCTGCCATGACTCTGTATTTAAATATTTCATGTTTGTCATGGAAATTCTCAAAAATTATTTTTAAATCATTAATTATCCTTGATGAACAAATTTTGAACTTATCAAATTTATTTTGAATAAAAATGTTGCTACATAATGAACATTTGATGTGTAGTTGGGGCAGATTCTCAACTTTTATATCATCTCACTGTGTTCTTGATTCCACCATGCCTTTGCAATAATTTTGTGGTTCTCAAAGCAGTATGCAGGACACAAAAATGACAAGTCTCTTGTTACATGCCCATTCTGAATATTGGTGACTTTTCAGAGCTCAGGGTTGACAAGGCCTCTGTGTCTTTGTGGTTCAAGGAGAAAATATGTAGTTGATTATTGATGTCTGCCTTAGTATGGTTTAGCATTAAAACATAGTGACAGAAAGGCAATGTTTTGTTTTGTATGATGGAAAGAACTTTGGTTTGGAAAATTGAGCAAGTGAGTTTCAAATCCAGTTATGCCTCTAGCATTGACAATTTTCCACATGGATTTAGTCAAGAATTTCTACCTCCATTTCTTTTCATCCAGCAAGGAAGGTATTGAAATCGATAGTCTTTAAGTTCTAACCCAACTCTAAAATGTCATGACTGTGCAAACTCACTAGAACATCCAAGATTCCTTGGGCATCTGTACTTTTTTATAAAAGTTACAGAAATTTTCTTCAGAATTACAAACTAGTAGAGACATGCCTTTCAGTGTCCATACATCTTATCAATGTGGTTTTCACTCCTCCTATCAGGAGGTGGAATGTCTCTACTTTGAATCTTAGTCTGGCTTTTGATTTCTTTTGGCTAACAGAAGATGATTTAACTCAAATGTTAAATTGGAGATCCTGCATCTGGATTGGGCTTAAATGTATACAGAGTGAGGGGTCCAATGGACCCATTTTAGCCCAGTTCCAAGATAACTTAACCTGAATCAGTGTATGAGAGAGCCCATGTGAGCCCAGCAGCAAAAACCATCCATTTAGTCATGATAAGGAAGCAAATCAATGTTATTTTAAGCCACTATACTTCGAGCATAGTTCATTATGCAGCAATAAATAAGTGACACAGAAATAGAAAGTCCATTATTGGCTCTTTTAGATCTATAAAGACTGGCTATTATTTGACTGGTTATTAGTTGAGGCACCTTAGTTCTCCATGTGGCTTTTTTTCTATAATAGGCTAATGGGACTTTTTCATAACATGTTGGGCTCAAGGTCCCAAAGGACAAAACACAGAAGTTGCAAAGTGTGTAAAGGCCTGACCTTGGAAAGTCTTTTTTTTTTTTTTTTAAGGGTAAAACCAATCTCTTTAATAGTTTCTACAAAATGCTTCAAAACCAACTCGTTTTACAAAAGAGATAAAAAAGCAGTCTACATTGCACCACATTCCACTGATGAAAGCAAGTCACAAAGTCAGCCCAAATTTTAGGAGAGGGGAAAATAAACTTTCACATTTGATGAGAACAGCAAATTCACTTTGCAAAGAGACATGTAGAATAGGAAGCATTCTTGTGGTAACATTTGTAAATGATCTACCACAACAACTTTAGTCTTTGATTAGTACAAAGATTACATTTTCTTCATTTATTGTGTGTATTTTAGGTTAGCTGTGTATCAGCAAAAGTTCAGCAAAGGACTTGGTATGCTGTCACATCTCTTTAATGTGGCAAAAACACCCTGTATGATTATGTCATAAAGAACAGAGACAGTTCTGGTGGTGAGAGTGTAGAGATAGAAAAATGTTACAAAATTCTTTATAGTCCCAGTGACACAAATGATATTATGAGAAAGTCAATGCTACCAATATATAAACCATTAAACAAGCAAATAGATTTAGCATATCTGACAGCCTGAACCAATGATATTGAATATAATATTCTTCTTGAGTACTCCAGCCCAGGGGAGACAAGCTCAAGAATGGAAAAGAACCAGCTACAAGTTCTGCATCCCTTCTTACTTCCTCCCCCTTGAACTCCTGTGTCAAATGGTTTTTCTCATCTTAACTCCCTTCCTCCCAGTTCTGTGTTCAGGATGAACACAGAATGCCTTCTTTTCCAGAAATGGATCTCCTTCTGCCATGGAGTTGTATGTCTCCTGTGCTTTCTTATCTATGACTTGCTTCTAAGACAAGCTTTTTCTCAGGTCTTTCAAAGTTTTGCACAGTATTTTTGTATTTCATGAACCTATGATTCTCTTCCGTGAATGGAGGTAATTTGGGAATGCAAGTCACACTAGGCAGATACCAGCTCAAACCAATTAAAAAGTACATATGAGGGCCTCCCTGGTGGCGCAGCGGTTGAGCGCTGGGTTGCGAAGCTGCCCGCAGCCTCTGCAGCGCTGGTTCGATGCCCGACTGCTCCCCAGCCACCAGAGGAGGGTCCCGTATGGCGCGCAGACCTCTCCTGCCGCCCGCTGCTCCCCTCAGCAGTGAACCTCGGTCCTTCTGCCTACTCTGCTTCCCGCTCTGGCTCTGGTGAATTGTCTCACCCTCCCGCGCTTCTAACTGTACCCAGTGCTTGTATAAATAAATAAATCTTTAAAAAAAAAAAAAGTACATATGAAAGCACTATGGTTGAGCTTTGAAATCAGATGGGCTTGGGTTGAATTTTAGTTTTCATCTTATAGTGATTAGTCTTACATGTTTCTTGTCTATAAATTATTGGAAAGATTAAATAAATAAGAGTCCATATATAAATGAAACCATGGTTTTGATTGAAGGAAGAAAGCCTGACACCTTTCTTTGGAGTTAACTACAAGTTACTAGGCCATTTTCAAGGGCAATCTCACTGTGGGATCAGCTCCCTGACGCTCACATAGCTGCCGATGACTGGCTTTCACCTAATGCCTTCTTCCCCACACATCACCAGGACACAATTTTACAAAAGTGAATAAAGGCAACTGTTTCCTTCTTTTACAAATGATATGCTTCCATATTATGTCTGCAGTGTGGGGGGGGCAGGGCAAAGTTGAAAATGACAAAGCTTATTTGGAGAAATAGTTTCTGACTCAGAAAGTGAAAATGCAAGACCAAACTTGAAAGTTTATCCAATGCCCCTATGCAGAATTAGATTCTGCCTTCTCTCTGTTCCCATAACATTCTTTTTTTTTTGAAGATTTATTTATTTGTGCATACAAGAGCTGGGGTACAGAGGCCAGAGGTGTGCAGGGTGAGAGGATTCACCAGAGACAGAGTGGGGAACAGAACAGGCAGATTGACCGAAGTACACTGCTGAGGGGAGCAGCAGATGAGAGAAGAGGTCTGCTGCGCCATATGGGCCACCTCCCTGGCTGGGGATTGAACTCATGCTGCAGAGGCTACGGACAGCTTTATAGGTTGCGGCTTAACCCCTTGCACCACCAGGGAGGCCCCCCATAACATTCTGATTTACTGATTTCTACCAGTCATGCTCATAACTCTGTATTGCAATGATCTGTTTATACTGAATGACAGTTTGGGACATTAGAGTGTGAACTCTCCAAGGTTAGTTACTCTGTTATTCATCCTGGCATCCTAAGTCCTAACATAAATCCTGAACTGAGAGGTAGCTCTAGTTTTGGGATGGATGGATGGTTTCCAGCTAACCCACTAGTTGAATTACTCCCCTATTTGTAAAATCAACTTTAAATATCACCGACATTAAGAAGTCATTGATTCCAGCTATTATAAGGTATTTCATTGGACATAGGAACTAAATCATAATTATTGGCCTTCTTAAAAAAAAAAAAATGTTATTACTGAATGGATCACTTTGCTCTAGATTATAGGGAGAGTCCAAATCCCATTTGATAATTTCTTTCACAAATGATGAATACTGCATAGTCATATGTTACATTTAATTGTATAGATTTATTACTTTAAGGATCACAGCAAATAGTGTCTTCAGAGGTGTTACTTACAAACAAAGAGGAATCAGGAGAATTTGTGTTCTTATAGCCATTGTATAATATGGGATTTGTCAATTAACAAGGCCTAAGAATCTCCAAATTAAATTATTCTGTGTCTATGATACTATCTTAAAACAATTGGCATATAAATACTAGTGGTAGAATTATAGGAGCTGTCTGCTGTTCTTCAAAATTAATTTGCTTTCCCCGAATTTCCCTAAGAACAACATGTAGTGTGTGATACCCTCCATCTTTAGACAATATGCTATTTTCTTCCAAGGCTTGTGCACTATTTAAAAAAAATACTTTTAATTTCAGATGTATTTGTGAATAATATTCTGTTTTGGTGCTTCAAAATGTTCAAAGATCATGCTTTGTTTTTCCAGCGAGAGATTACAGAATCTCCTTTAATTGCAGCAGAGAATACTTATGATGTCATTCCCATAACAATTTTTCTGGTCGTGATTAGTCTTTAAAGCATCAAAAGTGCTTCACAGGGCCATAGAAATGCTCTATTCCCTTGTATTTTTCTTAGAAAGTAGATTGTTTTTAATATACAGTAATGATTCTGTCCAAAATGCTATTGTTAGCATTGTAGTCCTCAACTTCTAGAAAGTGAATGAGACCCCCAAATATTCCCAATTTCCTTTAATTACCTCTTCCTTGTGTAATTCCTCTAATGGGTTGACACTCTAAGGCCCATGGGCCAAATCTTGGCTCTCTTCTCTTTTTGTAAATAATGGTTTACTGGAATATAGCCACACCTATTTGTTTCCATATTGCCTATGGCTGCTTAAGTGTATTGTCCAACAAACCTAAAATATTTAACATCTGTCAGGAAAAAAAAAAACAACTTAATATGTTTATTGACCTGCTTAAAACTTTTCATGAAACTTTTTATATTTCCAGCAAGCCATGGGATAATTAATCCTACTTAGAGGTGATCCAGGGTTATCCTAGAACTCTTGCTTTACTAAGGCACCCCAGGTTCCCTCTGCATTGGATGCTGCACTGTCCTTCTGTAGCCCTGTGTGCTTATATTTCCACCTCCTATAATACTGCAGTTATCTCCTTCTATGCCTATATCCTGGTCTGGAAGCACAGGAATAGCTTCTTACTCTCGAAAATAGCATGGTGTCTAAACTTAACTGGTGCTCAAAGTTCATTGAATGGACAATGAAAAACATTTCCTGGTCACAATATAAAACATCATTTTTATAGATAGTGTTTATGTAAGCCTGAATAATCAAAGACTCTGAATAATCTTTCAAGTTATACAATGATTTTTTAAAAGAATTTTACCTTCATAGATATATTTCCTTTGAGTGCAGATGGAAATTAATTTATATTAAAAATGTAGTTGCCTGTGTTGACCTCACATCCAATATTAGTTCTAACTATGCTGGATATTAAAAATAAATCTCTTTGATTTGGACAAAAAAAAAAAAAACTTTCAGGCTATCCCAATCTTATATAGGTGATTGTAAAGTAAATGAATGTTGTCTTCATTTTGTCAGTTTCTTGTAACACTTACTATGTGTCTCTGGGATTCTAGGCTGTGGTAAAATAGCAGTAAATAAGAGAGCATTTGCTCTTGTGGGTCTTACATTCTTATTCAGGTAAGTAGCAGCCAACCAAGAAAATTGCCAGCTGGTAGCAAGTGCAATGGAATGAATGAAAATAGGGTAAAGTAAGAATGAGTAACCCAGTAGCATTTTGAAATGGGGGGTGATGGAATGCTGCTTTGAGAAAGTGTCATAAGCATTGGAGTCTAAATGATAGGAACAAACAGCCAAGTGATAATCATGAAGACTTGAATTCTAGGCAAAACCCACAGACAAAGGCTTTTAAAGCTGTGAAAGAGGCTTCAGATCTGGGAAGGAGCACAATATGTTGGAAGAAAAGAAGGAAAGTGTGGTAGATGCATGGTGTGCACGATGCAAGAGAGTGGAAGTAGAAATGGATGCTCTGGTGGCCAAGAGGCAGCAGTCAGGATGTAGCCTGTGATAAGGTGAATGCATAGGCTCTATTCTGCCCTGTTTAAGGAATCTGAGTGAAGATGGTTGATTCCAACTTCTGACTGCCAATTAGTGCCTAACATTGGTTAGGTTGTCCAGATCAACACAACACCCTGTGTAACACCAGACCCACCAACCTCCTACTAGTCCAATGCAGTCCTATGAAGATTACTTCTGTGGCCATTTCCAGGTTTAAATATCTGGTTGGGCATCCAATAGAATAGACAATGATTGCCCACAAGAACAATTGTCCTATAAGTGCCCTTAAAAGTTCTCTCTATTTTGTCAGATAAAACCAAAACAATAAAAACTGCCTGTGAAATTGAGGCTAATGTGAGAAATCTGACTGTGAAATTGAGGCTACAAGAGGGGGACAGTTTGAAAACAAATGTGGAGGTGTTTCTGTGGACTGTAGTGGAGGACTGTGGGGGCCATGGTGATGAGTGTGGTGTGGTTACATGCATCTGTGATCCTATGCCCCTGAAATATATACAGTGTATGTAAGTCATACAGTGTTATGTCAGTAAAGTATTTTAATAGATAACTAGTTAATAGATAACTATTAAAGTTATCTATTTCATCTTACTTGAAAACAAGCATGTGTTTGTGTGGATTCACAGATATAGATAGATAAATAGATAACATATATATATGTATATGTGTGTATATATATATATATATATATATATATATATATATAGTTGTTTTTTCCCAAAGGGTTGGATTGCTGGGGATATATGTTGGGACATTGTTGCTTAAAAGAACTGATGGAAAATATTCACCTAAGTGAGAATGTGTTTAATCTGTTTATTCTATAAAGTCTTGTGTGACTGTTAGTAATGTTCAGTTATTATGATAAATGTATGTGATATTTGGCCCTGCCATTGTATGTACACAAGTTAAAGCATTGGACAGATTCAACCATTTGAGTCAATTCCATAAAGATTTTGATTCATTAAACATTCAGTCAAGTCAATCCTTAGCAACAGATAAGCAAAGTGGATAGATAACAACAATTTTCATGATATTGAAAAAACCTTTCAGAAATCACTGACATTATTGAAGTTATAATAGATGCAAAGATTGTTGGATTCTACCAGTTTTCAGAGTCATTATTTAACTAAAATTCTCTTCCTTCTTCACCTAGTCCCTGCGTGCAGACATAGCCTACCATAACAATTATAGATATTATTGGAAGCTTGCAAAATTGTCATCTTGTGGTGGTTTAGAAGTCAGGGCCTAAAGGAGGGTGTAAATTAAAATGGGGGGGTATGGGGAAAGGTCTCTTTTAACAAAGATAAAGCAACTCAGTGGGAGTGGAGGCTGGCAATCTGCTAAAGGAAATGAAAGGAAATTCTTCATTTCTAAACGGTTCATTGACCCATGATAATAAAGCAGCCCTGCCAAAGAAGGATAATTATCTTTTTAAGTATCAGATACCCTGTGGGTGAAGGCCTCCCTTCTCTCTTGAAAAATGAACTCAAATTAAACAAATGCTCCTTTTCCTAGTTTACCATAGACATGAATTTCCTGATTATGAGCAAAATTAATCAGTTTTCCCCTCTTTCTTTTTTCTACTCTCTTTTACGGAAATCAGACCCTCCCAGCTGAGCTCAGCACATTTCCCCTGGGCCCCAAGTTCTCCCCATAGTGTGATGGGTGAAAATGCTTGATATTCTGGTGAGACTAGCAATTGCAGAGTTGTGGTTTTATTATGGCCTTTAGCTGCATAGCTTCAGGCAGAAGCATGTTCTCTTAAACAAGAAAAAAAGGAAAAAAGAAAGAAACAGAAAAGAACATTAGAGCTCTCTTTTCTCCTGCTTTTCTACCTGAAAACTAAACAAAAATTAATATTTGCTGTGTGTGTGTATAATACACATGGATGATGAGTAGAAAGGCCAAAAGGAACTGAAACATTATTGATGATGTAGCACTGAATATTAATTTGCTACTAACAAATGATCAAACTTAAATCCTTTTTCTCTAGACCTTGTTTGCTCCCACCACTAATGTAAATGTTGACTTGTCTAACTTGTAGAATGCATTAAGATGAATTCATTTGCATAAACAGACAATCCCTTTCTTAAATTAATGATCTACCTTCACCTGTCTTGATCATTCTGAAGAACCCTTGTATAAATTGCTTAACCAAATGGCATATCTCTTGGTTATAAATGGAGTTTACTAGACATTTCAGCATGCCTCCATTCCTTTTAAAAATATGATAAAGCAACAACTATCATATTTTCATTGCATATTTCTCTAAAGATACTTTGAAATTAAAAATTTAATCATGATGCTCTACATAGCATTCCCAGTGCCTTCTGCTGATAGAGAACACAGGCCATTAGAACAGGGATCAGGGACAGCAGTCAAAAATAGATCTTGTCTCTTGGCATATCTTAATAAGCACTTAAGTCTCTCTGAACAGTGAAGTCCTTTGGTCTTAGAATTTCTTCAGCACACCGTATCTTCTTCTTCAAAGTATCATTGAACTTGTTCGTAAGCTCTTTAAATTCTTTGGATTTGGGTAGTTGGTAAATATTTGTTTATTAGTCTTTTAGAAGGGCCAAAGGGATTCAATTCTGGGGGTATGTACTGCATGATAAAAATGCTACCCAGAGCAAGCAGAATGTGCCTTAACAGATATGACTGCAGATGTCCTGGTGTGTCCCCTTCGGCCAGTGGAGCGTTTCAGGGACTTACGTCCCGATGAAGTGGCTGATCTGTTTCAGGCAACCCAGAGAGTCGGGATGGTGGTGGAGAAGCATTTCCAGGGGACATCTCTAACCTTTTCCATGCAGGTGAGTGTACGGATTCCAAAACAATATTTTTCTTCCTTTCATATCCTAATATTGGGCTTTCCCCTGCTTTAACCTGTGTCTCACTGGGAAGGCAACTGTAGATGCCTGTGTCTTACGTAACAGCAGAAAAAGACATTACTGAAGGAGGACAGCCCTCTTGTGCCCTGGCACCAAGGTGACAATGGAATATCAGCTGATGGGATGTTGCAGTATTGTTTACGAAGCAGGCAGCATAATGGACAGTGGTTTAACAGGCAGTAAGACATTCCAAATCTTTTACTAGAATCGGGCCTGGAAAAGTCATTTTAATTCCATGTTAAATATGTTTCGAGCATGAGCTTAAATTCCCTCTATTTTCAGAGCATGAGAGGCAGGGCCTTGCCCCCAGAGGGCTCACTTTTTCGCTATCTTTAATTTAAGCCTCAGTGATTGCTTATAGGTTGGTAAGGTACATAATTGATTAAATATTCATTATCTAAATATAAATATTCATTAGAATCTATTTCCCAGTTAAGAAATGAGATCCCAGAGGTCTCCCTGTTGGTACAGGCGTTAAAGTCTCAGTGCTATCAAGCTATGACCAGCCCCTGCAGCTTGAGTTCCATCCCCCGCTGGCTGGCCAGGGAGCTAACCTACTTGGCACAGCAGACCTATCCTGTCTTGCCCAATGCTCCCCTCAGCAGTGTATTTCAATAGATCTGCCTGTCCTGCTCCCCACTCTGTCTCTGGAATTCTCTCACATACCACACCTCTGGCCTCCACCCAATTCTTTTATGTAAAAAATAAATAAACAAAAAATAAACAAAAAATAAATCTTTAAAAAAAAAAAAGAAAGAAAGAAAGAAAGAAATGAGATCCCAAGTAACAGGAGATCTTTAGGCAAAGACTGAGTGCACACTTACTATTGTGGTAGAAAAAGGTCCATGGTGGATTATCTGCTGTGGAAATTGAGTAGATCAAGAGTAATATTCTACAAGCCCCTGCAGAGCTCCACGGAAAGAGATGGAATTATTAATCCATAATTAAAATCTTAGTGGCCTGAAATTTGATAACTCTTCAGTAACCCTTTGGAAAGAAATGAATTGTTTCATTGTATGAGACCTTATATTATACTTAGTGTTTTAATTTAAATTAAGATTTACTATCTGTCTTCTCTACTCCTCAGTTCCCCACCAGAGACTTTCAAAGAGGAAATGTAAAGAAATCCATTGTTTTCAGAGTATGAAAGCATTTGACTAAAAATATTTATCTGCTTCTCAAAAAAAACAATTTACCACCATCTCTGTTGAATGCATTTGAATTTTATAAAATAAAGTGTATGTGTTTGTGCACGCACATGCATGCGCAAGCTTGTTATGTCAGTCCATTGGACTCACCTTTAAGTAAGTGGTTAAACTTGGGCATTAAACATAAAATCAATTTTACGCTGTAAATTATGTTTCCAGAGAAAACAAATGAAGACAAGTAGGTGAAGGCATCTATCAGTGTTCAGTGAAATACTAGAAGATTCACATCCTGGGCCTCCCCTGGTGGCGCAGCAGTTGAGCGCTGGGCTGCGAAGCTGCCCGCAGCCTCTGCAGCGCAGGTTTGATCCCCGGCTACCAGAGACGGTCCCAATTGGCGCGCAGACCTCTCCTGCTGCCCGCTGCTCCCCTCAGCAGTGTACTTCGTCAGTCTGCCTGTTCTGCTCCCTGCACTGGCTCTGGTGAATTCTCTCACCCTCCAGTGCTTCTGACTGTGTCCAGTGCTTGTATAAATAAACAAACAAATAAATAAATAAATAAATAAATGTTAGAGTTAGCTTATAAAAAAAAAATCCACATCCTTAGAAAATGGCAGTGCTGGTTATATAAAATGATATAGAAATTAACTATATAAAATTAACTCTAGAAAGTTAATTCCATAAATATAGATCTGACTTGGGCATAGCACTTTAGAATACTTTTATACATGCAGTTTTCAAACTTTAAAAAAAAAATTAACCCATAGCAAATAGTTTTTATTTCACAATCATGAATACTTCCCCCATCTATTACACAAGTGCACATATATAAGTAAAGAAACCAAAGTTTTACAAAACAATGCTTACCCATTCTATCCACTGATAGCTTTTGTTCTGTTATCTGATTTATTTTGTTTTTAGTGTTGAGCACAACCCATTAAGTTGATTTCATTGACCCACTAATAATACAGTTCTTATTCCTGGCCACAGAAGGGCAAGAATTCACACCTCCCCCCATTAGTTGGGTCATAGAGGTAGACTAACTTGCTTAAATTTGCAGAGTTCTATTAATAATTCAATTTTGGAATTTTTGATTGTAGCAACATTACTGATCCTGGTATTCCCAAACCACTAAACATTTTTTTTTTTTTTTTACTTTGTGTTGTGACTTGTAACCAGACAAGTTTGCTAATTATTAGTTTTGTTGGACTTCGAAAAACCTCGAAAAGGAAACAAGACTGGGAAAAGCCCAGCTATAGGGAACGCTCCACCTTTCTTCACAAAGGGCAGAACAGACAAGAGGACTGTTCTTAGATGCTGTTTCCATATGGGATAGCCCATATTCTTGCTTAGATTATGTTTACAACAGACTTCCTGAGACTTAAAGTAATCATACATTAATTAAACTACATCTGATTTAAAGATAACCAAAAGGTATGATGCTTCACCTCCCCAAGTGTTTTCAGCCTTTCTTTAATGCAATTAAAACCATAGCCAAGAGAAAAGAGCATAAAAAATAGCAAGGGGGTTGGCTCACTGAATAATATATATCATTTTTATACATAACTTCTCACTCAGAGGCGGAAATGGAGAACTGGTCTGGTCCCATACATTTGAAGTCAATGTTCCCCATGAGAATACTATAAATTAACACACAATGAAATTGGATCTAAATTATTAACGGGTGATATTTCTGAATAAGCAGGAGATACCATCTATCTGTTCTCACCTTTGGTTTTTTTGTTGTTTTTTTTTTCCCCCTATATCTAGGATGGCCCAGAAGCCGGACAGACTGTGAAGGTGAGTGCTTATTATGTGCATACAAATTAATAAGGGGCAATTATGGGAACTAATAAAAAGATCACACCTAGTCATTTATAGCACATAGCTGTTTCATTATGTTATCTTCGAGGTCAGAGAGACCCTCAGCGTTGGAGTTATAAATCCTGGCATTATAAACTATGTCAAGCAATATGTTTCCCATTAGTTTACAAGACATTTACCTTTTGTGGTAAAATTGTTATTGTGTAAATGCTAAATCAGGGAGTCCTAAAACAAAAACTGGACAAAAACCTTTGTTTAAGGTAGGGTCTAGCACGTAGCACATGTACCCAGGGTAGATTTGTGTTCCCATTTTCAGCCAGGACATCTTTAATTTGCCATCTGGCTCTTCTCACAGTTGAATTTTCCCTCATCATTTTTGAGTGAAGGCCTAACTGATGTGGTAGCCCCGTCTCCTCCCTTTACTCCCTCTGCTTTTCCCTGTTCTCCTCTCCACCCACACACCTACTCTTTTCCTCCCTTTGTATTTAATAGCAAAGTTTGAAACTAATGGAGTCAGTGGAGCTCAAAAATGGGTTTTTAAGTGTGCTAAAGAGGAAAGGAGGATTTATTAGGTTAGTCTCTGCTTCCCCAGTAAAGTGAAATAGAAGAATAAGATCCTGCATGAGTCTTAGGTTGGGTTTCAGCCCTCTTCATACATATGCAGATTTCTATGCAGTTAGGTCCTAAGTCTAAATCATAGAAAAGATTATTATTTCTAGTGCTAGAAATCAGGAGCAAATCAAACTGGGTGTTAATGTTATACTTGGCAAAATAAGGTTTTATGACTCTGAGACTGGCTGTGACTGGAAAAGGTAATGCATGGAACCAAACAATGCCACATAAACAGTTCTCTTTTGATCTTGGTTTGCATATGGCTTTAATGTTTAACACAGCTGCTGTGGAACTTTGTAACAGAATTTCTGGGAAGTACTTCAGAGAAACGAATGTCCTGTAGGGACTGCTACCAAATTCCTATGATAAAAGCTCGACTTCTGATTCTTCTGATTGCTCCCACACATGATGTGATAGTGACAGCTTTCCTCTACCCCACTGTTCACTCCCATTGTCAAGATTCTAAATATGTAGATACTAAGAAAGAACATATTATGAGTGGCTTGTTTGTGAAATTATTTAAATACAAAACACAAATCTTTACATCTGATTGTTGGTTTCTTTTTTTAATATTTTATTTTATATAATTATTTCATCATTTTTTCATTTTTGCACAATATATGCATTTTCATTTTGGTTATATTCCCCATACAATTGCACCCCCCCCTTGTTTTGAACCTAATCCTTCCTCTCCCCATATTCAAATGAAAATTGGAAAAAACTACAGGTAAGTTAGATGCATTGTGATGTATCTATTTGAAGGATTTCTTTCAGTCACTGAAAGTAACGCTGTAGATGCATGACAAGTAACACAGAAGAATGTACAAATCATATAATTTGGAAAGCACATATTCATAAATGTACATATCAAACATATCTAAGATTTATAGGACTATATAAATTAAGTGATCTCAAAATTTTGTTTCAGAATTCAGAAGGAGGCATTAAAAATATTTCCTATTCAATCAGACATAGAAAAGTGACAGAAAGTAGATTAGTAATTTCTAGACCCTAGAAGAGGGGAGTGGTGAGCAGTAATAACTTAGGGTTTCTTTTTGGAGTGATGAAATGTTGTGGAATTAGGCAGTGGTGATGGTTGTGCAACACTGAACCATACATTTTAAAGTGGTACATTTCATGGTATTATAATATTTCAATCAAAATAATGAAGTAATTTTTAAAAATCTCAACAAGTACCAAGTGAGGCAGGACTGAGCATGACAGTTGTAGATTCTCTGACTTCAATAATAACTAGTTTTTGATGTTCCATTTATCTGGCTAAAGATTTTGTTACCTAAGGTTTGTTATCTAAGGTTTTTTTACCTTCGATGGGGACAGTAATGGAGGAATTCTTGGCATCTAGTGGTCCTACATGAACTGTTGAATTTAGCTGTTGAATTTACTCCATTAAATACATTCTTTCTTTAATAATTTAGTGTTTTTTTTTCAGCAGATTATATTGTTTTAGACATCTTCCAATTATTTCCAGCCTGATCACAGAATTTCCCCAATATGAATTAGTGAGCCATTTCAAATCCTTTGTGGAATGTAAAATGACTAAAGACAGCAACCATATACACACACACAAAAACCCTCGATGATCCTAAAGTTTGGAAAACTGGCCTTTTACATCAAGCCTGCGTATCGAAATTTGTCTAATCTGTGTTTTTCAAGTGTGATTCTTATACTACCTACCTGAAAATTAATTCTGGTCTGTTTTTTTTTTTTTTTTTTTTTTTTAAGATTTATTTATTTATTTATACAAGCACTGGGTACAGTCAGGGAGGGTGAGAGAATTCACCAGAGACAGAGTGGGGAACAGAACAGGCAGACTGACGAAATACACTGCTGAGAGGAGCAGCGGGCATTCCAGGAGAGGTCTGTTGCACCATGTGGGACCCTCGCTGACGGCCAGGGATCGAACTGGTACTGCAGAGGCTGCGGGCAGCTTCACAGCTCAGTGTTTAACCGCTGCGCCGCCAGGCGAGGCCCAATTCTGGTCTTAAAAAGAAGTGGATTCTCAATTTTTACTCTATATCTACTGATTTATAATCTTTGTGGGTGAGACCTGGCAATCTTCATTGTTAGCAGGCATACCCCAAGATTCTATTTGTAATGTAGATATTTACCAGCCTCATTATTTTGTGGTAGAAAAAATAGTAGGTGGTTCTGGGCACATAATTTTGACCAAGGACACTAACCTCGTAGTAGCAGCCCCTCCAGGAAGAAAAGCAGCAGCTTCCATCTTCAGCTGTTTGGTTATGACAACTACAATTCAAGAGTGAGCCCTTAAGTTTCACACAGTTGCACATTTCCAAGCCATATTTGACATACATAATGAGGATAGTACAGTGATGGTTCTTTTCATCTTCGTTCTGTGTCTGACTTTTGGTATTCTGCCTGCTGCCTAGGTTATATACTGTCTTTTATCTCATGTTGCTATTGTTAGTGACAGTGCACCACTGAGTTAGCCTCTTGACCAGGTTGCCACTTAGGGGTATCTGTTTCAATGGATTTAAATTCTCCTTTACAAAAATGAGGGTAGCCTTGATTACTCAGCAAGGCATTTGTAGCAGGAAAGGGAAAATTCAGAGTAAAAAAGTGACTACTTCTTTCTCTACTGATGGTTAACTTTTTTTGGAGTTTAAAAGTAACAGAGTGCTGCTTTCTACCAGGTGATTATTGCAGCAGTTTCGCCATCCTTCAGACTTGAAAAACAATCTCTTTCTTCTAGTCTTATATCACCATATGCATCTACATTGCACTATTTGCATGTATAGCCATATATTACTATATTACCAGTTTACCCTAACCCTCCTGCTCCCCATTTGAAGTATCTCTCCTAAACCCTTTACTCCATAGCCTGTTGCTTTTTTAGATTTCCTTTAAGGTAGGCTTCATTGTCTTTTATTTGTTTGTGCATTTATTTTTTTCCTATTCCTATGTTGTTTTAGGACTTATATTTAGCCATTGTTTGCTATGTCTCTCTTGATTTATATATGGAGGAGAACGCAGATAATCATGTAATATATGTGGCAAAACAAAGCTCACTTCAGTTAACATGAATCAGCACCATGATAGGCACTTGTATTCCAATGTGCAGTCAGAGATCTGAGTTTCCTGGAATCTCTGTTAAAAATCTTTCAAATTTCAGATGTCACTGACAAAAATCAGAGCTCCTCTGAATCAAGTTCACAAACCATATCCCCAAGCATTATTCCAACTAGCCATATCATTAAGGCATTGTTCATTCCTTAAAAGGTAGTAAAGCTAGTTATCTTTTGGAACAACTGATACATACATCTTTGAGTGCAAGGGTGTTTTAGATATATTAAAGAGAGCTTTATGGCTGGCAGGTAATCTAGAATATCACAAGAACTATTTATAGAAGAGGCTTGTTTACACCTTTCTATGTTTTACAGTGCTTGAATCTTCTACTAAGATATTTATTTTTTTAAGAGCAGTGGGAAGTGTCTCTTAATAACTATTGAGATATTAGCAAATATTTTTCAGAATATTGTGGAAAAGACAAGAAAAGGGATTATTTAATGAAGTATGATTTGAACATGAGAAAGAGAGAGAGATTCTAGTATTCACTGAAGACTTCCTATGGTCTAAGACCAGATTTTCCATATGAAGATTTTGTAATCTTTCAGACTCACGACTATAGCATGTTTTAGGTCTTATTCAAGCCCAGTGGGTAATACATTTTGTATTCCAGATATTAACTGTACTAACTTACTAGCTTTGTGACTTTGGGCCAGCCCTTAACTTCTCTGACCATCCATTTCCTCATTTTTTCAAATAGGAGAAGCTGTATCTGTAGTACTGAGTGATGCTAATGGTGAGGAGAAACTGCCATGAATAGATAGTCCGGTCCACCACACACTGTCCCTGGGGCCTTAAGCATGTTTCTTAATTTCAATCTTAATTTTAGTTTTCTCATTTGTAAAACATGTTCTAGTTGGACATCAGAAAAATGTAACTGGCACTGGGATTATTTTGCAGCCCTGGCGAGTTCACTTAAGGATTGTGCACTGAATTCTCTCATTTTTCATTTCCTGTCCTTTAGCTTACATTCTTGAGACAACTCCCTTCTGTTCATACGATATGTGTTACTTAAATAGCTAGCTTGAATAAAAAATGTAGATGCAGGGCCTCCCCTGGTGGCACAGCAGTTGAACAGTGGGCTGCTAGGCGGCCCGCAGCCTCCGCAGTGCCAATTTGTTCCCCCACCCATCAGCAAGGGTCCCAGATGGCGCACAGACCTCTCCTGCCATGCCCGCTGCTCCCCTCAGCAGTATATTTCGTCAGTCTGCCTGTTCTATTCCCTGCTCTGGGTCTGGTGAATTTCCTCACTCTCCCGCACTTCTGACTATACCCAGTGCTTGCATAAATAAATAAATAAATAAATAAACAAACAAACAAACAAACAAATAAATAAATCTTAAAAAAAATAAAAAAAAATGTAGATGCAACCTGCTAAAAAGTGATCACTTGAATATTTAGAGATATCTGCCTTGTTAATGGGGAGGAGGAAATCTTTCTACCCTGAGGTTTTTAGCAATTTTTGTATCCCTAAGTGCTAAGAACAACTCATGGTTCTGAGCCTACAGTGTAACTTCACATTACTTGAAGCACAGAACAGAAACCTGCCTATCCCCTATGCTGATTCAGCCGTTCTGATGTGGGTCCCAGGATTCTGCATTTTAGGAGACACCAAAAGTTATTCTCATGTGTACTGCATCCAGCACAAAGCAAACAAGTGACAAGAAGATGTGGATGGATCTCCACATACTGCTTGTTTTCAACTCAAACGAATTCTTAATATACGGTGTGCATAGAAAGGGGAAAGTCACATCTTGAAGATGAAAATTATTTTACTTGACTTTTATTTATTATTTCCATCTGGAAAGAAATTTCAAGAGCACTATAATTTGCCAAAGAACTTTTATCCTTTGATTAAAGCCATGATAAAGAGTGCCTTGCCTATGTTTATACCTAATGCATATATTTACCGCTGGAAGAATTAGTATCTTCAGGATGCAGTAGCTTTTATCTTTTGGAATTGCCTTACAATTTGTATCTCTGCTCTCAAAATGAATCCAATTTGCCTGAGTTCAATAAACCAAAAGCAATTTTAGTTTGGGAGTACAAGTGGGAGTGGATACAGCCAAGCCTATCCTTCCCCTCTGGTAGGAACACGTCTCTAACTCTCCATTCCCCTAATGGTTATTTAGGGGAAACAAACTTCCTGGTCTCTGGTCTCTAGCCATTTGATGAGACCAGGAGTCTGCCTGTCTCTGTGGACCTTTCCTGACTAAACACTCAATTCCTCATCTAAATAAGAAGGGAATCATTTGGGATTTTACATTTCTAATTGGTTTTTTTTAAGATTTATTTATTTATGCATATAAGAGCTGGGGTACAGGCCAGAGGTGCGGGGAGTGAGAGGATTCACCAGAGACAGAGTGGGAAACAGAACAGGTAGACTGAAATACACTGCTGAGGGGAGCAGTGGGCGAGACAGGAGAGGTCTGCTACTCCATGTGGGTAGCTCCCTGGAAGGCCAGAGATCGAATTCCTGCTGCAGAGGCTGTGGATAGCTTCATAGTGCTGTGCTTAAGCCCTTGCATCACCAGGGAGGCCCCTAATTAGTTAATTTTGACTTGCATGATGCCATTTGGGCCAAAGCACTAAAGGAAACATTAACCACGCTTCCTTGTATTCCTGTTCCATTTTTCCCCCCTGTTCTCTTTAATTGGGTTATGTTAGCTCGATGGGATGATGAGATTGTAGAAGTGGAGTAAGAGTGGAGGGGAAATGTTATTAGGTCTAAAACATACTGAAAAAGAGGGGAGACTGATGAAAAGGCAGGACTCTAAAAGGAAAAGACCTATTTTCAGTCCTAGAGCTCTTGCCTATGAATTGTATAAAAGTAGAAGTCAAATTTTGCTAGTCCCAGCATCCTTTTACAAATTTATAAGATGGAGATCTCAGTGGTACCCAACCTTCTTAAGGTGTTTTGAAGACAAAATGATTAAATATATATAAATATCTTTAAAATAGCACCTAGCATATGAGAACATCTCAATGAATATTTGCTATAGTTTTATAATTTTCACTTATTCCTCACAACCCTTAAAATACTTGAAACTTGGAGAAAACAAAATTTAGAGAGAGTAAAGTGACTTATCTAAAATATCTAATTGACAAAGAGTAGAACTTGGATTCAAACACAGATCTGCCCCAAAACCCATGTCCATTATATCTTGCAGTCACTGTTCCTAAAATCACCTTGTACCCTGTAAGCAAAGACATAGATGCACAAGGGGAAGTTTTAGCATCCTCTATACATATTAATTTGAATTATTTTGCTCTGCTTCAAATGTTGGTTTCCACCTAAAAATACCCAGATGACTCTCCCTGTTTAACTTTAGTATATAAAAAGCAGGTTAACTAATTTAAATGTTGCTTTATTGCTGTATGTCACTTTATAGCAGAATTATATGTTTTAGAGTTTAGTATTTCATTAGTGATACTAAGCAAATTCCTTCAGTAATTGGAGGCTCTGACATACAGTAAAGTGAATATTTGGCTGTTAAGTTTATTTTGTGGTATGTAACACAGAAATGTGGCAAATATTGCAGATATATTTTTAATGTTTTACAGGTTTTAGTAGAATATCTTTTACACTTGATGGCCAAAGATTGGGGGCTTTATTTAGTTACTATCAAATCAAATATCCTTTGAAAGGCAAAGTGCTTTAGGAACCTAAAATGCTACGTAAACTTACAGCATTATTCATACCTCTGTCGATAAAGTAAGGGGAGTTTTTCACTGCTGTCATTTAGCTATGGAATACTAGGTGCTCAGTAGGTAATCAAAGAAGGTCTTATTCGCGTTTATGATTGTACTACCTTTTGTATATTTCAGGCCTAGAATTTATGTGTAAAATTCTCTAACTCCATATAACCAGTTCTCTCTAAGAAGTAAAATCTAAATTATTGGCTTGAATGAAACATCAGTGCTGTTATTTAAAAAGGTAAAATAAATTCAGCCTAATTAATCATATGAAAAGGATCCATTGATTATAGAAGTAGCCAGTCTCAATGGATAACCATTAGTTATAGTTACTACATACACCTAAAATACAGAATGGGGAGTGAAAGACCATTTTAAAAAAAATGTGCCTTGGTTGAAATTGGACATTTCAACTGAAGTAGATCCCGATGATGTTACCTTTGCTTCAGGGGTTATTAACAATAGAAATAATAAAATTCAAAAGCAGGTTACTTATGGACTATGTACATAAGTTTTTAAGATGCAGTTTTATATGTTGCTGGGGAAAAATGGACACAGGTAGGAGTGAGATTTCCCCCAAAGTAAAGATAGTAAGAAGAAGGGACATACCCAGGCAACTTGAACTACATAAATAATGTTTTAAATTGGATAATGTGTACCTGGCTTTTCATTATAGTGTTGATAGTATCATGTACTATTGTAAAGATATTTTAAAAGAAGAATATGTAGCTATTGCTAAGATTTTTCTTTCACAGAGGTCCTATCAGAAGAATTTCCTATTTAGAAATTATTTTTCATTATCTTTAGCATATATCTAGTTCTCACATCTCCTATGTTCAAATTTCTCATGATCAGTTACATAAAATAGATTTTTGGAAAGCCAATGGTTGATTCTAATGGTTACCCAGATTTCGGAACTGTTTATTTGTTTATACAAATGCATTTGATTCTAAGTCTAGATGACCTGAACTTGATTTTCATCTCAAATTATTCAATCCCTTTCAGGGCCTCCACTTGCCTTTTATGCCAAAGTCATTAATAAAGTAATTCTCAGGACCCAAAAGCAGCTGGAAAAGCAAGAATTTGAAGTCTGATCCTGGGTCAGAGAGAAACCATTTTAATGAGTAATAGCATGGCAACCTGCAGAGCCACAGACATGAAAGAATTAGAATAATGACCTTCCTAATGATATTTGAGTGAAAAGTATTGGGTTGGGGAGAATCTGTAATGGCCCTCCAGCCAAATTAGGAAGAAATTCCTCCTCCCCACCCCTCTTCTACTTGAATTATGCCCCCCCCACCCCTTGTCTACTTGAATTATGTTAGTGCTGGGAAAAGGTGATTTTGAAATCTTAACTTCACACGTCATGAGGCATCAGTCCTACACCTGTAGTCTCATAGCAGATACCCTTTCTAGAAAAGCCTCTCATCTGCCAACATCAGGGAAATAGAAACGTATATCTCTGAAACCTCAGGGGGATATGGCAAAAAATAATGGTTTGAAATCCCTGTGGGCTCATTCAACATAAAGATTATATTATTAGATTCTGGTAATGAAAACTCCCATTTCATTCCCTGGAAGCTTATTCTCATAAATAAGCTTTTCTTGTTCCTCATGTTACATGAAAATTAAACATGAAATTGTTCAGGATGTTGACCTTGCCTAAAGTGGCTTAGAAGAATAAACAACACTGAGTGAAAAAGTGAACTTACCAAGTATTCTTTAACTTTGTGGTGAAATCCATTGATCTTAACGTTCATATTCAAATCTCCTACCCAAGGGCCTATATATCAGTGCCTGTACCCTGAACAAATATTTTCTTATCATGCTTTCTATATTTGTGCCCTGAAAAACGACCCAACAGGGCCTTTTATTTGTGTCTCAATTCACCTGTTGCTTATAAATGGTATAGATTCCCATATGTAATCAGGTTCTAGTAGTACAATTTTGATGAAACTATTCAGCCCTGAAAGGAATAAATATGATTCCAAGCTCAGCTCTGCCATCAGATGACCAGAGACGAAACTCACTTTTGAGGAAGAAACACAAAGCACAGAACATTGCAGGGAATCTAAGAAGCACAAGTGACCCTGAAAGTCACATATTTTTCAGCTTCTATCCTGCAAATGATGTCTCTCTGAACTTTCATCTTCCTCTTTATCTGCAAACCCAGTGCACTATATGGTAACTACTTCTAATTCTGAGGCTTTCTTTGTGTGGATAATGAGACTTTCCTTACTACTAAAGCTATCCTGGAAATGAGCATTTTGACTGCTTATATTTTGCTATGTAACACTCAGTCTTTATTCTTCTAGTGCCTAGTGTATACTAGATTTGTCACAGACCCTGTCCTGAGAATGAAACATAGTCTCTGTCTTTAAGGACCATCATTGAAATAAGTGCTGTACTAGAGGAAGATTAAAGAGTTTGTCCAAGTTAAGCTCACATTAATTCCTTCTCCCAGTAAGTCTTTATTGAGCATCTACTATGTGTCAGGTGATGCCAGGCACTGGGGTACAGAGGAAGGTAAGATAGCCAAGGAACAACTCTCATCTTATATGCAAGTGAACAAAATAATTGCTAAATGTGAGTAATATTGGATAGGCCAGAACTGGGTGCTGTGAAAATGTATATGGTGGGAGATGGGAATGGAGTTGGTGTGGCTGCTTTAGACAGGGTAATTATGAGGGACTCAATGAGGAGGGAACTTGTAAGCTGAGTCTTGAGGAATGACAAGGATCTGGTCAGTCGAAGATCTTGGGAAGAAACAGTGTTCTGGGCAGAGGAAAAAGTAGTAGAGATAAACTTGACACAATCTAGGATGTTTTTTGAAGCCCAAGTATCAGGAATTTAGCTTGGAGAGAGGTGAGTTGGAGAGCAGTTATATCAATCCTTGTCTGCCACAGTAAGGATTTTTAATTCTATTTTCAATTTATTTAGTGTTTGGATTGTAGTCAAAGGGTGAAGGATGTTTCACAAGTGCCTAATATGATAGCTTGCCTTAATTGATCTGGTTTTTACGTTTCTAAGCCTACTTTCTAGAAATCGAATCATTTTGTCTCACATCTATCACAGGCACTGGGGTTGTCTCCCTGCCCCTTCGTCATTTCACATTTCACATTCAAGAAGTTACATTGCATTGGAATCCATCTCTGCCATCTAGGTGTGAGCCTTAGTTGGTTTATCCAGTATCTAATCCAGTAACTGGCAAACTTTTTCATAAAAAATCAAATGGTAACATTGTAGTTCTCTTTCACAATTACACAACTGCCTTTGTAATGCAAAAGCAACGCTAGAAAATATGTAAATGAATTTGCACAAATGGGTGTGGCCATATGACAATAAAATTTTGTTTACAGAACTGGATTTAGTTCAGGGGTTGTGTTTTGTCCATTCCCCATATAAGCCAGTTTTCTCAGTGGGTAACTTTAATTCATTCTGACTTAAGTAACTTAGGATGTAGGATTCCTTGCATTCAGGGATGACTGTTCCCTGAATCTTGGAGGATTTGTGTCCATGGTTGTAAAAAGGGATGATTTCTGTAGTATTGCTTGTGAATAAGAAAGCAGCAAACTTTGTAGAATTTTTTGCTACTTCTAATAGCAATATCCTCAACAAGATCATCTACCCTAAAATATTCAGTTATTGTTACTCCTTAATATGCTTAACTGGCAGTCTGAGTAAACAATTTCTGAACTGCTTCAGCATATTGCAATACTCATCTCATGCCAATGAGAATCTTTGAGTGAAAGTCTGTGAATCAATGGTCCTAGAAGAGCTTAACTTCCAATCAGATCTCTTTGGTGCATGACCACAAGGTAATTCCATTAACTTTAATGATGGTGGTACTCTACAAAATGGGCCCTGTTAGTCTATTCTTCCTCTTCTTTTCAGCACTAAATCTTACCCTGCAGCTAAATTCATCAGGGGAAGGAATATGCATCAATGTCATTCATTCCTTGGCCTTTATTAATATATGCAGGACTCTCTCAGGGAGGGAGTGCTAAGTGAGTACATTATAAATGAATCTACTGCCCCATTTGTCGACTATGAGAAAACCTTGGTGTCAGGGACATCAATGGATTATTATTGATTGTTGTAAGAGCCAATGAAATCATAAATATGGCTCAAAAACAACTAATGTGAGCACATTAACCAATTATCAAATCCATAACTTGCTTTGGAGCCTGGCTTCAGAGATTTAAATAAAGTGCCAGAGGGTGGAAAGTTCTAACTTAGGGATGTGACAACCAGGGCTGGGGTAGAGAAATTTATGATTTAATTTGCTGTGCAATCTAATTGAGAATAACTATTGGATTTCTAAAAAGTGAACTTTGATTAGGTTTAGGTGTCAGAAATAAACTGGAAATATGGGTCAGTATATACTTTTCTGCGAGTCTGTTGGGAGAAGGAAAGGAAGGTATTCATTGCAAGGAATGACTTTCCTGGGTGACCTTCTACCCTTCCTTCTGTGTTCTTATATCCTGTGTTCCAATAATTGGGTTATACCTGAGACTAGCTGGCTCTTCCCAGGGACTTGCTTTTTACTTTCTTCACCCAAGATCAATTTTCACCCACTTAGAAATAAATCAATTCAAAATGAAATTACCCAGGCCATTCATTTTTCACTATCAGTAAATGAGACTCCCTTTTCAGTTCAGATTTAATGAAATTCTTCTCTTTCATCTAGGCAGTGTAGAACCGTGGTTTCGACCTTTCTCTGGACTTTTCATCCTTGGTGGACTACAAGACAATATTTGCTTTGTAAAATATATATTGGCATGTTCATAGATTCCTGTGCATATTTTCTGAAGATCTAACCTGAAGTCAGACTGCTTGGTTTGAATTTCTAACCCATGGCAGGATAGAAAAAAAGCTGCCTGTGGCATCCTATCATCTATTAAGCCATTATAGCAGTTCATCTGAAGTCCTGGCCTCAGCCACACTCTGATGACAAGCACACTGGTGGCTCGATTTTCAAGAATGGATTGGCTCAGCTTTCAGTTCACTTCAGGAAAATAGAAAAGCAATTTGCACAAAGATAAAGGAGATTTCATAGTGATCTGTGTAGGACTGGCTAACATATTTCTACAGACAGTCAGGGAAAGCTTGAATATCCAGCTGAGAAATGATAAATTACTGCTAACTGTCCTAATTATCCCTTGACATTCTGTGTTGAAACCTGACTAAATTTTGCTGAAACTTTACAAATAGGAAAGAAATTTACAGTTTAATAAATTATCCATAATAGAAATGGTTACAAAAAAGAAAAGATTGCCACTGCAGAAGGGCTTACCTAGTTGGATAGATTTCCGAGTGTTTCCTGAGCCTCATCATGAAGTAGAGGTAGGGTGGGGGTAATGTGTTGGAACAATTGTAATTTTAATTGCAATCATAATTGATTATACTCAGCATACTCATTAGGTTAAAGAAGACTATGAGTCAATTCCCAGGTCATTACATTAATAGACATGGTAAGTGTGTAATAAGCATATGATCAGTTGATTTGTGAACATTACATTCCTCTGTAAACAGTGTAACATACTAGCTTTAAAGTGTCACATACTGACTAAATTTGGTTCTTTGTGCTTTAGTAGACTCAGCTGGTAGGAACCCATCTTTCAAGCTTTTTAGTCTTACCTTTAGCACATCTAGTATATAAATCCAGGTCAAATTCCTCCAGTGATGGCTAGCATGCTTTTTTAGCAGTGACCATATTCCATTATTGGATAACCCCAGCTAGAAATGTTTGCCTTTGCTTTTTCAATTCCCCCCAGCCCCCCGTGAACCAGTAGTCACATGGATGGAATCCTTGCTCTTTGGTCTTCTTTTAGACATTTTGGGCAGTTAGGATTAATTCTGTGCTTCCTCTCCTTTCTAGAAGCCTCACAGGACTAGGAAGAGATTTGCTATTCTCTGCCTAAGAAGTCATCAACACTTCCAACTTTGTACACAGCATGGTTTCTGCTCTCTCACCAAACTGGCTCTTCATCTCTGGATGTTCTCTAGTGATTCTTCTATTTTAAATATATTACCAAGAATCACATGGAGGTGTCCAGATGGCATATGAGCAAATGCTTTAATGCAGTTCTTGGAAAATAGTAGGCTCTCAATAATTATTCATTGAATATGAGGGTGGTTTCCCTAAATTTGGAGCCTCAGGTCTTGACATTCTTAGTGAGGATGAAGATGGTAGAAAACAAAATGGCTAGAAAGATCTTGTGACAGACACTGCTGTAAGGTCTCATATTTTGAAGACCCAGTATCTGGTCAGTGATATGGGGGCCTGTTCTGTCCCTATCATTACCACCATCTGGTCAGCAGTAGATCTGCTCCCTGATCTCACTGTGGACCATTGCCAGTGATGAAAATGAATTTTGCGCTTATGTTGTGAAGGGTTGATTTATGGAGGCTCTTTCAACACCTGGGATGTTTGCAAAAACTGTTTTCATGTCTGATACTCACCAAACTTGCATGCTAATTATTTCCCTTCTAGCAGGCATACAAAAGGCATTTAGAACCCTTTGGAGTGGGGGTGAAAATTAGAAGCATAATCTAATGAAAAGAAGGTAACTCACGAAACTCTGGGGGTCGGAGGGATTACAGAATCCTTCAAGAATGAAAGCCATGGAAAAATTTAGATAGACACAATATGTTGCATTTAATTTCAGGGGTCTCTTGGCCTCCTGATGCCTGTTGGTGGACTGCTTGACTAAACCTGCCTGAATTATCCTCCATCCCAGTATTCAAGGGCAGTTAGTATCTCCAGCCAAACTGATGAGATACATCTTGAGATTGCACACAAAGAATCACATCCTCCCCATGAGACATTTTCCTTTATAAATAAAATGTTTCCCTCACTGATCTGAATGTGTTGCTGTAAGGATTCAAGGTCTGGCTTCCCATTCTCCTAGCTGCTTGTCTTTAGGCAAGTGGTTTAATTCCCAGCCTTTGTTTCCTGGTCTGTAAAACTAGAATAAGAATACTCCCTCAGTTTATGACCTTACAGTGTTACATGAGGCCCCAAATGAGAAGCTGTCTGCACAATGCTTTTTGTTCACCAGTTATTTAGTGAGACCTCACTGCCTATGAGCTCCTATTCTAGCTTTTGAATCACCCCAGTGAGTAAGGTAGATGTCTTTCCTGCCCTCAAAAAGAGCCTCATCGCTGACAGTTATTACACCAACATTGAGAAAGACTAATAAAGAGTCAGAGGAAACCCCTGGAAAGGAGTTAAAGGGGGTTTCAGTTTATTTTGAGGCCCCTCAAGATTTCCTGTCAGTGGGTCCAGAATTTTCACTAGTGGTTAACATGTTGGCTTCCAAGCAATCTAAACATGTGAGTCAAATGGAACGGAATGTGCTGAGCTAGTTTTTTAAATTGAGAATGCTGACCTTCACCAGGTGTGGTTGGTGGGAGGGGAGCAGGGGTGGCAGAGGAGGGAATATTCCCTGAACACAGGTGAGTTGTCTGTAAAATATTACCCCTATGATGGCTGTTTGCTCCGCTAAGGAGCTTTATGTTATATTCCTTGCCTCATGGACCCTTAGCAAAATGGCCACCAGCATGATTGAAAAACTATTTGTTTCCCCAATAGTCCAGTCAAGACAGAACATTCTCCTGTCACTAAATTCACAGAACAGAAAGCAGGGATTTTCTTAAGCTCTGAGAACTGGGTGTGACCCTAAACCAGGCTCACAATTCATAGGGACTCATCCCACTCAGCTGTGAAATTGTATTTGTTACCTCAACAGACTTGCATTTTTGAGTTCGAATTAAGAAACTTGAAGAATTGTGAGTTAGGTGTTACGAGAGTTGAAAAGTTTAGAGTTAAGGAGCTAATTGTCAAGTTATATTTAAGACAGTGAAGTTGCAAGTTTAGCTAGAATTGAATTTGAAGTCAGATTTTACATGTGATTTTTCCTCCCCTTAATGTTTCCCACTAGATTTCCCTTGTAGTTTCCTGTTGCAGCAGCTGATTTGTGTTATCCTGGGTATAAATTGTCAGAGGAAGAGTAGGCTGAGACACTTATCTAGGTCCTCAGTGGGAAGCTTCCCCGGCAACATCCAGGACTGTTGGCTGTGGTGCCAGGAGAGGATCCATGCCTCCCTCCAGCTCCATCCTCAGCAATTGCCACCACCTCCTCCTTCCACTGACCCTTGAGAACATTTTTTATTCAAGCACTCCGTATGTTGTGCTATGGAGACCTCAAGCCTAGAACAGAAACATGTGGGGTGTCAAAGTAACTTAGTAAGAAGACAAGTCAAGGAGAAGATGGGAAATAATGCATCATGTCTGGAGCGTCACTCACCCTTGGGCCCCAGAGGCTGGATCAACAGCACCCCTGTCTCATCAGTGGCCGGGCCTTTGTAATCCATTTTGGTTCGGGATTTGGTACCAGACAACTTTGTGGAAGGCTACTTGGGCCTGTCGTTTGACTTGCAGATGGAAACAGAGGTTGTATGTGAATTCTCCCTTCTGTGGAATTCATGTGGATGTGTTTCTAGTTTCCATCCCATGCAAATTCCTTAACCTGTTCTTTTGGAGGTTTGGAGCTGCAAGAATTTGTCTGTCTTCTTAGATGAGCCATGAATTGTTGTTTCCCTTTTGAAACTCCAGGTAAGAATGAGTTCTGTTGAAATGCTATCAGTGGAACTGTTTTTGTGATGGTGAACTGTTTTTGTGATGGTGTGCTACTGCAGTTCCTGTTTCTCTGCCAATAGATTGTTGCTGTTCCTGGGAGTGGCGTATGTGCTTTCACTAAAGGGATTGATGGTTACCTAATGTTTCAATAATCGGTATGAGCTTCTAAGTGTATTATTATAGTAACATAGTCAGAACAGGGGAGCAGACCCCAAGCCCAGCAGTCTGACCCCCACCTCCCTCCCAAAACAGGCAGATGAGCTAGCAGCATGTCAGAGGCTGTTTGCTGCTCCACCGGCCAGGAATCAGAGGAATGGGCTCAGTGGTCCAATTCCCAGTCTGGGAAATGGGTTTCTGAGATCCTCTGGCAAGACTGAAACTGAGGACTCCACAGACACAGGTGAGGGCAGTCAAGGAGTCAGTGTTTATTAATTAGTGAGAGAGCAAGGAGAGTGCTCTGGGGAGACCTTTCTGGGCATGAGAGACTGGGGTAGTAGAGGGTGCCAGAGAGAAGGGTCCATACAGATTTTAGGAATGGGGTTTGAAAATGAAGGACTTAAATTTTATTGACTGAGAAAGCAAGGTGCATCCTTGCTTTTGGTTAGCATCCACTGTTATTGCAGATTGTAGGCAAACAGAAGATTGGCATCAGCTGCATCTTGGTGGGCTCGTGTAGAGCTCGTGACCATCTTCTAGGTGAACATTTTATTTCATGGAGGCAGTATGCCTGCAGTTCTGCAGCTACGCACCTTCAGCTTGAATTGGTCTGGTCTCAAGGTCGGTGACTCCCTTTTACTTCTGGGTCTTCTAACTCCCCCTTTTCCTATAGAGTTGTGGGGAAAATTTGGGGTGTAGGCCAGAGGTGTGGGGGTGAAAGAATTCACCAGAGACAGAGTGGAGAACAGAAATGGTGGATTTATTTGAAATACACTGCTGAGAGAAGCAGTGGGTGAGACAAGAGATGTCTGTGTCTGAGGAAGGATTTGAGACTCTCATTCATACTATGTTTTCACAGGTTTTCTAACTTGGGGCGCCAGTTTGTACCAGTTATCTGCTGAGATGTCTGCTCTTGAGTACTGGTCTTTGACCCAGAAACATATCTTGGCCTCTCTTCTGCATTCCTGGAGCTGGGCTGGGTTTTCTGGTCATGGTGGTCAGTCTTAGGCTTCCCCCCCAAGACAGCCTTATCTAGTCAAACTTCCCAAGCCTGCCTGCTAAGTGAGAGTGCGGCTTAGTTTTTTAACCTTATTAAATTGTACCCCAACCCACAGAAGCCAATGTAATAAACTAGAAAAATAACTCAGGAATGCCTAGAGTGGGGAAAATTAGTAAAAGCAAAAAACAATGGGCCAGATGTCTGGGTCTAAATTCGCCAGTTTTGCCTTCTTGTTTTTTTTTTTTTTTTTATTAGATAATAAATTTTATTGTTATATTCCCCATACAATTGCAGCGCCCCCATTCTGACCCCAATCCCTCCCCTCCCGCCCCTGCCCCCCTAAAAGTGTCTCTGGTTCATAGTTTTTTGTTGATTTTGATTTTCACTTTCTTATAGTTATTCATTTTCCTGGTCCCTTATTTAAGTTTTCTAGATTCCTGCTATGAGTGAGACCATCCGGTATTTTTCTTTTTCTTTTTGGCTTATTTCGCTGAGCATGATCCCTTCCAGCGCCATCCATGTTGCTGCAAATTGCATGTGTTTATCTTTTTTGAATGCTGAGTAATATTCCATGGTATATATGTACCACATCTTCTTGATCCAGTCATCTATTTTTGGGCATTTGGGTTGTTTCCAAAGCTTAGCTATTGTAAACAGTGCTGCTATAAACATAGGGGTGCAGGTGTTCTTTGGAATTGATGTTTCTGTGTCCTTTGGGTAAATACCTAGGAGTGGAACTAGCTGGTGGGAAAAGCAAAATTGAGCAGCAAAATTTTTGCAGTTTTTTCCTGCCCCGGGACCCCTCCTAGCTCAATTAATAGTTAATATTTGCTTAGTAATCTACAGTTTATAAAGTGCTTCGCTTCCCATGTTTTAAATTGTGTGATGCAGACTAGCATAGGGGGTAAAGTTTGGGAATTAGAATGTCATAATTCAAATCCCACCTCTACTCTTTTCTAGCTGTTTGACTTTGGGCAAGTTGCTTAAAATCTCTGAGCTTCAGTCCCCTCACCTGTGAAAGGGAAATAATGATAGTGTCTCACTTTGTAGAGTTTGAGTTTTGCAGGAGTTAAGAGATGTGTGGACCTTTCATCACGGTGCTTAGAAAATGGTATATCTCAGCCAGTGTTTGCTATTATCATTTAATCATTAACACTATTAATATTCTTAATGTTTCCAACATTGTGTGAAGTAGGTATTTCCCCAGGAACTTCATTCTTACCTTAAACATAAGGCTCAGAGGGGAAATAAATAACTTTGGAAAATAAATAAATAACTTCCAGTTAGAAGCCCAGTTGAACATCAACTTAGAGCCATGATTTCTGTACTGAAAATCATTGGGACAGCCCAAAGGGATCCACTTACCCAGATTGGGTTGTGTAGGCATTGTATGGCCTCATCAGAATGTGGTAATGAGGTAATGAGCTTAGCTCCCAGCAGCACCTTTTAAACCAAAGCATTTAATATTGGCAGAGAAAAATAAGTCTGGAAGTTTCTTTTACTGTGGCTAAGGTAAATTTTTCTAAACTGAAAAGGTAGAGAAGCTTTTTACAAAGAGTATTTAAGGTATTGTAAATTTCCACATTGTCAAAATGAGGAACAGCACTCTTAAATTAAAAATGTGCTCCAAAAACACATTGATATTATTTTAGGATATGCGTGTACTGTTTTAGTGCCATCCACACATAACCAATTGTCTGATTTTTTGTTTGGGTTATTTTTTGTTTGTTTTTTACTGAACACTTACTGACCTAAGAGAACGTGGTAGACTTGCTTATTTGGGCACTTGCTTTCAGGATGGTGATCTAAGCTCCAGATGTAGAAGCTTTATAAGACACTACTTTTCTTTCAGAGGTTTGCAATTCTGTAGGAACGACAGAAAACCTACATAAAAATCCTAAAACAGGAGTAAGTCTGTTATAACAACCAAGCGGTAAATTAGAGGGGAAAAGTAAACCCTTGGGTTCAGATGGTTAAGAGAACTTTCCCACTTAGTGAAGTTGCTCTACAAGAAAAAGGGAGGGTAACAAATTGAGTGAAACAGAAGAAGGGACCACTAGTAGGATTAAGCAGGTTTGTCTACTTTTGGTTTTTACAAAATTATCTTTTCATAGTAACTTGGACTTCTCAAGGATGGACTCATATAATGCTTTTTAACAAAAGCAGTCAACTTGATTGAATAATGTTGGTGTTTGGTAACATCATGATAACTGCATCCAGAAATATTTCAGTCCTGTTATATTTGGGGCCTGGGTCATTATTGCTGAACTATTGCAAAGTTGTGGTGGTAAATTGCACATCTTCTTTCTGTTCTGTGACCAAATTACATGTCTGTGTCTGTTGTACAGATAGCATCTGTTTCTGGTACCTTCTTCCGTACTGGGCACAAAGCAGCATTCTATGTAAAACTACTTATCAGTATTTAATAAAACTAAGGTACTACAGGTTGAGGGGTGGAAAAACTAGTTTTATTTTTTATGTTTTATTTATACAAGAACTGGGGTAAAGGCCAGATGTGCAGGAGGGTGAGAGGATTCACCAGAGACAACGGGGGAACAGAACAGGCAGACTGATGAAATACACTGCTGAGGGGAGCAGCAGGCAAGACAGGAGAGGTCTGCTCGTCGTGTGGGTTGCCCCCAAGGCCAGCAAGGAGGGATTGAACTGGCACTGCAGAGGCTGCAGACAGCTTCACAGCGCTGCGCTCAACCGCCTGCGCCACCAGAGAGGACCGAAAAACTACTTTATGTTTTAATCATTGGTTGTTTGATCCATTATCTGGGAATAATGGCTTTGCAGTCTTCTGAAAATTCCAATTGGTGTGGGAAATAATTTGGTTTCATTCATTCAAATAGTCTTCAAATTGATTTTTAGCATTAGTATTTTTAAAATCAAAACTGGTGTCTGCATTTCCCTTGGGGAGCTTAATTATGAAAGCAATTCTTAAATGTCTAACACCAGGAAAATAAAATGCAAGTCACTCAAGATCTCACCTTCTAATGTATTGTACTTGTGGGGTCTTGTTGGCAGGCCAGTTCATTTGTTTAACTTCAAAGTATGTGTGAAAATGAATAAATACCAATTTCAGGAGGGAAGTTGGGGGGGGAAGAGCTGTAAACTCTGGACTCGATGCTCTATATTTTTCCCCCATACTAACTAGTCTTGAGATATTAGACAAATTTCTCACTGTTCTGTCCTCTGCTTCTTTTTTCCTCCTTTCTGTTTCTCTTTGCTCCCTTACCACCTTCTCCTTGCCTGTTAGGACTCTTTCGGTTGCAAATGAGAGAAAATTCAAACTCACTGAAGTAAATGGAGAATTTATTCAGTCATAATCAGAAGTCCAAGTGATTTTTCTGACTTCAAGTATAGTTTGAACCAGAGACACAATTCTCTCGGGACCCACTGGCTCTGGTTCTTTGTTCCATCTTCTCTGCATTGAATATAAAACTGTCATATTGACATTAGGCTAGGTATGGAAATACCTAGTAGGAAGGTCTTCTTGGCAGACATAAATACTTGTAAAGAGTGCATCAGGGAGAAAAGCACCTCATGGACAGGTTTGGCGTCTATTCATAAACTCAAGCAGCAGGTTCTGTTGTCTGAATTTAATTTAAAGCACTCGGGATCCACTAAAAGAGAGACTGAGATGAAAGAGAACTGAGATGGAAGAGTCTGTGATGAAAAAATGCTTCCTAGAGAATAGCAAAATAGCAGTGGATAGGATGAAACTGAAGACTGGGCTACTAATGTACATGTCTCCTGGAGATTTTAATAGGAGCCAGGGTAAGGCAAATGAATTTAAAAGAAAGTGATAAATGTGTTAAATGCAAGATCCCATTAGGAAAAGGATTGTTGTAGAACGTGAGAGAACTTAGGTTTCTTTCAGGGTGATATCAGTTGTAGACCAAATCAGGAAAAATACTCAGTAAGTATTGGGTGAAATAGCTTCGTATCTAAATAAGGCCTATTCCTTTCTCTAAATATCAGAAGTAGCAGAAAAAGTCTGTGTAGTATTAGTTTTACTCTAAGTTTAAATTTAGGAAGTCCATGATTTTCTGTTTGCAAAGTAAGGCAATGTTATGAAACTTATTTCATTCATTCATTCATTTAGTTACTAAGCACTGCTGAGAAACACCCTGCTGCCTGTCACGTACAGGCTGGTACTTCCTATACATTGCCAGATAAACCAAATGTGGTCCCTTCTGATAGTTTGTTAGACTGTCAGCCTTCAACATTACCTGGAATAGCTCATCTTAATTCCTAAGGTTTGAATTCATCAAAGGATTTTATCTCTAGGAAAGACAACCGAAGAATGTAATCAATAACCCTATTCAACTCCAAATGCCTTGTCTCAACACTACTGCATGTTTAAAATTTCATAAAAAAATTATTTCCTGGAATCTTTTGTTCTTGATTTATGGCAAAAGCTCTAACGACTATTTTAAAAATGACTTAATAAGCCAGCAGTCTTGCCGTTGTTCTAATATGCCAATAGATCACTTAAGTGTCATTTGTTAAACCAGTTTGGTCAATAAAACCCTTTCATTATTTTTCCCCAAGTGGCCATTGAGCCACATAACACCAACCTAGTATTAGTCCATGTTGCTCTTTCTGCTTCTGGCTGGTGTGGATTAATAGTAATTATTTTTTCACAGAGTATTAGCCAAGAGTTATCATAATGCAGTAATGGTAAAGGTTCACCAAGATAAAATGTTCTAATTAGGGAGCAAAGTTGAGGGGTAAGCAGTTTTTAAAGTGGATTAAGATCTGGTTCCCCTCATATGCTTGCAACACCATCTGCTTGCTTAATACGGAACAATATACTTTCTCTAAATGTATTTTAAGATTTCACATTTATTCACTTAATAGCTGATTTAAGTGAACTAGTAACTGATAAAATTCCACAGGAAATAGAATTAGAGTTCGTTTTGATTGAAGCAACCAAGGGACTTGGCACCAAAGCATTTATATCCTCCCTCTCCCTCATATAATGCCAAATAGCTCCCTGAGAACAAACAGAATGAAGTCCCATTTGGAGGATTTTTATAGTTTATTTTCTCATTGCAAAGACAAAGCTTGTTCATTGTAGATATTTTGGAAAATATAGACAAATGAAAAGCAGGAAGTAAAAATAATCCATGGTTAAATTTGTATTTTGACTGAAGCCTTTTCTTAAAATGCTATTAAACAAAAAGCCTTTATGAAATGTGAGGGTTTCTTGTGAGTTATTTCCCACTAATGGTTAAAAACAGCAGCATAGAAACAAAGCTTGCTAAGCTTGTTTTACCCGTCCATTTCTTGATCCTTCCTCTATTTGCCCTTGAGATAGATAAATTCTCTATACAGGGAGAAGTCCTGCCAATGGAAAGAAACTCTTGTTTGTCTGTATTTTGGTGATGTTTGTGGAGAGGAATGTTTCATTTTGCTATAATGATGACTGAAAAACTGAAAATAGTTTCTTAAAAATAAAGCCACGAGGGGGATAAAGGTGAAAATGGTGTAGAAAGCTCCATACTCTTGAGTTTGACTGCCTGTGAAAGACCCCAAACTTGGTATAGATGTATTTCTTGTTGAATCATCATCAGGAGGTCTTGTTTACTTCCTTTTATTTCGAATTTAATTTCATTTGCAAAATAAAAGTTTCTTTATTACACATTTTGATATTTCAGACCCTAAGAATCAGGCCATTAGAGACCCTCCAAGGTCATGGGGAGGCAGTTAATGGGAATGTTTTGCATCCCATGGTTACCAATGAAACCCCTGCTGATTGAGAAAATGTTAATCTGAGAGTCCGAGAATGAATGATCAGTGTTTTGTTATAAGAAGAATCAAAGCTAAGGCCTTATTTCGTTTTCTCGGCACTGGTTAAGGTTTGGAATCAAAGTCCTTTTTGTGAGACATCAGCTATTTCATCCCTCTGCAGTCAAACTGACCTAGTAAGAAGTCTGTCTATCATATTCTCAAAGGTTTCCAGGGAATCAGTGCTCATGATGCCCTCCTGTAACACCATCTGCCTGTCTGTAGGCAAAGGGACTCAATCTAGAATGAAAATGTTGGTCTTTCCAAAAAAAAAAAAAAAAAAAAAGGGCCCTGGAAGGCAGAGAAAATCACCATCCATCAATTTTATCATATTCCCCCAAAATTTGAGATTTTCTCACCTGCCCACAACCTCCTTAAAGTCTGAGTCTAAAGGCCTAAGACCAGACCCTCTTCAAGTTCCCACTCTACCACTAGTCACCCCTCAATTGGGCCTTCATTTGTATTCGTTGACCTGAGATTATGTATATTGTCAGCAAAAGTAGACAGGAGAATCTGTCTTGACGTAGCCCCTAGATACCACCTGCCCTTTGCTTCTAGGACTTGGCCCTGTTGCCTCTTGCCCTAGGACCTGAAAGCGTACAATTTCTCAACTGGGGGTGCTTTCCTACTCCTGCTTGCTTTTCTACTCCCTTACTCTCTTTGAATAGCTTGGCTTAAGTAGCAAATCAAGGAAATCTGTCCTCATCTTGCAGGTGTTGCTACTTTATTTCGTGGTCCTTATCTCAGTTTGAAAAGCTGACGCATGTGTGTGATGATTTGATTCGGATCCATCTTCTCCAGTAGACTGTAAGCTCAGGAGAACAGGGGTCACCCTGTATCACAGCATGCCTGACACACAGAATGAGCTGAGGAAATACCTAAACACATGAGCAGCTCAACAAATAAATATGTTGTGAGTTATGATGTTTAGTTAAGAATCTACTTTAAAAAGTATGTTTTCACATTTGTGCTTTATTTGACCATGTTATATATAGAGTCTATTGGAGCATAAGGGATAGGAAAAAAAAAAAAAACAAAGAACATGGAGGTCGGGGAGGAATTCATGAAGTTTCTTAAATTTTTAATCCTACTTTAAAAGGTAAAGTCAGATATGTTCTCAAGCTGTTTCTGCATTTTAAATGAAAGTATAAATTTGGAATGCTCAGCACTGAAGGAGGCCTGTAGGATCTTTGGTTTGGTATTGGAGACTATCTGATAATTTCATAGCGTCCTTTTCTTCCAGATTAGCAGGAAGAGTCAGAACTGCATGGCTTTTTACTTGAAAAGCTCATACGCATTTCCTACAAACTTTCCAAATGTATGAAATAATTATCTAAGAGACAAAAGAGCAGGGCTCCTACAGTCAGATATCCGTTCAAGAGTCCACGTGAAGCATTGTTCTGTCATGGGTCAGATTACAACTTGTTCCCTCTTTCAAAATATATTTCAAGCTGCATTATTAAAATGCACCATAAGGCTTTTTTTGTGCAGAAAATTGAAAAATAGAACTTTAGATGGGGTGGACTTCTCTAGTACCCCAAGTTTTTCATTTTCCTTGAAACATGCCTTCACTTTGAAAAATATAAGTAGGCCATAGAGAGAAATGCCTGATGTGAATTTCTTCTAATAGCCCCAAACTCTTCTTTCAAATTACTACAAAAGCAATTCAGCATTTTCAGTGCCAGATTGATGAAAAAAAAAGTGCATATTAAGCTTTCCTTATTAATTAAAGGCAGTGGGAAAAGAGTCATCCTAGCTCAAGCTGATGAAAACAAATAATGCCTGGAAATGAGCTTGCAGTATGAAAATGGGTATTGCTGTGTGTTAATACAGTTTATATTTATGCTGGATATCTTTTCCTTGCAAGTGTTAAAACAACTAATTACGGGTGGGCTGAAGAAAGAAAGAAGTCACCAGGATTTTGAATGTGACTGCAAATTATATTTGGAGGGGGGAAAATGTAAAAAAAACTCTTAAGAGAAATGATTCCGCTTTTGCCCCATGAGACTAGCAAGATGAACTAATAGATCATCCTCTGTTCTAGTTCTTAACCTTGTTCACAGCCAAGCTCATTTATACCAGGTGAATGATGAGCCAGGTCACCATAGAAGTACCTACTCTGATGAAAACTTTTAGTTTCAGAAAAAATATATACTGGACTCCTTTCTCCTACCCAGAGTCCCTTGGGATCTGCGAGAGATCTGATCACAGCTCTCTGGGTGATATAACAAAGGGAGTAATTCTTTATAAAGTAACAACAGCAGAAGAAAAAGTGAGGCATATTGAAGAGAAGATAGGTCCTTGGAATTTTAATCCTTCTCTGTATATTGAGTCTTTCTGACAATCCTATGGGTGGAACGTCCTCGAGTTTTATTTGGACAATTTCTTCTTGAAGACAACTGCTCAGATATCTTAAGGTTGTGGGCATTTTCCTTTCTTCTTTCTTTGCTTCTGGAAAGAATAATTCTAAGTTTTCTCAGGAAAATTAGCTTGCTACAGTTTGGAGGTAGGCAACTATAAACTGTTGTAAGAAAGAGGGGACTTTTCCTCTAACCTCTTTGTTCCTGTGCCTGGACCTAAGAATTGACAGAAGACAGATAAACAGAAAAAAAATACAAATTTTATTCGATGTTAATTTTATAGGTGAGCAGAGGCTTTTTTATATATAAAAAATGAAGATCCAAAGATATGGGTAGACCTGAGAACTTACATATACCATTTTAACAACAACAAGAAAAAGACATTGTGGAGACATACAAGGCAAAAGGAAATGGGATTTGTGCTAAGGGCAATAAATTGTAGGACAGTGATTGGAAAATACATGTGGGAAACTAAAGGGAGCTATTATTTTAGTGGGTTTGTATATTATTCAGCAATGACTTCCCATCGCTGGTGATAAGAATGTTCCCTTTTTCATTGCACAGGGAGGGCACATTTCTCACCAAAAGTTTGTGCCCTGCTTTTAGGTACAAGGGGGAAGTCAGAGAGCCCTTCCTACATCTCTTTTCCAGTAGCTTTCATTTAAAAATAATCAGTATTCCAAAGCACAAACTTTGGCATGGCATGTTCTGAGACCCTTCACTGTGAACCCCTAATTGGCAATGTTTGCATGGAGCAAAGGAAGAAATGCTTATTTTAAGTTTTTTTTTTTCCCTCCTCCTTTCTTCCTTGCCCTTACTTCTCTCCACTGTTTTCAGCTCCCACCACCCACCCTCAGTGGCAGGGATTGGGGGGAAGCACTGAAAACAGTGCTATACATTTATCAAATTGATCATGTCAAATAGATTACATCTTGAGCACCTTTCTAGAAGTCAATCATGACTGTTGAACTGTGCTTGAGGGAATTCTGAGGCTCACTCTAGGCTTAGTGGGAGAGTTGGCTGTAATCAATTACTGATGTCTGTAAAGGGCATGTGCCACGTATGTTCTTCCTGCTGTGGCCACAGTAGACTCATCCCAATTTTTCTGACTTTATTTTAATAGTGTTTAATCAGATAAACTAGAATCCTTATAAAATTGGACTCATTGCTCAGAAATGGGATATGTCAAATAGAATAATAATAGGTAAATTTGTTCTCTAGCAAATTCTAAATTATGTACATGGTGACTGAGGTACATAGATGATCAGGGTACAGTACAAAATTGCCTTGTTTATATTTTTTCAGGAGAGGATTAACTTATATTTTATTGAACCTACATTGTTTATACAAGTGTTATGGTTTATTTAAATATTTGTGATAATACAAGTTTTCACAGTCAACTCCCCATGTCAAAAGTTTTGGCAAATACTCTGCTTTATCTGGCCAGTGTAGATAAAATGACATTTTACACTATTAGGAAGGCAGGGTATTTTGTTTCTGAATTAGAGTTGAATTAGTGTCTAGAGGGCATATTTGATGTCACCGATGCCAGTTTTATCCCCAGGTAGTCCTTCCCATGCCCAGAAGCTGCACATCCTACTCAACTGTCAGAATTAGAGCAGGGAACTCTGCAGTGATTCAAGCCACCATTGAGAAGAGGTCCCAAAGGAGTTTTGAAAGCAAAATTTATCTCACTGTCTTATAATGGAAACTATTTCCTGCTAATACCTACCTCCTTGCTTCTGTTCCTAATGCAAGTTGGTTACTGGGTCACAAGTATCAGTATGTCTGTATTGGGTTTCCCCATCACCAATGCTATTACTCTTAAAATTAGGGACTACACTTAAAACTTGTGTTGTTAACAAGTCTGATGTGTTATCCATCAAATGCCACTGACCAGCCTAGTTGTGCTGATATTAAAAAGACAGTGGTCTTCGTTTTGTTTCTCACTATAGGCTTAGTACCTAACGAGTACCTGCACATAATAGGAATATAGTAATTAGTTCTGAATAATGGATGTTTTCATAAATATGTGTTATTGGTAGTTTCCAAAGGTATACGAATTGGGCATATCCCTAAAAAAAAAAAAAAGGATTCAACAGCAGATTCAGTGAGGCCAAGGAATCAATCAATGAGGTAGAAGTAGGTTAATGGAAAGCATCGAAAAAGAACTAGATCCAGAAAGTCCAAAGTGTTTCAAACAAAATAAACCCAAAAAGTCTCACAACAATACAAATCATAATTAAAATAGCAAAAATTAAAGAATCATAAAAAATCCAGAAAAGCAAAGATTCGCAAGTAAGGGAACTAGTAGCAGATTGCTCAGCAGAAATTTACAGGCCAGAAGGGAATTGCCTGACATATTCAACAAGCTGAGAGGAAAAGAACTTCAACCAAGAATCTTCTATGCAGTTAAGCTAACACTCATAATTGGAGAAGCAATTAAAAAGCTTTGCAGGCAAACAACAATTGAAGAAATTCATCTCCTCTAAATTGGCCTTGCAAGAAATATTAAAAGGGCTTCTATGAAAAAACAAACAAACATAGGGATGGGGAGAATGAAAATGGGGACTGGTGTAAGGAGGTCAAGATTGACTTGCTTTCAACTTAAGATAGGTTATGAGTATAAACTCTATATAAATCATGTGTTAATTTCAGAATTGATGTGTGATAATTTTATAGCCTACCAAAGTACTACAGGTCTTCATCCTTTTCCTTCTGGATACTGCTCAAAACAACACTTTTTTTTTTTGTCCTGGGATTCCCTTTAACAACTGAGTCTCAAAGATTTATTGTGAAGCTTTTTGCTCCCCAAAAACTACAAGAAAAAGACAGAATGTTCATGTCTCTATTTTTGAATGAGTAATCTTCAGGCAAGTTATTTGATGTATGTTTAAATAGCCTAATAGGATTTATAAGCTCCATCTTCCTCATTCTCATCTTTACAAGCTAAGGCAGGACTTGAAAGAAGAAAGCCATGCATCACTATTTATTCAGCTAATGTGATGTGAAGAGCTCTCTTTGAATGGTCTATTTATCTCTTCGTGTTGTCACTAGGTATTGTTAGATTAGCCAGTGCTCAGGGGTCGGAGAGTACCTGTTCAGAAAGAAGTGAAGTCAACTGGTTTTTAATAGCAGATCAATAACGGTGGGTTTTTTTTTTGTTTGTTTGTTTTTGCTGACTCTGGCAAAATGTAATCTAATGGATAACCTTGGATCTGATGGGACTATATTGCTTTCTATCATAAAATGGAACTTAAAATTAACCACATCAGATTTTTCCTTGAGTTCCAGAAAATGATTAATGTTGATTCCAAAACAGGTCATTTGAGTTCATTTAAGGTTAATTTGGCATTTTTAGGCCATTTCACATTAAATGTTTTATGTTTGTTTAACTTTTCTACTTGTCCATTTATCATTCTAGAAACTCCATAGGCCTGTTAATTATTGTAGGTATCCCTTTACCTTAATGTGTTGACATATAGATATTTTCCTTATTATGAAACTGAGGTAATGTGAGCAGAATGTCAGGCACTGGGGTGTTATCTATAGGTTAGCTAGTGCCAGCCAGGCATTGCCACTGTGGGAATCTTTGTATAATGAAGGAATTTTTCAGGTCCCCACTGATGGCCTACTTATTTGTAGCAGGAAATCAGAGACTGCAGCTCAAGGACAGCAATAGAATCTGGATACTAAATGTGTCACTTGAGCAATGGCCCATTTTCTAGTGCCTTTATTATTTTCTTAACCAGGGAAACAGCTGGAAACAGAAATTATCCTGAAATTTAGAGAAAGTTCAGGATAGGACAGCATTAAGTCCTCTTTCATGTAGAAACATCCCATGTATGTAGACTTTAATCCTTTTAAATGAAATAAAAAACTGATTTGGATTCAGGGATAATCTAAACCAGAGTATTGTTAGACTTTCTTCCCATGAGATGCTTAAAGAACGTTTATTTTCTTGCAGTAAAGAAATCTATTTTTCTTGGATTAAATAAACATTCTCCAAATTTATTTTACCAAGGGCATGATTTTATTGTAATTGGCAATGTTTTGTTTTGTTATCATTTATGCAGAATGCTTTGTCTATAGATATTCCTTGTTAATATAACTACAAAGATTTTGAGGAGAAATTAGTGTTATCAAAAGGAGTTTGCATAGCATCATTTTAGGTTCACAGTTAGCATTGTACTAAATTTTAGCACACTTTGGAAATTATGATAAATAGCCATCATTACCCTTTTAGAATCAGAATCCATTTATGTCATTCCTTGGTTAAAACACTGTTGTGAGTGCCCACGTTTGTTTAAAAAAAAAAATTATAAATCATGGCCCAGTGATGATTCTCTCTCTGCTCTTCTGTCACTACTACAGTTTCACCCTTGCTGGCTTTATCTCTCTTACTTAAACACAGCCTTAGCATCTGGGCCTAGAAATTTCTTGCACCATATTTGTGCACAGAGCTGCTGCTTTCACAGCAGGCCCTTCTCCATTTTTTATCTTGGTATAGTCTTCTCTTTATCCCTAAGCTGAAGTAGCTCCCTCTTCCTTACCTGGTTAGCTGTCCAATCTGTTCCCCTATTTGATTACCGTTACAGCAGCTCTTGCTCTCAGAACACTCACCCTCCCTTTTTTTTTTATTGTTTCACATATAAACCCGATGCCACACACTCACACTCCAGAGTATAATCTGTCTAAGGTCAGGGACTATGTTTCCACATCAGTATAAAGATATGTGCTAGATATAAGCAAAATAAGGTACAGCAGTAAGGAGATAAAGAGAAATTCTACCATCAAGGGTAGATTCAGGAACTGTTTTTTGAGTGTCTAAATAAGAGGCACTTCTGTGGGACTGAATTTCTCTGTTTCAGAAAACCAGAGGAAATCTTGCAGATCTAGACTCCTTGCCTGATCCCACAGTCTGCCCATGTTACTTTCATTCCTTCTAGAAGTCCTACTCCCACACCTTTGCAGCGCACCTCGGCTGTAATTTGAATACTTCCAGCAGCGATGGAAAGGACTCCTCACCTTTTTCTAACAGCATACTGCACTTGGTTATGGCTTCTCTAGACCGAACCCAAGTGACACTTAATGTACTTTAGACAGCTTGGCGATCTAGACAGCTTCGCCAGAGCCTGAAGCTCTTCATTCACCCCAAGTGAATAAGCCTCCTGAAATTCCATAGCATAACAGGGACTATAGCATTATGACTAGTTCCAACAACAGCTAAAGCAGAGGCATCTGATAAAGTGAGACCCAAGTGAAGAATATAAATGCACACTTTTGTGTGTTATTGGCATGTTTTGTGGGTTATTGCTAGGCTTCAAGAATCACCCGAGGCTCATTCAGTTAACTATCTCTGGTCTGAAGTGAAACTTCTTCAGTTAGCAAAAATGGGAATAATGCTTAGGTTAATGCCTGTATTTGTGATGGTCACCAGTAGCTGGGATGATGAGTTAATTTAAGTTGGATTCAGTGTCTTTAGACAGTGTCAATATAATGTGTAAGAGAGAGCAAGGCAAGGTTCAGTGATGATTTAGACTATCTTTTCACTAAGGAAAGAAAACTGACAAAAGATAGAAATTTGTTAAATTAGGAAGAGTCAATATAGTATATTTGCCATCTGCCAGACACATTAAGTCATCTTTGTTGAATAATGCTGTGAACTGACCTTAAGGTGTTGGGGAGGGCTGGAGAAGAACTGCTTCATCCCCCAAAGTTACTAGAATGTTCCATTAAGAAAATACTGCTTTTAATTTTCATTTGCTATTGCTCTTTATGTGGGAGGATGTGGCACTCATTTTCACAGGATGTGTGTGTGTGTGTATGTGTAAAATATGTGCTTTTGTTACATGGGATCCCTGACTTACTGGCAGATTGAGAGTCTAAGAGAGCCATCCTTACTTCAGTCATGCAGCAAAGTTCCACTGAGAAGCCCCATCACATCTTGGTTGAGAGATTCTGATGCCCATTGATCTGGAAATTTCCTAAATGTACTTCATCAGCCCATTCCTACCCCTGCTTGAGATATTTCTATTTAGGATGGATTTTAATATACATAGAAAATGGAAGGATCCCAGGGGATTCTCTAAAATATTTTATTCCTATAACTGGTATTTTGCAAAAATATTTTCCTGTCCCAAGACTATCAAGTAATTTATAAGGTCTCTACTGTAAACATTTTCAACTAAATATCTCCTTGTCCCCAAATCTTGGAAATAGAAACGTTCAAAATATTTAGCAAAATGCATTGAGGGAAACAGTAACTTATAAAATGCACCTCTGGCTTTGATGAGTTAGATATTAATGCATCAACTACACAAGACAATCCATGAATCTAAAATACCACCTCACTTCCACGGTTCTCTGGTCCACACACCAAGGTCAGGATCTTCCTTGTGATCTTCCTTGGTGCTTAGGGATGTGATTTGAAAGACTGCACTGATCTTGGCTCTAGGTTATTTCAATTTCATTGTGACATTTTTAGCCACACATATCAAAACAGTCTTCAGATGTTTAATGGGAGGCCAAAGCAATGTCAAAAGGAGCAGTGCTCCAATGTCTCCACAGAGTGGTTAGTATGTGTCTGTCTGCTGAATCCCTAGGGCCTCCAAGTACTGAAGGAACTATTTGGTTTCTGGTCTAAGTTTATACTTGCTTCTCACACCCCTGTCACCATAATTTGAAGACTTGATATGTTTCTTTTTGGGGAATATAGTCTGGGCAGTAGTAACCAGATGTGCTAAGTGAGATGTAGTTTTACAAATATCCAGTCCTCTGAGGTTTAGCATTTTTTAAAATAGGTTCAGGCTCTTTGTAACTTATCCTGAGGGAAAAAGTACTTAAGTCTTTCTGATTTTTTTTTTTTTTTTTTTTTTTTTTTAGTAATTTCAGAGAATGCAAAGTCACCTCACTATATGCCTTCCAGAGTCCGTAAAAGGACCCTTTGGTTCTAAGTTTTCAATTGGTGTGGATTGTTTCAGAGAACTTAGTAGAAATAGAAGTGAACAGAACAGCCAGTTAATTGTTGAACTATTTTAGTTTCTAATATTTGTAGTAGTGCTATTAAGGACACTTTTAATATTCAGACCATAGGTATAGCTAATTATAAGTGAATGATTTTAGGTCTCTACAGCATGGCCTGTTATAGTTCATTTGTTTGTGATTTTACATTTCAAAAAGAAATGATGTACTCTGAATTTTAAATTAAATTCTAATTGGCATGTGAGGTGGCCTTATAAAAACAACTTTTAGACAGAACTCCCCAAAATTTGTTGGCCAAAATAATGCACCATAGTGAGGAAGAGCACAAGATTTTGGAATTTGAGTCCAAGTAGTGATTTATTAGGCATATGACTCGAACAAGTTGCTTCATCTGTTTGGAGGTCTTAATTTCCTTATCTGTAAACTAGCATTAACAGTAGTACTTATCCCCAGGTTATTGTGAGAATTGACTGATATGGTACATGGGAAGTTCAAACAGTAGCATAGTATGTGGAACATAGTAAGTGTTCACTAAAAATAGTATTTAACTATGGTACAGTTGCTTCATAATATTGTTAACTCATCAAGAAATTCATGGCTTTCCTTCTAATACAGAATACTGATACTAATTTTTTTTTAAAAGGACACTGCCAACTGACCACCAAATTCTGAATATTCCAATTAAATTTCTCCTTTACCAAATTGTCTCCATGTTAATAGCCAGGGCAACTAGCACTATCAGAAATTTAACCTAAAAAATTTATGATTTTGATTTATTTCTCTGAGTGTGTGTGTATGTGTATGTGTGTATAACTTTTTTTTCCCTCTGTGGCTGCAGATAAATACTTATAAATAAATTTAAGTCTGGCATGAGAAATACACTTTGGATTTGTTAAGGTCGATTGTGGAAGGGAACATATTCCAAATTTTAATTATTAGCTAACACAGTAATTGGACCTTGGCTGTTGCCATCAAAATGTATACTTAGATCCAGTTTGTTCAACCTTGACCCAAAGAGAAATTCCTTTCATTGTGTGAAATAACCTCTTTGAAAGATGGAACTGAACTATATTTCTTTTTATGATGCTGTCTATTGTCATGCCTGATGGGGGATTCTTCTTACTAGGACTGCACATCAGTGCTGATTTGGCAAGTTGGCTTTATTTTAAATAAAAGCTTCAGATATATCTGCTTTTTCACTAAAAAAGTAAATAAGAATGTTAGAAAGGGAGAATCATTAGTGGCCATCTAAGCAAGGAGAATTTTCCAAGTAGCTTGAGAAAAGGCCTCGATGGAAGAAATATCAGCCTGAAGTTTGGGTAATACTTGTCTAGGGGCAGTCAGGACTGTTCTCAGATGAATAATCTTAAGGAAGACACTCCTGTTTTATCTTGGACTCATTAGTGCTGTCTGCAGAATTAAAAAAAAGTTGAAATGCCTTCTACATTCTTAAACTCTTTGAGTTTGGGGGCCCCATCTGATGAGGAACTAGTGAAAGCTATGTTCTAGCTCTGTGGGGAAAACACTAACAACATATTCCCTGACAATTTCTTTGGGACCCACTCAGAGACCCTCTGGTGATGTACAGAGTATTAAGAATGCCCCATAAGAAATGCTTTCAAGTCATGTTTAGTTCCAACATAATCCCAGAAATATCTTACATACTTGTTCTCTTGCTTGAATGATTGGCCTCTGTGGGTCAACACTGTTTTGTTGTGTCCAAGTTAATCAGCATAGGAGAGAACCAGGGGATACCATTTCATTTGACATTTTGAAATGGTTTGCCTTGAGTTTAAACTGAAATTTGTTCTCCCTTTTCAATATTTCTAGGACAAGCCCCCAAATGAAGATATTTGTAAAACGTCAAGGCATATCTAGTTTAGTTTAGGCAAATTTCAAGCAACCACTTTGTTGGTTGATTGTGGTACTGCTATTTACGGAAAGGGGACACATGTACTTGGGAATATTAAATACCAGGTTTGAACAACCCCCTTCCTTTCTTCTTTTCCAATTATCTTTCCTTAGGACCAACTTCATAACATAAATGGCATGTTTGCCTTTCTTTGATTCTTCAAAAAAAGTTCTAAAAATTTTCTGACTTGTATTTGTAATGTTCCTAATTATTTGAGAATTGTCTTATATTTGAAAACTGTAATCATTTGTCCAGCACATTAATATTTCCTGATTGTTATGCTTTGGGGGATAGTTTTGGATTTACACCTTCCATTATTTTGGGGGGAGTCAGGACAGGGAAGATAAACAATGTTGACTTTACGTGAAACACTTGCTCACCACAATTAAATATTTTTCCATATGTATGAATGTTTTTTGAAAAAAATTTAACTTCCCCACCATTGCAGAGACACTTTACAGGAGCCTTTTATTTTTGTGCCAATACTGTAGAGTATATACAATTAGTATTCATATTTTGCAAATAAAACCCTGAGGTTCAGAGGAGTTAAGTAACTTGTTCAAGGTCACTAACTTATAAGTAATTGAGCTATGCTTGAAGCCAAGTCTGTCTGTATACAAAGCTTACATTTTTGACTAACACATTTGGTTGTCCTGGAACAGTCTAGTGCTTGGGGGCAGGAGAGGAAGTAGAATTGTTACTCTCTGAAAATAGAGGCCATGGCGTCAGAGAATCTGAATGCCAAGCCTTGTAATCTGAATCCCTATCTCAACGTACTAGTTCCCACATCACTCATAAGTTTACACCAGTGCATTTTCAGTTTTGGGCCTCCTAAGGTTTCTGTCAAATCTGACTCTAGCTGGCTCCCATGTACTCCCACTAAACTTCACCCAATTCTCCAAGGTGAATCCTTTTATCATGGGGATAATGGATCTGGATTCTTTCCTGCTGCAGTGCTTCTATTTCTTTGTCTTATGCCTCCTTCATGCTTCCCTCATTCTCTTTTGTTAACATCCCCCCCTATACTTCGCAGTATTGCTACTGTATACAAGAACATTCTCCTGCTCTGTCAATTGTAGAAAGAGAATAATAGAGAATAATTGCTTTTAGAATTATAATAGTTATTTAAGTATAAAAATATTAATATTATAAAAACAATTGCTGACATTTATTGTGTAATTACTGCGTGTACACACAGGAACTATGCAAAGCACCTTATATTTATTAGCTCATTACATCTAGTACCAGTCATTTTAGTCAGTATCCTCATCTCCATCTCCAATTTAGGGATAACCATTGGGAGCACAGAGTGGTTAAATAACTTATCCAAGATCAGAATTTAGTAAGACTTTAAACAAAGATTGTTTAACTCTGGAGCCCAAGCTCCTGACTCTTTGTTTATGCTGCTTTCTCCTGATTAATGAAAAGTAGATGATATCCATGCATGGCAAATGGTAAAACCATCATTCATTAATCCAGCAAATAGTCAGAAAGGGTCTCCTGATTGCCAGCTGCTGGTGATACTGCAGTGAATGAAATTCTTTGTGGAGTTTACATGATAACTGAGGGAATTAGAAACAAAAATATTTTTAATATTTGTGGTTAGATGATAAATACAATGGAGAAAAGTAAAGCCAGAATGAGGATTAGTGAATACTGGAGGCTAGCATTAGTTATAATTTGAGTCACTATTTATGAATAGTCATAGTAGCGCTAAAACCTGCTGTTATTAGATTAGCACACAGACTGTTGGTAAGATCTGGAGTTGTAGTGTTTCTTCATTTCTGCATCCCTCTTAACTTTTGATTAGTGGTAACAAGACACTGCAATTCACTTACCTAAAGTCATGTACAGCTTTTAGTGTTTGTGATTTAACATTTTTTAGTCTGAATTTGGTCTTGCCTGCTGGGTATAGTGCAGTTACTTAGATATGTGAAAAGTCAGTACTGTCTGCATGCAAATGTCATTGTCTTCACACAGACCCACCCTTCACCAGGTTTGCTCATTGTGCTCGGCCACTAAATATGTGGCCATTTTAAGCATGAGGAAAGGTAGATGAGGCAGAAAGTAGTCTGTTTATTTCTCATGCTGGGTGAAGACCTTTTGTATTTCCCAGAATAGCTACTAGAACTAGGCCAGAGATGGCCTAAATACCTTCCACCGAAGCCATTAAGTAGGTGTTTAATTGCAGAAGCAATTCCTCCCCTATCACATTTAGGGGCAAGATTTTTAAGACAAAGTTCTCTGTTTTCTCCTTTGGAGAATGGGAGTCCTAGACTTCCTACTCAGATGGAGACAAAACCATGCACAGAATGGGAACAGAACTTTTATTTTCTCCTTTTTTCCCTTAGGTATTTTGTGGAAGCATCTGTCACTTTGGGGTTGGGGTACAACTTAGCCAAATAGGCAATGGTAACACTCAGGGGTCATAACAGCTCCCTTTGGGCGGTGTTTATGGCCAGTATAGATTGCTATAGCTGTAGCAATTATGAGGCAATCCATATCAGTTGTTGAGAAATGCCATTATGGCTCAAGAGAGTCATATTATTTCTTATATATGGCACAGACTAGTTTTGTTTCGTTTTCAAAGTCTTGTGTTTGAAGCCTCCATAGTGCCCTGTGAAGTATTATTGCTATATAGTCCTGCTTAGTAGTAGTTCCAGGAGAAACAGGAAGCTTTTAGACATTATACCCATATTTTTGTTAGTGGAGGGTAAGAATAGTCTGTTACATGCCAGAAGTTGGATTAATAAGAAGAAATAAGAAACCTTGTTTCTTGTCCCAAGTAATGTCAGTCAACTGATATTAACTGAGCTACATATATTATGCAGAACCCTAAGGATGAAATGTCGAACAAAAGCTACCATGGTCCTACCTTTAAGAAGTGTATATTATAGTAGGATTTCCAGAATTCAATAAAAAATATAAAAACATAAAAGCATATCTCTTGTATGTGATATAAAGAAGACATAAGTACTAGAAGATCTTAGATCAGAGATATTTGGCCTAGTTGGCAAGGGGATAGATATCTTGCTTAGAAAGTGATAATTAAATGGAAATTTAAAGGAAATAAGTGTCAAGTAAAGGCAGAGATGGGGAAAGAGATTGGGAGGTTGGCACAGAAATGTGAACACAGGTCCTGTGGCAAGAGAGAAAGGTTGATATGGGAGCATAAGACTGAAGAAGACTCAAGATGTCTGATGAATCTCTAAGGAAAATAGAGTCCATTAAGGTCATTAGAGTTGTGGTTACAATCTTGGTCATTATCCCAATTACAGTAAGAAACCACTAAAAGATCAGAAGCAGGGAGAATCAAATTTGTGTTCCAATAAGGTCACTGTACCAATTGAATGGAAAACAATTGAAAGGGATATGAGTGGGCAAAAAGGGGACATTTGGAATACGGTCACAAGTTTATTCAGCAAAATAGCTTAATTACCAGCATGGGGATCAATAAGAAGCACCAGAAATGAGAAACCAAGTACTTTAAACATGAGAGAAGAGTTTCACCCCAGCTGACTGGAGTTCATAGAAAAGTTGGATTTAGATGGGTAAGGTTTCATTGTTAAAGGATTTGAGGTGGAATAGGATTGAGTGAGAGAGAAGCCAGGAACAAAAATGGAATTGAGAGTCCCAGGCAATGTCCACAGAGCAAAAACCAAGACTGTAATGAAAGCACCAGGCAGGGGCTGCAAATACTGCTTTCCTTCTGGGTCCAGAGAACCTCCACAGAACAAGGCACAAGGCAGGGCCTTAATTAAAAAAGAACAGGAGTACTGGACATGTTCCTGAAACTGGACACACTGAGTATAGTGACAGGAACTACTATGCTGTGGTGTAATGGCATATGAGCATATGTGGGCAGGTCAAAAGTTGACTTGCTTCTGATACCTGGAGCGGTGTGGCCCCAGAACCTGTATTTCGCCAGTCAGGGAGTTTGGTTATCTTCAAAATCTGGAGCAAAGTGGAACCTGAAGAGACTATCTGAATGGCCCAAAGGTTTCTACTGATAATGACCCAAGAGGAATGAAGGACAGGAGCCCCCTGGGGTTTAGGTCGGTGGCTGGTGAATGTGAGCACCCTGACCCATAAAACTTATTGAAGTTTATAGTTTACTTCAGTGGATTTCACGGGCACATTCCCAGCTAAGCATGCCAAGAAATGAGACTGTGTTTGGTTGGTGAATGAAGCTTCTCAAGTCTTCCCCCCTTTCTTCATGGGGGACATCCTTGAGTTGGTGATAGTATCTTACTTTTCAAAGTTATGACAACCTAGATATCACAAGTCCCCATTTGGGGGCATATAAGGCTTTTTAATATCCCATCAGTTTAGTCTGAAGCTCCATAGTACTCTCCTTACCTGTGTGTCATAGCAGAATTTAGCAAGCCACACATCTGGCTCTAACTTCTTGGTTCTGAGTCCACCGTAGGACCCGAACACTATCTTGCTACCTCATCCACAGGTTACCAGGTAATGACTGGTGCATTTGTGTAACAGTGACCAGGTTGAGAGACATTACCATCCATTAAAAACTGACCAGTGGCAGAGTTTAGTCGGCCCAGGGCCTACCTCAAAAAGCTAAACCCTTGTAAAGTCTTCAAGACTAACTAAATGGGAGAAATGAGACAGTGAACAGTTGAAACTGGTGATATCTATGATGATATTGCATTGCCATTTGATGTGCTCTTCATGCTATGCTCTGTGGTAACATTACATCCACATAGTCACCCTTGAAATGACCATAGTCTTGCCAATATTAAAGAAGAGGAAACTGAACCTTAAGGAGTTTGCTTCACTTTCTTAGAGTCATACATCTACCAAATGGAGGAAACTGGATATGAGATGTTTGCCTGTGCCCAGAACTGACCAGGGACCTAAGCTTTTAACACCCCTTTCTGCCGCAAGTTGATGCATATGTACTAGAGAAAAGCTGGGTATCTTCTTTCTCTCTTGCCTCAGCTTATTTTCTGAAAGGAACCCACATTAAGGAGTGAATTTCTCTGGATTCCTCAACTGTTCATGGAACAAAGGAGGTTAGTCCCCAGAGAGTATATAAACCCACCCAACCCTAGGTTCCATTGACAGTGTTTTTCTAAAATCTCCCCTTGCATCAGGACTTTCAGACATAGTGATTCATGTCATTAGTCTCAACTCAAGGTTATTCTCATTATATCTTCCCAGCAAAGATAACAATAGGGGTGTACCTCTCCCGGGTATGCACACATTTTTAAGAAAAAAAATATTCCTGCATCTATCAAAGCACCTGCCTTCCAAAGATTTCCTATTCTCTGTATTATTATTTTTTTAATCTTGTAAAGCTGACTGCTTTCAAATAGTGCTTAGGTTGCTGAAGACTGAAATTCATTTCCTTGAACTTTAACTGGGCCACAGAATCATTCTGAGAGAATTATTTAAATTAATCTGAGGCATTATGGTGTTAAAGGGGAAAATTTTGCCTTAATTCCCAATTTCAGAGTTTCTCAAGACCTCTGTTCTGGCCTATGACCCCAGGGTTTTGTGCAGCTGAAAGCCCACAGATACCCTGAAGTCACATTGTTAGGCTCTGGGACTTTGAGGACTAACATTTAGAAAGAATTCATTCTTCCTTGATCATTCAGTTGACTAGTTCACTGTGAATCCTGGTTAAACATGGAAAAGCTAAGAATGAAAAAAAAAAGGCTGGAGTGGGAGGTGCAGGTTTTTGCATCCCAAGTGATAATTCACCCCAAGCTGTGTTAGTGCTGGATGAGACAGCTTGTATAAAAATTTAGGAGTCCCGGAGAACAACAATAACAAAAATTAACAAATGGCAGGATGAGTAGCAGAAGGGAAAATCAAGCATATGCTGCTTGTTTGAAATGTAGTTTCATTAAAAATCTTTTCCATTGCACCCTAAAACAGTCTGTCCTTGCCAGATAACACATTGGACACCAAAAGGCTGTTCCCTCCACTTGCTTTCTTAGTTGTAAGCCAACCCTTTAAAAATAAGAACACAGCTGCTCGAGACAAAATAAATTTGTCAGCTTGTCTTGAAGGTAAAATAACGAGGGGGAACTAGTGCCACTTCCCGCCATTTACCCACCGTTGCAAGCAACACTCCTTGTGTTTGTGTTCAGTCAACACTAATCAATAAACATCTGTTGGAATGAGCATTGGTGCCTTTTTACGATTCATTATGCTTCATTAGGAATTGGTTTTGTCTTCAAGGGAAGAAAAAAAACTCATGTAATTAAAGAATGGTATTTTGTGCTCTCATATTTTTTCCCCTAAAGACCTAAATTCTTTTAAGGCCATTATTTACAGTACATTTATCTGTATTTAAATGTAGCTGCTTTTCCTTGAAGAGACCATCTGTTCAAAAAGACCATCCTTTTTGTCCTCCCAGAGGTAAACTTGGGAGAGCGATATTGTTAACTGAGGACTGTGGTTCAATAAAATGCTGTGAGGCGCATGGCTGGTTAAGGGAGGACTGGCTACTCAGCAAAATGATATTTAGTCACGTTTTTACTGGGGGTGAAAAGGAAAGGTAGTTTGCTGGAGGGAGATGCACATTTGAACTGACAACCATTGGAAATGTTCTCATCAAAGGGAGGTGTTCTGTCTGAAATTCTCAGATGATCCTTCAACGATCCTTTTCCTGGGCTTATTAGAGACAATTTAAGTGGCTTCTGCAGTATCTGCCATGAGTACATTTGGTTACTTTACTTTCAGGAATATATTTCATTTGTGAGGGGGCTGCAGGAAATATTAGTGTAAAAGATGCAGCTGCACTAATGTAAGTAACTTTAAAGGCACTATGAATTTATCCCTGCTGAGGGATATGTCCCCAGGTGAACTTAACAAAATGCATCTAATACACATAAGCATACAAATAAAGCATAAAGTAGCTGGTAATAGCCCCAAATTATACAAAATAGAGTTATTGTCCCATTAGCTTAACATTTATTTAACCAGAGCTTTTGGTGAACTCAAAAGCAAACAAGCATTTCAGAGAAAGCTGAACACAGCAGAGGTTGGGGTGACATTCAAACATTAGGGCTAATGAAACATTAGCATTTACTTTTCCACTTAACTCATTTTAGAATCCCCAAATATAGAGGTTTAAAGGCTGTTTTGTATGGGTAAAAGCGTTCTTTGTGAAGGAAACTGAAGAATCGCATGGAATATGATTAATTTTTAATTTCAATAATGGAATAAAGATTGAAATAGAAAAAATATCATTAAACGTGTGAGCAACACAATAAATAGGCATAGAATGTGTCACGTTCCTGTGGCTTTGGATACAAGGGCCTTTTTGGTTGTACAAATAAGGAATAGTTACAGAGTAAAGTATGCTTGTGCAAAAGTTTAATGTGCAAGCAATATATGAAACCTGAATTTCTCATACCATCTAGCTGACCTTTTCTTTGTCAACCTATTTTTCAAAATGTGTTTGAAATTAAAAGTTTAAGGTACCCTGATGAGCATTTTAGAAACAGTGCTTTCTTGGTTTTGGACATTTACAGGCCACATTGGCATCTGAAAGGATGAGAAATCTAACAATAAATAAATGTCAGCTTTGTTTAACTCCGGTGTCTCTCAAACTTATTTTATTATAGTCAGTCCTTTTGTTCAATGAACATGTTTTAGCATCGAATAGCACAGATGTTTGTGGAAACACAAATGGTGACCTTGTGTTGTCTTCTAGACTTGTGGAGCTAATGCACTTAATGAGGAGTCATGGTCGAAAGTTCTGAGAAACATTCCGTGGGTCTCTTGGAGGATAAAGAATTTTGATATGAAACCACAGAGCTATAGCCTCGAAGCATTTGAAGGTGCTGATATCTGATCTTCGGGATCAGGAGATGAAGGATTACTTCTTAATGGAATAGCCTTTCTCTAAGAGATGCCTTAAAGTACCACTCTAGTTGGTTGATTTGCTTTTCTTTCTAATAGCCTAACATCCTGAATCGAAAATAAATCTATCATATATAGGTCTAAGCTTCTTGATTTGCTTGAGATTCATAAGGGTCCCTGCATTCTTTCTGGACTTGTCTTTATTACAAACCCCCTTTTTATATTAATGAAGTTAGAGCAAAACTGTGTAATATCAATACAGAATCTGAGTCCTGAACATCTGTCTTTTGAGATCAGCAGTTGGTCCAGCCTGAAGCACTGTGCCTTCCATGCCTTGCTTATACATTTAAAATGTGTGAGAGAGATGGTCTTTTTCATTACCTCAGTGTCCCTCCAAATTGGTATGGGGGGCTGTGTCCACCTATCCTGAATCCTTGGGAATATCACTGTTGCTGGTATTCTGCTCTATTGGTTAAAAGTAACATGCTTTCCAAGGCTATAGCGAGGCTATAATGAAAGACTGTCACATGTATTACAGATATCCTGATTGATTGTTTATCCTTTATTTCTTCTTCCTCTTTTGTTTTCGAAAGTATCTTAATTTTTCCATCCTCATTTATTCCTTTCATTTTTCTTATTTTTACCCCTTCCTTCTGTTTTTTTGTCTTTCTTAAAATTTTTCACTTAGTCTTTCCTTCTCTGACCTTCCCTAAAAGAGAATTCAGTCTTTCTATGTACCTTCTGTTATATTGTAGTATCACTTGGATCTACCAGACTTATCCTTCAAACATAGATATGGACACACATCTGGGATCCCTGGTGACTCTTAGTGAACATCTTTGCTAAATTATCACCAACAATTTAAAAATAATGTATTTTATTATTTTATCAGTTTTTGTCTATCTTGTAAGGTTATAATTCTATTGATTAAAAAAACCTTTATTCCTACACAATATTTAAATAAAAGACAGCTGTATTGGGGGTTTTATGAGAATTCTGGCCAAAGCAGAAGTGAGGATGACACTTCCTTTGCAAGCCCCATGCTGGGGATCCCGAGAGTCATCTTCTTACATTTCTCCTACAGAAACTTGTGTGCAACAGCCATCCCTGTTTTGATAATGCCGCTTATCATGGTGATTCTTGCCAGACTCTCAAAAGCAGTTCAACAATTTTGTCAGCAAATTCTAGCGTTATCCTCCTTTGGACACTCTTTTGCTTATGGCTGTGTTTCCTCAGAGATCTTCAAATCAGTTCAGTAACTTTACCTGCAAGTTCTGCCAATTCATCCAGTCTAGGAAGGCTTCTTTTAAAACATACTACCTGAAATCTCATTTTCCAATCTGTTTTGGTTGACACTTCTCTTGGCAATTTGACTTACCCTTTCTAGTTTGGGCATTCTTCTTGAAAGAGTAGAAAGAAGGATATTGGAAGCTGAACTCACTTTCTTTAAGTCTACTTTTATTTGTAGTTTACAGAACTTTAAATATTAAATATTTAAATATCAATTTTAATATAAATTTAGCTATACTGATGGATATCATGTAGACTGGAAATTGAAATTAATCCCTTTTAAACCCCTTTTAATAATCACTTGATAATATTGATTTTATCTAGAAAACCTAAAGCCCAGACCTAAGTTAGAATTACAAGGTCTGGACCTTTCTCTTATTAGAGGGATAAAGTCGGTTACTCATGGAAATGCCAATGCAAAATCTTTGAGCACATGATACTGCCACATGCTACAAAAGGGTATAATTCTGTAAGAGACAGAACAATGTAAGATAAGCAAACTGTTATCCTTTAGGTAATATTCTCTTCCAGTAATTGTATAAAGCATGCAGGAAGATATTTCTGTAGCACTGTTAGATTTAGTATATAATTATATATACTCTCACATATATGTTATGCCAGATATGCCAGATACATCTCCTTAATGGAGTCTTTATTTCTTATAGACATAGATACCTACATCTAATCCCATATTTCATGCCATGCTCTGCCAGACAATTTAAAGCCTTAACAAATTTAGGAAGTAATGCTTTTTTAAAATGTTACTGATTTCTGTGATAATACAAGCATTGTTTTGCCAACTTTATGATCTACTTTTCTTAAAAACCTCCTGCAATCAGATATTTCCTAAGATTTGAGGTTAACAGAGTAGAGTATCACAAGGCTTTTTTTTTTTTTTTCCTGCCTGAGAACAACATTTTTCCCACTGAATAAGACTTTTTGCTCTAATAGATTTTGTCCTAATGTTAATTTGATTTATGGAACTGATGTTGAATTTCTTCCTTTCAAATTCACGCTCTGGTAGATTTCATGCTGAGCGTAAGATGCTGAGTTTTAATGATATCCATATTGGTGGCATTATATTGATTTGTTTTGGTATGATATATAGGGTTTAAAAAATTTAAACACAGTGTACTCTTTTCTGTGTGCTCACTGGAATTAAGATTTATATTAAACGTTAAGTAATTTATTCTTTTTGTAAAAAAAAGTAGTTGCTTTTTTTTAAAAGGTTTATTTACGCATACAAGAGCCTGGGGTACAGGCCAGAGGTGTGAGGGGGTGAGAGGATTCTCCAGAGACAGAGTGGGGAGCAGAACGGGCGGATCACCAAAGTATACTGCTGAGGGGAGCAGCGGGCGAGTTGGGAGAGGTCTGCTCTGTCATGTGGGTTACTTCTTGGCCGGCCAGGGGATTGAACTCATGCTTCAGAGGCTGCAGATAGCTTCATAGGTTGTATCTTAACCCCTTGATCCACTAGTGAGGACCATTAAGTAATTAATTTTGATACCTAAATTCAGACTAAATATACGAACTGATATGTAAGTAATGACACTTTTAACTGGGAGTAGATAGAGATATATGTCCTCCCTTTTAACCAAATGTTCAGTGTTCAAGTGCTACTATTTACCTGTTACAATATATTGAGTGGATTTTGTTGGAGGCATTTTATAAGTAACCTGCACGTAATTAATCATCTTTAAAAATCCCTTTTAACAATCACTTGGTGGTACTGACTTTGCCTAGAGAACCTAAACCCTTAAGCCTAAACATGAGACTTCTGTTCTAGTTGATTAAACTCTAGGGAAAAAAATTCTATGTAACTATCATTGCATGTTAAGTGTGATTCCCTTTAATTTCATGCTACACCAGAGAAATTAGTGAAATATCGCATCACATGGGGTAATGAATATGAACACATTTTATCCATTCACATGCATGCACAAAGTTAATGAATGGTTAATAGATGATGAATATTGCCCATTGTTCATGGAGAATAGAACATGTGAACATGGATGACATGTCATATGAAATCCACCCAAATCTCCAGATAATTTCAAATGTTCCTTTTTCATACCTCTGTGCAAAATAAATTTTTAGGATTTGAACTCAGTTGTAGTATAACATTTCATCTTGTACTATGAAAAATACATAGGCTATTAGTAAAATGTTGACCAGATAAGTAAAGTTATTAAATAAGAAATTTATTGAATCAACATACTCATGGGTTGCTTCATTTAAAAACAAAAACCCTATATAATTGGCATTAAATGAATTGAAAATTTTGGTTGACTAGATTTATTCCCTTTTTAACCAGCTGTGCTTCTGTTGTATAAAAACAGCTTTATTGGGGGTTTTGCCAATAGAAAGCAAACTATTATGAAAAATGTGACATTTTACTGACATGCATCTGTTTACCAATTCATATCCAGCATTTGAAATTGTCTTATTTTAATGTGCTTGCTTATGTTCCCATGAAAACTTCAGTCATTCATTTCTTCACAAGATAGTTTAAAGGTGAGTCTTTTCCCTAAATTCATGACATACCTTTATGCAAAGGGAAGTCATTTTGGAGTCTAACAGGTCTGTCTTTGAAACTGGGATTCCACCTCTTATTCACTGAAAAATCTTTGGGGAATCATTTTGTTTTTATGAACATGAGCTACTTGTAGGAATAAATGGGAGTATAATATTGAAGTCCCTAACATGGTACTTGAAATTTGGTAGATCATCAATGAAGATTAGCTCACTTATCTCATTCTTTCCTTCTCTCACCCCCTAGCAAAAATAAAAAGTGTGGAATATATAAGAAACTAACTATACTTGTATTTAATCCATAGAATTCAGAATTCAGACTTGTACATTGAATTAATTTGTACAAGATTTGAGTATTTTTAACTTGCTCCAAACCCAGGAGTGTTTAACACTACCAAACCTTTTTATTTTTTTCTTGTATTCCTATTTGCTAGAAATAAAATATTGGGAATGCTGAGTCCTATGCAGAATGCAAAATTTAGTTCAAGATGTTTTGGGAAAATGGATGAATCTCGTTCTATCATTATTTCCTTTGTTGTGATCCTCCTGTTTAAGCTCTTAAACTAGCAAACACATTTGTGGAAAAAGTGCATGAGGTTAGAATTTAATAAATAAATATAACTTTCAAGGAAAATAAAAGTGTGCCAAGAAAATAGTCACTATTCTCTATCAACATGTTTTCAGGATTTAAGATGTTCATATTGAAATATCTCTTAACAGTGGAGAAGAAGAAAGCTTGTTGTCAAGAAGCCTGGGATATAACTGACATTTAGGGACTCATTATCCAGCCTTTCTCTTAAGAAAGTAATATTTTTTTCTTTCCTTGACAGACCTCCCAGCTACAGGAATATCATATTTCCTTTCTAGAGCCTCTGCTTTTCAGAACTTTCAATTAACACTTAGAATTAGCTGAAATAAATTGAGGTGATCCTAAAGAGTGCCAGTTTACTTTAACTAGATTATGCTTTTTTTTTTTTTTAATTTGACTAAACTTTGAACTAAGTAACTCTTAAGAATAAAAAATGACCTGGGGCAGATAGAGTGATATAAAACTACCTTACCTCAATGAACACAATTTGGAAAACCAAAAGCAAAAGGAATAAAAAATGAGAATGGGTGGCATCAGGTATTTTCTAGGCGCCCCATCTCTAAGTGATGGTATTTTTGCTCAAAAACAGAAGGTTGACTCTACTCACTATTAAAATTCCTTATAAATGATTTTACCATATGGTTTGACTTTAAAGATGAGAGTGATATAATTTATTTTGTTTTGGATGTGCTCAGGGCTACTGAATTAAACATTCTGCTTCAAAAAGTTTTTAATGGAACGTTATCTAGTGTCAAGTTGGCATGATTCGCTATGTATTGAGAAGGATTTGCCTACTGGTTGCTTTAAGTCATTGTTATGAATGCACTGTGCGAGACCTGGGAAACTAAAAGAAAATGAAATCATTGTCTCAGGAATCTCATAGACAAGCATTAGAAAAAATATGAAAAACTGAGTTTCAGGATAATGTGAAAGCTGTAATGGAGGACTATGAGAACAATGAAATGATGTGATTCCTTTGAGAAATAAGTATTAGTTAAATTGGAGTGCTTAGAATCTAATAATTTTAAGTAATTAAACTCATTGGTTGATACCTGTATTATGTTTACATGTCTATAGATATTTTTGCCATTGGGGACTGCTTCATCTTTACATTTACATTTGTGTATCTGCTTCTCAGTTCAAGCTGTAAGTCTGCCAAATGGTGAAGTTGAAGATGACAAAACTGGTTCCAATAGCTAGTGTGTTCTAACTTTCTTGAATCTTCCAATTAGTCATATTAAATTCACTCCACCCTAAATCCTTTAGGCAACAGATTCTAGGTCCACTGCCCCACAAAACATCTTTTTCAAACATTTTATCAATCATGATATGAAATCATCAAGAATCATCATGGAATCACAAAGACAGTTTCTTCGAATGCACTATTAGTGAATGAATTTAATCTATTCCTTAGTTAATATCTTCATCCCAGTCCTTTTTTTCTTGCTCCTAACTGTTATAACCTAACTCCATATCAAGCCTCTCTTCTCAGGTAATAGGGTACCAAAAAGTACCTGGTGTCAACTAGGTCATCTTCTGGAGCTGCTTATCAGTGAATGGCAAAACCTATTGGGTCAAGTCAAAAACCTCAAGATTATCATTGCTGTCTTTGAGTTATCTAATCAAATCCAATCTATAAGTAAATCCTTAATATTTTACCCTATTATGTTTTTCAATTTCATGTTTTCTCATCATCACTGCCACCATCTAGTTAAAGTTAACAACTTCTATCTGAATCACTGTTTACAGATTGCTACCATGCTTTCATATTTTTTTGCCCTATAAAATCAGATTGATCATAAAAGTCACAATTGTGGGGCCTACCCCATGGCACAATGGGTTGAGTACCGCGCTGTGAGGCTGTTGGCAGACTCCGTGGTGCCGCTTCGATCCCCAGCATTCCAGGAAGAATCCCACATGGTGAGGCAGGCCTCTCCTGACTCACCCGCTGCTCCCCTCAGCAGTGCTTTCAGTCTGTCTGCCTGTTCTGTTCCCCACTCTGTCTCTGGTGAGTCCTCTCACCCTCCCGCAACTCTGGCCTGTACCCCAGCTCTTGTAAAAAATAAAAAAATCACAATTGTTCCCTCCCCCCCATCTTCTTCCTCTCTCTCGTTCTGAAATCTTTCCATGCTGCTACCGCATGCATGTGGTCTGACCCTTACCTGCCTCATCAGGCTTTTCTCATAGCACTCTCCCCGTCACTGACTTGTCCCTGCCACTCTAGCCACTAGCTCCTTGAATTCTTCAAGTTCCTTCCTTCTTGGGCCTTTCCATGCGTGGGTCTTTCCTCTGCAGTGTCTACTTCCATTCCCCTACCTTGCTTCCACTTAATTAATATTGACTTGCCCTTCACTTCTTATCTTAGTCCTTGTTGTTTTAGACCTGACTCTAGCCTATGTCAAGTTCCTTTGTTGAAGACTCCCATTTACTGTATCCCTTTCCTTAAGAGCATGATTTCAGTTTGTGATTTCAGTCACATCGTTGATTAATGTCTTCCCTTCCATTATACTGTGTGCTCCTTACAGTCAGAGGCCCTGTCTTTCTCACCATTGTGTCCCAGCACCAATTGTAGCGATGGTGTAAGTGATACATGTTGAAGCAAAATGGGTGGATAAATAAGTGGATGAATAACTCAAATTACCTCCTGTAAGATCTTTCACCTCCTCTAGTACAGCCAAGTATTTCTGCATTGAGGATCCCAAATGACTAAGAGCCTGTGTTTCAGGTTGGAACACTCCTGTTAGAATCTTCTACTTAAAGGGTACTTACTCTCTTTATAAGGTATTTTCCTGTAGAGGCAGTAATGTCTCATAGATGCAGTGGTTTAAGGGATTAAACCACTGTGCTAGGTGTCTTGGCACACTCTTTATAGTGAGAAATCATTAAATGGTACCTATAGCAATGACTGAGGGGGAGGGAGGGGCTTTTGTTGTTGTTGTTTTAAAAGTTTTTATTATGCATACAAAAACTGGGGTACAGGCCAGAGGTGTGGTGGTGTGAGATTCACCAGAGACAGAGTGGGAAACACAACAGGTGGATCCACTAAAATACACTGCTGAGGGGATCAGCAGGTGAGACAGGAGAGGTCTGCTGTACCATGTGGGTCACCTCCCTGGCCAGGGATTGAACTTGTGCTGCAGTAGCTATGGATAGCTTCATAGTGCTGATACTTAACCCCTTGCACCACTAGGGAGGCCCTGGAAGTGGAAGTTTTGTAGCTTTGGTGATGATGATGATCAATCACCACTGTATACATAAAGCAGAGCATAGAATTATCCACATTGTATTCACATGCAAGTAATACTGTCTCCTGTAGAAGAGAGAATCCTGGAGGTCATTCAAAAATTCAGATATCTGGCTGTAACTTCATCTTGTCTGTTAAGGTTTTCTCTAATTGCTTGAGTGACAGCACTCTGGTGCTGCATTTCAATGCATCTACCAAAGCCACACACAATTAAAATGATACCATAAGAAGAGGTAAGTTTCTGTTTTGATTTCTGGTACCAAAAATTGAGACTGACTATTTTTTTTACTTTGTTTTAGAAGAGCAATTTGCTTTACTTTATGCTTCTCTTAGGAGAGTCTCACATGTTCATTTCAACCATAAAAGCAAGAGTGAGAAGTAGAGGAGATAAGAGGAGAGGGGCATCGAAGGTTGCAACAGGAAGGTACTCCAGAGGCATCTGTTTCAGGATAGAGACTACATAGCAGGCATCTTTTCATCACCATTTCATACCCATGGCAAACATCATTATTCCACTAAGGCAGTTTTACCTTTGAGCTCAGACTTGTCTGTGCCACCCTACAGGTTACCACAGCTAGTTGAATAGAGTTGGCACTCATTACAAAACCTCTTTACTATTTCTGATTTTATCTACCTTTATTTATAAGAGATACCTAATTATGTTGCTGAATTATAATTTTTCTTTTTCAATAGAAAATCAGTCTATAAGAGAATTTCTACAAAAGAGAAATCATCTACTTGTTCTCCTATAGCCTGTGGTGTTTCAGTGAGACCCACGGAATGATCAGCTTGGTGATTCTTTACAGTCCTTTACAAGGAATCATGTGCTCTAATTCCAAGATGTATTAAAAGAATCAATATACATGCTGTTTCATATTATGAGCCAATAACCTGCTGAATTAGAAGCATTCATATGAAACTATTACAAGGAACTACCACACAAGAGATGGTGCTACTGTCAAAATTATGTGCCAGGTCTTGCAATTTTGTCATGGTTTTAGGCACTTCCTTCTTTCCATCTCTTTCCTTTTGCAGGTACATTTCTTGGTTATAGAAGGGCTTTATTTTGAATGTGGTTTGGTAGATGTCGATCATCTGACTACCTATGCTAAATGCCTAATGTAAGATCCTACAATGACATATGGTGTGGCCACTTTAAGTGGAAAATTATGTATGCACATATATATCATATATTCTCAAGTTATATACAATCTATATTTAATGTATTTTTAATTTTTTGAGCTTACAAATCATATGTTTGTTCCCAGAAATGTATGCATACATTCAAACTTGTTCAAGAATGTATTTATAGGGCCTCCCTGGTGGCGCAGCAATTTGAGCGCAGTGCTGTGAAGCTGTCCACACCCTCTGCAGCACTGGTTCGATTCCCAGCCACCAGGGAGAAACCCACATGGCATGGGAGACCTCTCCTATCTTTCCAGCTGCTCCCCTCAGCAGAGTTTTTCATCCATCTGCCTATTCTACTCCCTGCTCTGTCTCTGGTGAATCCTCTCACCCCCACCCCCATGCCTCTGACCTGTGCCCCAGTTCTTGTATAAATAAAGTAAAATAAAATAAAATCTTTTTTAAAAAATGAATATATTTATAAAGCCCATTGGGTCAATATTTTGAAAGTATGCTATTCTAACATTATACCTAGTTTTTCACTCACATATGAGAAATATTTATTTACTCAGTATGAAATAACAGCTCTTCCATTTATATATACAAAGATCTGTCACAAAAATGGTCAATTTTGAACTTCTGGTTAAGCAGAGAGCAGCCCTAAAGTGTAATATTGATTATTTACAGAAGATGATCTTGGACCCTCATAGCTAATCATATTGTACTTCAGCATCACAGTTGAAAAATACTCAATGCCACTAAGACACTTTTTCTTTGTCACTTGGGCAGTGTGCATTGGTAGATTTGCTAAGGAGTCATTATTACATTTATCATCCTGGTTTCAAGAATAGGACTCAACCTTTATGGCATACTTAGCCATGTGTTGGGAGCTGGACTGGCATGTCCACCTCAGTTTAGTGAGTAATTATTGAGTGTATTAATTTGCTAGGGCAGACATAGCCAACTTAGTGAATTAATAAATCTATTTTCTCACATTTCTTGAGGATAGAAATCCAAGATTAAGGTGTCAGCAGGTTTGTTTTTCCTGCCGGTCTTTCCTTGGCTTGTAGATGGCTACCTCCTTGCTGTGTCCTCTGTTGTCCTTTTTTCCCATTTATCTCCAGGTGTCTTTCTGTATGTCCAAATTTTTTCTTCATGTAAGAACACTAGGTATTGTATTTGGGCCCACTAATAGCCTCCTTTTAGTATAATATCATCTATAAAAACTCTACCCCCAAAGTAGTCACATTCATAGGCTTTCAGGGTTAGGACTTTAGAAGAAATTTGGGGAGCATGATTCAGCCATAGTTGAGTCCCTGCCATGTGCCTTGGCTCCTGTGCCAGACTTTGAGGGCTGAAGGACACCTGTTAAGATTATTCTTGTTCTTTAGAGCAGGCAGTGTATATAGTGTGAGAGACAAGAATAGACGGTGAGTCTTAAATATTTGATGACTGGTTAAGATTAGTTTTATGGAAAAAGAATGAATTTAAATCAGGGTTAGATTAATGAGATTAATAAGCAAGGGCTCTTTAAGAAGTAACATTTAAGGTGAAAGCTAAAATAGTGATTTATTAAAAGATAACAGCTAGCATTTATTGAGTGTTTCATACATGCCAGGTACTATCCTCAATCCTTTATATATGTTTTATTTCATTTAGTATTCACAACTATTTGAGGTGAAAATTGTTATTAACCCCAATTTACAGATGATGAAAGGCACAGAGTACTGAGGAGTGTGTCCTTAGTCACACAACCAGTAGGGTACTTTGTCACCAGAGTTGGAGCTCTTAACCACAAGGTTAAAGAAGAGGAGTTTGCTAGCTAATAAATGAACAACACATTTGAAGTCCCTCATTCAAGAAAGAACATGATTTATTCTAGGAATAAAAAATAGGCAAATACGAATGCAGCAAAATGACCTAAGAAGAGAACTGTGCCAAGGAAGTTTTGTGAGTAGATGTGAAGAAGTTTGAAGGCATTTTTCATGGTTTTGTCCTTTAGACAAAGAACAACAGATGGTCATTGAAGGTGACACAAAAGGCACAAGGACCTAAGTTCCATGAACTAACAGTCACTGTTGCTGCTCTGAGGACAACTAGCAGCGGAGGTACAAGAATGGAGTCAGGGGGCCACTTAGGAAGCCATTGCAATCACCATGGTGATGGTAGAGGGGAAGAAAAGCATGCAGGGTTAACAGATAGTTCGGAAGTGAAATCTTCAGGGCTAAATGACATTTGGGAGTGAGGGAATTGGAGGGGTCATAAACGGCTTGAGATGTGAGTGGGTGAGGAGAAATAGCATTTACCTTGCTAAGATGGAGATGTTGGGAAATACTCAAGTTTGGGTATAGAGAAATAAGAAAGTTCCCCTTTTTGACATATTGGCTTGAGACGTCTCTATGACATTTACATGGAGATCTAAAGTAGATAGTTTTCTATTTGAGTTTAGAGATCAAAAGAGAAGTAAGAACTTAAGATATAAAAGTGTGTGTTAACAGCATTTGGATGTTATTTAAAGCAAATGAGGTCAATTTGGAAAAGTGTGTTGCTAGAGAAAGTAAAAGATACAATACCAAACCGTGAGGTTTACAATATTTAGAATTAGGATAAAAGAGTAGCTCACAAAGGAGATGGAGAAATATCCAGAAAGGAAGACATAACTCCATTCAAAGAAGTTTCTCTTAGGAACTTAGTGTATTTATGGGGGCGGAGGAGGCTCAGGAATGAAGTTGATAGTGGTGTCAGATACCACCATCCAGAGGTCCAATGACATGCGTACCAAACAGTGTCCATTGGATTTGGTAACCTGGATGTCTCTGATGATCTTGGAAAGAATGTTTTGATATATGCACTCACCAAATCTTTCCAACCGCTCTGTCATATAGCTCCTAGTATTATTCCTGAGAAGATGGACACTCAGGATGGTGGGACTGATCCATGGTCACACAGCCTGCAAATGATTGAATTCAGTTTTCAGTTGAGGTTGATGGCTCATAGGTCTGAATTCTTCACCATTTTGTTTTCCTAAAGATAGAGACACAGAAAAGTAGTAACTTGGCAATGCTCATTTTTGTTTTAATCCCTTAATTCACATTACAATGGTATGAATTTGAATTCAAAGTGATTATCTTTGAGAATAGTTCAGAGATCTCACTTGTCAGCCTAGCACATAATTTTGGAGTTGTTGTTTCCTCGTTTTTGAAAGGAAATGGTTAGAATAAACCATTCTAAAGTCTTTCCTAGAATTCAAAAACCTCCATTATAACCAAACCCAAATGGAAGTCCTGAAACACCTCTATTTCTCAATGTCACTATGACCTTGAGTTTTCTGAAATGTGTTGAACATACATTAATTTAGTACAGCTTTTACTGGATGTGCTTATTAATTACCAACCATTCCTCTATAGATGTTTGCTTGGGTTCTTCTTCCACCTAGTGTGCTTTAGATTTTACTCTTTTTGAATCTGATTCCAAACCTTCTTCCCAGTATGAAAATCTTATTCTGCAAACCCTGTATACTTATTCACAGTTCTCCTTAGATGAGAGGGTTTGTGTGTTTGTGTGTTTGTGTGTTTGTGTGTGTTTTCCCCTACATTGTGTCCAGAGGACTAAAGGATAGGGCACATTTATTGTCCATCAGTGTATCTCTAGGAGATTATGTAGCATAATGCTTTTTTCAAAGAATGTTTGTTGAGTTGAGTCATTTGCAAGTGATGAAAGCTTTGTGGAGTGCTGAAATCCCTGGCTCTTTCAGAGGAGGCTTGCAGGTGAGCTGGAGACTTAGAATAAATTAGGCCTCTATTTTAACAGAAAAGAACAAACATATATTTGGAAAAACAAAACAACACCCACTAAAAATGTTAGTCTCTCCATAGATTACTATAGCTATAATAAGTTGTGCAAGTACCCAGGAAGATTTTTGGCCTTCTGATTTGCTTCTAGTGTTTGCTTTTTACCCTGTTCCTCTCTATTCTGCTCTTCAATTTAAAGTGCTGTTTGCTAGCTCAAGCTATTTCCTGACTTGAGCATTAAGACTGGAATACAACAATTTCACAAATACCTCCCATTTGGGCACAAAGAAGCAAAAGAGCAGAGTGTGCTTCTGCAGTTTGGGCATAAAAGTTGAAACATAACATTCCTTTAACACATGATTTTGCTGATACCTGGATGTCAGGTATCAACAAAAAGGCTACACAAGAGAGTACCAGGCAAACACTCAGAGGCCAAGATGCTTTGTTGACATGACCCTGGGTGTTGGAGGCTTTGTGAAAGGTGTTAACTTGACCCATGTTAACTTGACCCAGAAGGTACAAGGACTTTTGATTTATAGAGAATGGCAGAGGAGCTACCCAGGCTGGAAAAATTTGGGTGTGCTTGATCTCACTAATAGCTTTCAAGTTCAGTTTGACTTCTGCAGGGTAAGAGGGGGAGGCTGCACATGACTCTGGTCTTCCACATTTACATTACCCATTGCTGTGCTGCACTTTTCCTTTTGCATAGGGAGGTTCTTTCGGCATAAGTTTTTGTTTTGGGGGCAGACAAAAGGGAGAGCATTTTGTAAATGATTAGAACAGAGTATGTGTGCATGTGGTGATGCACAAGAGGGCAAAGCTGGCACACTTGGGATGGCTTGCAGAAGATCTGGCCAATCATGCTTAGGGATTAGATATGGCTCTACAAACTGGGGAGCATAAAAGCACGTGAGAAGAAAGAACTATTACACTAAATTGCATGCAGTTTAATATATCTGATATCAATCAGCCTGAAGTCCTTGGCAGAAACCTGTATCCTGAGAAGTATATGCATAGGGAGCCATTCCTAGAGAGAGAGGACATGTACACAGACCCAGGGCATATAGAGGCTTTTAAAGACTTACACATACACAAACACAGAAAGAACTCCAGACCTAAGACCAAGAGGCAACACAAAGAAACACAAAGAAAAGGCATACAGGGTTGGGGTGCACAAACATAGAACCCCAATGACACATAGGAGATACACAGATGCACCCACATAGAGAAACAACAGACATCATGAAGTGAGCCCAGAAGATAGAGGCCAGAGAAACATACAGGGACAGAGGAAATGAATCCCTACATTGAAGTCATAGACCACTGTGTACAGGAAACATTTTTCCCAGATGTCTCTTCATTAACAATTAACAAATGCCCTTCATTGGTTACGGGATCCCTTCATTAGCTGTAGTCCCAAGTGCCTCTCACAGGGTGAGTGTCTACTCTGGGGAGTGTGATCCTGCTGGTTAAGGATGCTTTATGGCTTCCTCTTCCCCTCAAAATCTAACCAGGACTTCATCAGGTGTGCAATGGCAGAACCAGTGCTTGGTTCCAATGAGAGAAAATAAGGCTTCTCATATTGTTGAGGGCTAATCCATTAATGGAATTCACAGTTGATTTACAAGATCTTCCAGTGGTAGTTCAACCATCCATGATTTTCACCTTCCTGGCTAACTTCAGTATGTAATCTCCTCCAAGGGAAAACAGGTTTGAAATGATAACATTTGGGTGTTGAGCAGGAGTTCCCTGTAAAGACTTTACTGGGTGAGACCAGAAACAGGCCATCACATCAAAAGGCCATGCTCTAGATGCGGTCAGAGGAGATGAGAGCTTGGAGGCGGCTTATCACAGGATGTGATTGAGGGAATGGCCATCCAGGAAAAAGAAGACTCCAGAGAGCCTGGTAAATGTCTGGAATGGGGAAAATGTTAGCATGACCCAAGGGGTCTATACCCTGGTGTGCTGGAATTGTGGCTTTGATGATGAGATGAAAGCCTAAAGTTTATACCTGGTGAGCTTAATATACAGTCTGGGTGTTCTTATAAATATGCCCAGCAGGTTGCCTCATGTTTCAAGCATTATGGTGTTCAGATTTTGGAATTGGATCAGTGTGGATGATGGAAAAAATGCAAACTGTGGATATTAACCAATCATATTTTTTTTGTTTATTATATATCTGATGCTTTGACATTGAATGGACAATCCCTCCAGGGTCTAAGATTTCCCATCTAACATAGAGATAATAAAAAAAAAAAAAATCATGTGTAGATGAGCCTTTCAGATGCACACCAACTAATCCAGGGCCCAGTCTTCCCAGTCTCCTTCTTTATTGGGCTCTCACAGGCCTCTCATACTCCAGGCCACTATACCTCTGTCTTTATCACCAAGGACAGCCCCTTGTGCCACAGGGCCTGTTTAAATTACTCTAGCCTGTGCTAAACCCACTTACCCTTTCTTGACCATTCCTTCCCACAGAATCAACATAAAGTTTCTTGCTCTTAATCCCCCCCTCTTTCTCTGCCTCTTGGCCATCCTCATTTCTTCCCCATGTGGTTCCCATGGCTTGGCGTGCCCCCGTTCATTAGGACCTGTGAGTGTAACAATCTGTCTTTTCAATTGCATTTGTCTTCTGATCTGTTGGCCTTGCCATGCTTAAGGTGTTTTAACACAGGTTTTATTATTATATAAGAGTTGTAGCTAAAGTGGAGGACAGTGAATTCACTACATGTACAAGAATGCCAAGAGCTTCTAGGCGAGGCTATAGGATGTCCAATCATTCTCAGTAACACTGTAGATGCCCAGGATGAGCTCTTGAGCCAGTTTTAGATGTGAGCCCCTATAAGAGGAATGTGAAGGAGGCATTTGGAGGCTGTAAGTGACATCAGCAAGGTTGTAAAGGTGTTGAAATATCCAGTGGTGCAAGTTTAAAGGAAAGGACTATTGGACAAATTTTGAAGTTGATATTTTCAAGGATATTGGGGGGTAAGAGAAGATCAGAACCATCTTTCAGCTTTGTAAAGCTGAGGTTATGGTTGTAGGAATGGTGAGTCAGGAGAAGAGTCAGGCAGGAAGGGTGATGTATGGGATAGTTGGAAGGAGGTATTTTCCAAGGGGATATTGGCTATTGAATGAGGAAAGCTAGGAGGATGATGGGAGGGCCTTGTGATATGGGAAGCCCATATGAGGCTCAGAATCCCTAAAACTCTAATGTGAACTTCAATGATGTGGGCTAGGAGACATCACCTCCCTAATATGGGCAGTCAGGAGGCCTGATGGCCTATCTCCTGAACAGAGGATCTAGAGGTGGATGAAGGGTCACAGGTTTCCAAAGCACTAGACATGGCTAAGATACTGCAAACTGATATTAAGGTCATAGTCAGAGATTTTATCTGGATAAAAGACAGTAGAAAGTGCTAACATTTTCATACCCTGATTTTTGTTACCAATTTTTCTTTTTTTTTTTTTGAAAGCACAGCCTATTGCTTCGAAAGTTGTCAACTCAGTTGTCAAGTCAATTTAGTTTAGGGAGTCTCACTCAACAGCTATGATCATGGAGTCATGAAATCAAGAACACAGAACAGTGGACTTCATTGTTCTATCTTCTTTATGTCCTATGAATTCAGCTAAGTACAAACTGGTCCCTGGAAAGGGAATGTACATTATTTCCTCCAGGATCATGGAGGGCTGAGTTTGCAACCTGATACCATCACTTCTTCTCTGGGTAAATCTCTTAAGAGATTTAACCTCCTCCCGAAGCCTTGGTGTTGTCATAAAACACACGAATAACTCTAATATCCAGGTTAGAGGACTGGAGTAAGAAGTGAACATGATAACAGGACATCAAACTCTTAATACAATGCCTAGCACATAGCAAGCTCTCTCACTACTCTTCTTGTTATTGAGAGTGGTTGGATCTAAACAAAGATTCTCAGTCATTTCATCTAGTTCCAACTAATACTATTACTATGATCGCCTACTGTTTACTCTTTTATTTTTAAAGATTTATTCATTTATTTATTATTTATTTTATTTATTTATTTATTTATTTATTTATACAAGCACTGGGTACAGTCAGAAGCGCGGGAGGGTGAGAGAATTCACCAGAGCCAGAGAGGGGAGCAGAGCAGGCAGAAGGACTGAAGTACACTGCTGAGGGGAGCAGTGGGCGGCAGGAGAGGTCTGCGCGCCATGTGGGACCCTCCTCAGGTGGCCGGGGAGCAGCCAGGGATCGAACCGGCGCCGCAGACACAGCGGGCAGCTTCGCAACCCAGCGCTCAACCGCTGCGCCACCAGGGAGGCCCGCCTACTGTTTACTCTTAAAAGAGGTTGTCTCATTTATCGATTATAGAATCCTAGGGATTCTTGAGGACTCAGCATGAGGACAGAGGCTCTCAGTGTTAGAATCAAAGATGTTTTCCAAAGTTATGTAGAATAAAGGAACACTTATGCACAAGTCTATGAGGTCTGTCCCCCTCTTGGGGATTACAAGGTCTTGGACTTAGACAAGGCTTGTAGTGAACTCATCTATAATATAGAATAATATAGAGCCTTTCAGCTTGTGGTTCTTCATTCTAGGAGGTGGTAATTAAGGGAATGGAAAAAGAAGCAAATAAATACCAGCTGTAATACTTTCAGAGGTCGGTATCTTGCAAAAGAAATTTGAAGAGCTGATGTACAAAGGTGTGGATGAGAGTTTTGATTGGAGGATGGGTCAGGAGAAGACTTCTCTATGGTGGGAGCATTTTCAAGTGGAATCTAAAGCTAGAATGTTCCTGGTAGACAGGAAGGTCAAGGTAGCTGACATACATGAATAAAGAATGAACAAGAACAGGAGATGTGGTTGAGAGGGAGGTAAAGGCAGATTGTGAAGATCCTCCTTGAATGACAACTGTTTCTCTTCTGCCTTGTAAGTCCCAAATAATGAAATCTTCTTAACCAATTGCAGGAATGATAATTGCATTTTATATCGTGCTTCTCCTTTTACCTCTCTTAGTTCATGTGATAGAACATCATGGCAGAGGAAGGGAGACAGGGAATGGAAAGGAGTATTGTACTTGTTTCTTCATTTTATAGCAAGGACACCCAGATGAAGAGAGGCCAGGAGGTAGTGAGTGCTAGCATCTGCCCCCAGGTCTTTTATATTCACCCTGTCTGCAACTCTCCCTGCAACCTAGTCTGCTCTAGAGCTTTTAATTCCTTGGGAACAAAGACTCTGCAAAGTTCAGGTATCTCATTACTTAATTATGCATTGTTGTGATTTGTAAGGAAGGTAGCTGTTTGTTTAATTCAAAGTCATACATTGATTTCCCCTGGCACCTCTCACTAATTAAATATAAGGCTTGAAATAGGTTAGAGGTGCTAAACAATTGCCTATGTATTGAATATGATGTTCTCATGTAAACATAGCCCACAGATCACAAGTTCTGAAATGCTTGTGTGCTTAATTAGCCACAGGTTGGCATAAATAGATGCTCCTCAATAAACACCAGTGTGTCACAGTGTTAACTAGAAGTGTGGTAGCTGAGAGGAAATTAATCACTAACACATCTGAGTGTATATATTTCTTTTTGTAATTAGTCATCCTTTCCAAGGTAGTAAATGATTTACATCTACCCCACGCCTATGTCTCCATGGTTACCATGGTTTTTGCTTGGGGCTGAAGTCTTATAGTAATAGAATAAGTGATTCAATAAGTGATTCAATCACTTGGTGAATACACATATAATGCCAGATAGGCATCCAACTCTTGGGCGAGGCACCAAAGATGACAGACATGGATTCTGCTTGTAGCTTGGAAGAGGGTTAGTGGAAATGTTTATGGAAAAGTCATGGTCTAGAGGAGCAAAGGTTTTAAGTGAAGCTTCTGTAAAGAAGAAATTACCTATAGCTGAAGGAGCCGGAAGATTTCCTGAAATTTCAAAAGTTAGCAATAGTAGACTCATATCCAGACTGTTCTAAGAAATCACAAAACTATTTAGTAGAAAAAGGTGTAATTTTCACTTAGAAAACATACAGAATGCTTACAGACATTTCATCTGAGAGGATACATAATGGCAGATGAGTACATACAAAAATGTTCAATATCCCCAGTCCATGGGGAAGTGGAAATTAAGCCCATGATGAGCTATCACTATACACAGATTACAATAGGTAAAAGAAACAAATGTGACAACTCTAAATGCTGGTGAGGATGTAAATCAAGTGAATCTCTCTGCTGGGAATATAAAGTGCAATAATCACACTGAAAAACAGCGCAGTTTCTTAAAAGCCAACCTACATTTAACATAGGATCTAGCGATTATGCTCCTGGACATTTATCCCAGAGAATGAACACTTAAGTGTACATAGAAACCTGTATGAATATTCATAGTATTTATTTGCCGTAGTCAAAACCTGGACATCAAAAGATCCTTCAGCAGGTGACAGACATTATGCTAGTTGAAATAGAATCTCAGAAAATCAAATAATTTATGGTTCCATTATAACGCAGTCTCAAAATGACAAAATTACAGAGCTAGAGAATAGATTAATAATCATTTGCCAGGTTAGGGACAGTAAGGAGCAGGGTGTGTGACTTATGGGGTTTAAGGGATTTGTTCTGTATTTTGATTGCAGTAGTGGTTATACATCTATGTGTATGATAAAATGGCTTAGAACTGTACATCTATTGTACTGATGTTAGTTTCCTGAGTATGAGATTACATTATAGCAATGTGGTACCATATATACTTTATGGTATAAATGTTATGGTATACCATATAAAGTATATGGTATATACTTTATGGTAAAAGACAATACTAGGTAAAAGATATACTATACAGGATTTCTCTACTATTTTCACAACTCCCTTTGAATCTATGATTATCTCAAAGCAAAAAGTATTTTTAAGAAGTTACCAGTAAAATGAAAATGATAATCATAGCTAACATTTAGAGTACCTACTGCGTGGTAGGCCTTTTGTAAGCGTTTCTTACGTAACTTATTCCTAATTCCCAAAGGAAAAAATGCTAAGAGGTATTGAAAATGTTACATTTATCTTAACAATAAGGAAACTGAGGTCTGAAGAAATCAGTTAACCTGTTCCGGGTCACACAGAGACCCATGGCGTAAGAATTCAAACACAGGCTGTCCAGGTCCAGAGCCACATATTCACCATAAACTGCTTGTGCTTTTCAGGGATATGCAAGATCCATTGAGCCAGGCTGCCTTTGTGACAAAGGAAGGGTGTTGATATATAGAATTCCCATAAAAGAATCAAATAAGCCCTTTCCTCCACATTGCAAAGTATCTAAAAAGCAACCACTGAGTGTGCTGGGATCTTGTAATGTGGCATTGTCACCCTTAACCAGGTAGCAGGAAAGTAGCCTCTGTAATTAGCCAAGGAGAATGGAGTTGTTCTCATTTTCACATGTTCGGGTGGTTCTAATGGAAGTGAAAACCCCAAGGGTCCCATTTCTTGTACACCTTAGAGAAGGCTGGGGGGCATTTCAAATGAAAGCGGCATTAAGGCATTAAATGTTCTTCTTTCTCTTCTCTCTCTGAGATATAAATCTTCCTCCAATTTACATGCTGATTTGAGGTTGAAAATGTTTGTCTGCCTCCCCACCCCTGCAACCCCTTGTCTAGTGACCAGGCTTTAAAAACCTTTGACTTTGTCAACCTGGAGAAAATACTGGAGACTCACAGCTTTTTGCTTTTTCCTTCTTTAAGCTGTGAGCCCCAATCTCCCTCTGATACCCCTTTTCTGTTTTGCTACCACCTTGTGTAAGTGCTTCCAATACTAGAGTCAAATCTTAGCCAAGCCACATGCTCTCAAGGACACACCCTCAGATTGTAATGCCTTTCTTTTATTCTTACAACTTAATAGGAAGGTCACTCCTTGTTTGAAATAAGTGGACATAGCATGCCACTTGAGCTATCATAATCTCTCAAGGCAAAACCACTTAAAATAAACAGTGTCCTAGAGAGAGCTGGATTGGTAAGGGTGAGAGATGGAGTGAGTCAACTGAGGTTCAGAAAGCACCTCTCTGGATGAACGTCCACGTGAGTTCTCTTGGTAGGAAAACTGTTGTTCTGCTTTTCTGGCTTGTAAATATGATTCCCTTTTACCATATCTATTCTTGGTTGAATATTTAGTCACCAATCTGAGGGTGAAAGGAAACTTGGATTCAAGCTGCATTGGGTATGCCAAATTTGGACATGGGACAGTGAGCAAGATGGTGGTTCATGGAAGAGGCCTATGACTGGATTCCAAAGATCTCCAGAAAGATGTAGTGCAAGGCCGATGTTTGCCTAAAAACCAAAAAGGCTGTAGGACAGCATTCAGGCCAAGAGACTGAAAATGGAGTATACCTGGGGGTCTGTAACCCACAGAGAACTGGAGATAAGGGTTCAGAAAAGTGGGGCAAACAGAACCTAAATAGAAGCCTTAAACAGGACAGCAGGAGGCTCTTTGTCAGAGGCCTATGTACCATCTCCTGAATGGGGGTGGTCTGAATTGTATGCAAGGAGCTGGTCCTCCTTGCTGAGGCCACTTTTGCTCATAAAACATTTTGCTGACTGTTATGGGGTCAGACAGTTGAGGGAAGAGTCTGGTTGATAAGTGTCATTTCCCATCAAATGTCACATGATTTGCCACACATTAACATACTTCCAGTTCCCAACATGTTCCAATTCAGCACTCCACCTATCACATCCCTTCCCACCTTAATAAATCTCATCACACCTCAGCCATTTGGGATTCTTTTCAGGAGTGATCAGGGGGAATTGACCTCATTAAATGGTACCCTGGAGCAGTTTGTGCCTGCCTTTTCTGGGTGCCCCTCTTCTTTAAAGATTTATTTATTTATGCATACCAGAACTGGGGTACAGGCCAGAGGTGTGGGGGTTGAGAGTATTCACCAGAGACAGAGTAGGGAACAGAACAGGCAGATTGAGGTACACTGCTGAAGGGAGCAGCGGGCAAGACAGGAAAGGTCTGCTGTGCCATGTGGGTTACCTCCCTGGCCAGGGATCAAACTCATGCTACAGTGGCTGTGGATAGCTTTATAGGTTAAATCGTAACCCATTGTGCCACCAGGGAGGCCCCAAGGGTGCCCCACTTCTTGTGGCCCTCATGATACCTTGGTACCTGGAGTGTACCTGAGTTTCATGTACTTGCTCCCATATCTAATGTTATGAATCTAAATATTATCCAGATTCTCAAGGAGGACATAAAGCCAGGGAAGAATGCCTACTTTAATTATAAAACTATGCAGTTCCCACAAAAGGAGGCTGTGAAATGTTTTAGGTTAAAATATTCAATGGAATGTGTGGTTCTACAAAGAGACCTTTTGCATGGACAAAAGAAAGTCGTGTTTCTGTGTGAGTGTATGTGTGTGTGTGGATGCAGATACATGCACTTGCAAGAGAGAGACAGAATATAATGTAGAACAAATTTTAGGACAAGGATGAAAAGCCAATACAGCCATAGGTGTCCAGCTGTAACTGGTTCAGCCCAAATGGTTTGACTCACCCACCCATGCTTTTTATACCTCCACAGCAAAGCGTACTGTTAAGGGTTGCTGGCTGTTTGAGAACAATCACTTTACACTATTAAACACAAAAATACATACTATTGAATTTGTGCTCCTACTTTAGAGAACAGTGCCTCCAAGCTTCAAGTACATAGAGTTCCTGAGATCTCTTGAATGTTGAATAGGAAAGCTTCCTCTCTGCTCCTATTTCTTTTTTTTTTTTTTAAAGATTTATTTATTTACTTACTTATACAAGCACTGGGTACAGTCAGAAGCGTGGGAGGGTGAGAGAATTCACCAGAGCGGGGAGCAGAACAGGCAGACTGACGAAGTACACTGCTGAGGGGAGCAACAGGTGCAGCAGGAGAGGTCTGCGCACCATGTGGGACCCTCACCGGCAGCAGGGGATTGATCCAGCACTGCAGAGGCTGTGGGCAGCTTTGCAGCCCAGTGCTCAACCACTGCGCCACTGAGGAGGCCCTGTTCCTATTTTTCTTAACCCATTGATTGTACACATATCTATTGAGTATCTACTATGTGCTCAGCATAATTCCAGGTGCTGGGATTATGGCTATGAAATGTCAAAACAATGAAAAAATAACTGAATAAAAATTAATGTTGGGTGTGGAAAGGGGCTCATGCTACAGGGCTTTGTTATGGTTTAGGGTGCTCTTTAATATAAAGTTCAGCAAGTCCTCAGTAGGGAGCTTTGTTAATCTGTTCTGGCTCCAGTAACAGTATTCTAGAGACGGGTGCCTCAAACAGCATGCATTTATTTCTCACATTGCTGGAGGCTGGGAACAGGAAGTCGTGGTAGTGGTGAGAACTTGCATCCTTGGTTTGTAGATGGCTGTAATCTTCTTAAAGCCTCACATGACAGAGGACAGAGAGGAAAGCAATCTCTCTGGTGTCTGTCTATCAAGCACTAATATGGTTCATGAAGGTTCCACTCTTATAACCCAGTCACCTTCCAAACACCTCAAACTACTGATATCACCTCATTGGAGATTAGGATCACAACATATGTGTTTGGAGGACACACTAATATTCAGTCAAAAGTCAATGGTTAGGGCCTCCCCGGTGGCGCAGTGGTTGAGCACTGGGCTGCAAAGCTGCCCGCAGCCTCTGCAGTGCCGGTTCGATCGCCGGCCGCCGGCAAGGGTCCCACTTGGCGCGCAGACCTCTCCTGCTGCACCCACTGCTCCCCTCAGCAGTGTATTTCGTCAGTCTGCCTGTTCTGTTCCCCGCTCTGGCTCTGGTGAATTCTCTCACCCTCTCACGCTTCTGACTGTACCCAGTGCTTATATAAATAAATAAATAAATCTTTAAAATAAATAAATAGTCAATGGTTACACTTGGACAGACCTACATAATAATGACTAGAAGAGTGGTTCACATTCATTGGGCATTTTCTTATGGTGACAGCAGTCATACCAAGGGTTCTCCTTTGTATCAACTCATTCAGTCCTCTCAGCAATCCTTTGATGAAGTTACAGTACTAGCACAACACTTTGTAGTAGTAACCCATTTAATGTTCACAGCAACCCATGAGATAGGTTCTTTTCATAAATAAGGCATCTGAAACTCTGAGATGAGTATCTGCCCTAATCTCCACAGTTGCTAAGTGCAGGACCAGGTATTGAATCCAGATGGTCTAGCTTCAGAATCTGTAGATTCTGTGGATCATTATCTCATGAGCTGGGGATAGGATCCTGAATCCTTTATGTCATTGGATTTGAAATGGCAGTGATTTTTGCTGTGAAATCCAAACTTGGTGGCTGCATGCCTGGGGAGCACTTTACAACTTACACTGGTTAAAGGGCTTCTGATTCACTCAGTGTGAAGCCTGTGATGCTCTCTGCCTAAACAACGAGGTCAAAATATTTCTTAGGAACTAAATTTGAATCCCAGCAGTTTCTTCCATAGTGTGCTTTGTGTAAATGGTTTTAAAAGATCAATTGCTGGTTAATCACTGTAATGAATTAAGCCAATAATGCCAACAGCCAGGGCTCAGCAATGTCCAAAACTAAAACCAAAAAGACATTTGTTCCTTTGCATCCAACAATACAGTTATTAGATAAAGGGCAAGGTCAAAGGGCATAGGAAAATCATCCTGTTCACTTCACGGGCACAGCCAACTGCTGACCTAACCTAACATTCATGCTAAATATTCCTAAAAAGACTCCACTGTAAAGCTTGGGTCTGTAGTCAGACTACCAGCAAAGTGGACTTGTCATGAAGACTCCACGGTGGTTTGCTCTGTAAAGGAGGGTTCTAGCTAAAGGACATACTGCAGTATGTCTTCTTACAGTGGCCAGTCTATGGCAAACCTCGGAAACTGAAGTTAGCAAACTGAAACTGAAGTTAGACTACAAAAAATTGAGTCAGTATAAATCCCAGCACCTCACTTGCATAAATTACCCAGAAAAAGAAACATTATCAGTTTCTCATGTTATCTAATTTCTGGGTACTGCCTATGGAATCTTTCTGTCTCATTAAACAATAAAGTATGTCATGAGATAAATGAGGGATGGTGTTGGGGCTTTCCTCACTGCCTGTTTCCTATTATTGTCTTAGCAGTATTCATCACGTCTGTCTCAAAGCCAGCATAGGGTCCCACAAATCTGGCTCCCTGTGTGGGAGCCAGATTGAGAAGATATGTAACCCTTCGGATGTTCCCAGCATCATCATTCCAGACTCAAACCAACATATGACTTGGGAGGTCCCTAAAAGACTGGAGATCATTGGCCTCATATGAGTCATCTATCCTGTCTTGAGCTATCAAGTCAGTGCTCATGGGTTGTAGGGAGTTCAGTGGGAATGGTCTCTCTGATATATTTTACAATGGTTAATTTGAAAAGAATCTCGTTTATGAACTGAATTTTCTCCCTAGCTCATCTGGGCAGAATCCATGCAAGAGCTAGCAGGCTGAGATTTGCCCCGTCCTAAAAAAAAAAAAAAAAAAAAAAAAAAGTCATTTCTGAAAATACATCTCCTAAATACCTACTCACTCGAGTGAAAAGGCAAATGCAACCCTAAAAAGATGGTTCTGCCTATTTTTTTCTAATTCAGGACCATAAGAAAACAAAAAAGCATATGTACCAAGAGAAAAGCAGGATGTGGAAAAAAAAAAAACTGGTGGAGAAATATGAAATTTGAATCACACTAAATTCTATTTATGCTGAATGTTTTATTTTGTTGAAGTCATATGTGAAAATAGTCATACTGAAATGGTGAAAATCTCATATTCAGCTCATGAGCTCATGTTAAAGAAAGATAATGTTGATTGAAAGATTTTGCAGTACTTAAAGCAGGGAGTGAGTTATTTCTTGCATGTCATGAAGTAGTGGGAGATGGGGCCCCCTTAGAACTCTCTACTGCTCATTGCAGTTCCTACAATAAATAACTGCAGTCTCGAAATGTTGCATGCAGCCCAGAGATATGTATTCATTCTAAAGAAACTCAACCTCTAACCACATAGAATGACTCCCTCCTGACAAAATTTAAATAAACTGTGCCAACCCACCAATAAAGCAGGCTAACATGTCGTGAAGTGACAGCCGTCACTTTAACACATTTCATCTCTGTTCTGCAGAGACTGAGTGTCTGGATCCTATCACACTGTAAAGGATCTCTGTTCCTTGATTTCTCCTGGCATCCTTTTTTCTCCTCTAGTTAAACAGCCCACTCTTAGTTGGACAAAGAGATGAGAAATGTATCATTATGCCTTAGTTATTTTTAAGCACCTGTTTTTTAGAACACAGTTTGCAAAAATTATTCGAAATAGATTAACCTTTTGAAATGATAATGACATAAAATCATATTAAGTATTTTTCCTATAAATGAATTCAGACTGAAATAATGTGTGACACCATCAACCAGAAGCCCAGTTTAGGCTTTTGTCTGTATTGTTATTTTAGGGTGACTCTTTGATACTCAAATAGGTATCTCTTTCCATATCCACAATTGCCCATTTTATGGTGTTCTGACTGCTGCCAAATTTACTTCCTGGTCTCTTTGTTAGTATCAGAAAGGGAATTAGCACAAGCTTGCCCTTCATGGCTGACATTTCTGAGTTTCTCATCACTTTTATTTAAACCTGATATTAAAGACAAAATCTATAGTAGTGCAGCACTCAGTTAGTGAGATAATTAGAAAGCACCCTCTCCATAATTACTGTGTCACTGTCTCTTGAGGGATATGAAAGCTTGTCCTGTCCCTTTAACAGGACAAGTTGTTAACCCCCTTAACATCCCCCTCCCCCTTTGGACTGATAATATTTCACAGTTTTTTTGCTTTGCAAAGTATTCCTAAAGGGAGGCTTAAGCAATAATGCGCAGATTATGGAAATGATGCTCATTAAGTAGAGGGCGAGATTTCTGGAAAGCCACAGAACTGCTTCAAAACATGTAACCTCCATTAGAGACTTCATTTGAATGTTTATTCATGGAGCAGTAAACGTTTATTATTATACATTTTATTGAAACATAAATTAAAGAACTGTAATTATGTATATGGAAAACAGTAAAGCAATGCACATTTGTCACAAAATAAGTAAGACAAGGAAAAATGCCATCATTGTTTCATTTGCATTCAAATTCTTTATTGTACACCCAACAGAAAGGCCCCCACAGGGACTAACTCTATGAACTAATGTTCTGATATGGTGTGTAAATCAAAAATACATGTTCTAGATATTCATTCTAGCAGAGAGAGCATCCTGGAATTAATGTGTGAAGGTCACAAGCTATCCAAAGAAAGGGTAGGTTTTGTCTTCTCTCCTGAGAGGGAACCACAGTGATTCTTATTAAAGTTAATGCTGAGCAAAGAATACGTGCCCTTGGCAGTTCGTGCAATGCTGATTGTTTTCAGGACAAGCTATTTGCTCCAGATACTCAGGCATATTTGAGGAGTTTTTTAAAAAGGACTTATTTGAACCTTGAAAGACAAGACCTTCAAACTACATTTTGGTTTAGAGATTTTTCAATGGGGAAGAAAACTATGTGCAATGCAATCTAAATGGCTACACAGACCACATTCTTGTTTGCACAGAAACTCAGAGGGAAAAGACAAAGTGGTCAAGAGAATTTGTGCCTGTGAGGTTTCCTTTTCCTTTTCTTTTAAAAGTTACTTTAAGGGCCTCCCCCGTGGCGCAGCGGTTGAGCGCTGGGTTGCGATGCTGCCCGCAGCCTCTGCAGTGCCGGTTCGATCCCCGGCTGCTCCCCGGCCACCAGAGGAGGGTCCCACAGGGCGCGCTAGACCTCTCTTGCCGCCCGCTGCTCCCCTCAGCAGTGCTGTCCTTCTGCCTGTTCTGCATCCTGCTCTGACTCTGGTGAATTCTCTCACCCTCCCGTGCTTCTGACTATACCCAGTGCTTGTATAAATAAATAAATCTTAAAAAAAAAAATTTTAAAAAAAAATAAAATAAAATAAAAGTTACTTTAAGACAAAAAGTTACTTTTGTCTTAATGAATCAAGAACTCCTTAGTCATCCATCTGCCCATTTATCCATCCTTTTATCCATCCACCCATCAATCTACCCATCCATTCAGTGAGCATTTATGCAATATGTCCTCTAAGTTAGGACCCTGGGTTTGGGGGAAGGAAAAAATCAGGAGAAAAATGCAAGAAGATATAATCTAGACTTCCAAACAGACTAATGGAAGAGAGAAATCTGTACTTATTGATACTTTGTGGTTAGAATTGTCACTGAGTAGTGCAGAGAATCAGGACTCCTGTAGAGTCTGAAGGCTGCACAGAGGAGACACATTTGAATTGTATTAAAACTGAGGGGAATGAAGAAAAGAAAAGGGAAGGTGTAGTAACAGGATAGGGACAGAGCAGATTTCCTATGATTGGAGCAGACGCGACGAGGTAAAGGAGAGTCCTAGAGCCCTGGTGGCTTTCTCAGGCTTTTATTGAGTTTTTATATGTAGTGCAGCAACCAGGTACACGGCAGGCAGGGGTGCCAGAGGGGCCAGGAGGCCGGCAGGCCCGGCAAGTCTTCACTCTGGGCTTCTTTCTCCCTTCATGTGTTCCCTCCTGTTCTTTCTCCTCTGCTTCTCTTGGCTAATATCTCAATACTGCAGTCATGGCCCACAAAAGTAAATAACACAATTTATAACAATGTAACAAATACAGGTACCCCATCAAGCAGGGCAATCCTAAAGGTCAGAGGGCAGAAAAGCCTGAAAATCACTTACCCTACAGAAGGGAACTCTACTTGGAAGGAAGAACATTTTTAAAATTTTTCCTACCAGGAATATTTCCTATCAGGAATATAAATACAGTGGCTATGTTAATAGCTGATAAAATACAAGGGTAGAAAATCCTGAAACATTCATTTCATCTCTTAAAAATCATTTTACAGGAGGTTTTACTAAAGTGTGCTGGAATTGCATAGCAGTTACATTGTCACTGAACAGGAAAAAGAATCCTTTTCCTGGAATAGCCTACCTGAGATTCCATGAGTCTTGTCACATGAGTGACCCGTGTGTGTGTGCGTGTGTGTGTGTGTGTGTGTGTGTGTATACATATAACCTAACCTACTAAGAATAACCATATATGAAGTTTGTCAAGGTTTTATAGATGGTGCTTCAGTTTGTCAACTTTCTTAAGGGTAGTGATTATAAATTCTCTCTCGCTAAAAATTGCTAAGAATTTAAAGCCGTTGTATCACTGAAAATAAATCATGAACCAAAAGGTAATATAGAACACTTACACAAAATTGATCTCAAATTTGTAAGAAAACTGTTCTCTCTTGCAGAGGGACTTAATATCCTAAGGGTGAAGAGTGTGTGGGCAGAGTGGGTTTATAACATCTGCTAACCTATAGTAGTTTATAACTTCTCTTACTGCTGATGGTAAATATCATTTCTGAGCTTTGTAGTCTATCAAACTTACCTCGCTAGGCTCACTTTATTTCTCTATAACTTCTTTCATATTGCCTCATCTTTCAAATGGAGATAAGATTATTGTACAGCACATATAAACTATGTAGGTGAAGTGCTAAAACCAATGTTGTCATATACTAAATATTTAGTAGATTTTAGCAATTACTGTGTAAGAAGACAATAGTTCTGAAAATATTTTTGACAACCTGCTTTTGCTCTAAACCAGAAGGTTCGATTTTGCAGAGGGCCTTGATAAATATTCTACCCTGGACCATCACCAACACTAAAGCTGTTAGGAGTTGGCGCCTTAACTCTGTCCAAGGTTCCCAAAACTGCCTACTAGGTTTAGGGTGAAAATGAAAGTGCCACCAGCTACTTAGTTCTGAAATAAATGCCATTGAAAGTACCGCTATTCACAGGCCTGAGGATGCCTTGACTTGACCAACTGAGGAATAAATGTTGACATCAAACAAAAAACAATCCATTATTGTACCAATAAAATGGATTTATTTGGAAATAATAACCAAAATAGGAGTTAGGACAGGGCAATCTTATGGTGAGACACACATACATTTCCCAGAACTAAAGCCAACACCCATATATATGGGTGTGGGTGGAGAGAGAGAGAGAGAGAGAGTGTGTGTGTCTGTTATTGCTGGGTGGAAAGCCACCTTCTTCCTTCCACTGGGGTGAAGAAGCAACATCACTTCCTGTAAGAGATGCAAGGAATGTTGATCCTTAGATTGCTGATTGTTCATGCAGAGGCACTCTCTTCTAGCCTCCTGAAACTCATTTAAATAGGGTTCCTGCATATTAATTTATACATTTCCCCCTTTTGGCAAATACCTTTCTATGAAATTATCATTGGTCAAGAAGAGTTTGGTTTGTGCCAGATTCACTGTCCTCTTGCTTTTTGGGGTTAGCACCTTTCCTGGGTGTCATGTCACACATCAAAGGGAAAACACATTAATTGGAAACCAGTGAGATTGCATTATTTTAAGAAGAGATTATATATTGAGAAGAGTTCTCAAACATTTCTTAACTAAAATCTCTATCTTATCAAAGTCTTAAGCTGTTGGCATCACAGAGCACTGATCCAGCATCACCTCACTAGGCACATTGTTTCTACAAAAATATTATAGGCAATAAATACAGATCTTAGCAATAAGTATACAAAGTTGAATGAGAACATTGTTATAAGCCCAGTTCATGTGATAGTACTAAACCTGAGGCCCAAGCTAAAAGTAGTTAATGAAATCAAAAGACCAGGATTCATTTGGCACAACTTGTAACCAAGACAATTATTCCTTAATTTTGCATAAATAGATTTCTACTTTTCCATGTGCAACAGGTAATGCAGGTGATGCTTGCTTTCACAGGTACTTTCTTGATCAACAGGTTGGCTGGTGGTCAAGGATGCTATGGTTATTCAAAATTATCCTTTAAGTCAAGCAGTTGTTACTGAGCTAAAACTGTTTTGTCTGAAATTGGCTAGCTCTCCTGAAGTTGAGAGGTTTTTCTTTACTTTTTAAATAGCATCTTCAACAATCAGAAAGTATTCTCCATTTGTAATAGGGTGGGAAATGCAGACATGAGTATTGATCACCCCTGGAAGGGGGAGAGAAAATAAGACAAGAAACACCAACAAGAGAAAGGCATGAAGACCTGATTTGGTCAGTGGGTGAAGACCATCTGCTCAGCTGCTGTCTGCTTCAAATCCCTGGTAATCTTTACTTTCAAAGTCACCAGTAGTTGTACAGATTCAGTCAGGATTTCTACTTCCTTCAGATGTGTCACCTGAATCCAGGAGTAATTCTCTTGAGTTTGACTGCACAAGGTCCATTAGCAATACTTGATAAGGGCCTTTCCATCAAACTTAGAGTTTTGCTGAATATTTCTTTTATAATAGATGAAATATGCAGGTTGCAGAATATGCTGCTTAAAATTTCCTTCTTCCTGGAGTGTTCTGTGAAAGGATTGCTCAACCAGAACATAGTTATTTTTGATAGGCACTATTTGGCCTTTACAATATTTAAGTACATTTCCTTTAATCAGCTGTGGTTCAAAGAGGCAGAAAGTAGGTACATTAATCATCCTGTAACTATCTCAAAGGGTGAAAGAATATGAGTTCCAAAAGGGTGAGATTTAGAAGGATCAACAGCAATGTTTTTGGCCCAGGTACTTGGAGGGTCTCTACAGTCACCTATGTTTTAATGATACCACTGGTATGTTTGACTATAACAAGCAGATTGAGAATCATAGGCACAGTGAAAATGTTGCAAAATTTGCCAAATAGCACAAACTTGCCACAACACCTGGCAAAAATGGGTTCCTCAATTACTGTGAAGTTCAAAAGGAGTTCCTCAGGTAGAGATAATCTTTTCCAAAGAACTTTGGTGACCTCAGAAATGCCAGTTATCTATTTACCAGTGGAAGACTCAGTCCAGTGAGAAAATATACAGACCATGACTAAAACATAATTATATCCGTGATATGGGGTAAAGACTTGAGAGTTTTGTTACTAAGAAATCTACCCGATACACATAAATGCCAAAGTTATGCTCCCAGGGTTTGGAAAAGGAAAGGACTTTAATGCAGAGCTCGTTCTGCAGGAGACAAGAGACTGAAGATTCAGATAAGACTCCCCAAATGGTCAGGGGAGTGAGCTTGTATCACAGGAATTAGGAAAACAAGAGTTGGCCCTCATTAGTTGGAGAGTGGGGTAAGGGCATGGGAATGTGGTTTGGCTGGAGGTCATTGAGTGAAGTCGACAGAGGGTGCAGAGGAATACAGAGTTGGCTTAAGATTATTGGCGGAGCGGGGCTCTTGTCTGCATATGTGCTGATGGTCAGATCCTTCTTATGGACAAAGGCTACACTTGGTTGCTAGGTTCCCTTTATCAGGAGAACCAGAATTGCTTGGGAAGAATGAGTTAGTCCTGGTATTGTTAAAAATAAAGGGAGGGGTAATTATAAGTTATCTGATCTATTGGATAGAATGGAAAACAAAAAGCAGTTATACTTAATAGCTAAGCTAAGGACAGAAAGAATTCAGGGCTAGTTGGGAGAGCTGGTTTTGGTTTCCTAGCCTCTTGCAAAAAGTTAGGGATTTGTTTATTTAAATTCTTTTCAGGGTTTTCCCATAGTACATTTCAACGAATATTTGACTAGACCCTCACCAAGCATATATATTCGCTAATATAGGTCAGAAAAATACAGGTTGATGTGTTTGCACGATTATGTTAAATTATAAAACTATGAAAGTCCTCAGTTACTTTGGAAACTATGGCTTATAAGCTGGACTTATTTCAAGGAACATAGGATATCTGAGATTTATTTGGATCTTCAGGAGAAAGGACAGGTTTTAATTTTGGAGAAGGCAGGCATAGAAGGAGGCTTAGTATAAAGAGTTGATTCAGCTGAAGAAATAGAATGAGTAAGTTGAGGTAGAAGGGAGGTAGAAGGTAGGTGGTTCATAGAGGGAGGGAAAAAATGGTACCAGAAATAGGACCTGAGCACATGGCTGTTATTGTCCATCTAGAGACAAGGAAGGAGGTATAAAGAGGGAGGCTCATTGGGTGTCCAGGAACCCCAAACAATTCAAGGGAAAATCCATACTGCCCATTCTACAGATCCATGTCATCAATATGTATGAAAGTCAAAAAACATACCTTAAGTGTGCACAAAGATTTTTTTTAAGGTGAGAAGTTGAAAGGGCAGAGAGAAGAAAGGATTTCAAATAATACACTCCAGATCAAACTCTAATATCACTCATCCCACTATAGGCAAACACCCAGCCAACCAGGCAAAACCCAGAGCTGAGTACCAGGAGAACATGTCTAAGGCAGATACCATCAGGAACCACAAGCAAGGGATTAGGTCCCTCTCAGAGGGTCAATGTACCCTACAAACTGAATCTGTCAGAGAGTCAATGTAATGACTGTTATTGTCTCTGAAGAGCCTACCTGCCAAAATAGTAAAGCCACTAAAACCAAGGACCTGGAACAGTTTCTCCACACCTTTTTTCTCCTTCACCTTTTTTCCACACCAATATATACCTCCCTCATTCCTTCCTCTTTCCCAGCTGCCTCCCATTCAGGAAGTCCAGTTCACGGCATGCTGGGAATTGTAATCCAAGGCATCTGAGATGTTGGCATAGAAGTGGAGGCAGAGAAAATGGCACACATTGCAATGGATACTCCTCTGCCTGTCATAGTGACACATCCTGTAACAGGTAAAGAAGAGAGAAGATAGCACCCAAGATGAGTGCCTGTGCACATAATTACAGCAGTATCTGAACACAAAGACAGTGAGGAAGAGAAAGAGAAACTTTGGAAAACATTTTATCATTCCTTAATCATTTGTTTGACTGTTAATTTTAAGTTTTTATTTTGCAAATAGGAAATTTTAGACTCTTGGTAATGTTTGTAGCTCTCTTGATACCAATTGAAATAGGCTTCCCAGTCAGTTTTAGCAATTTCAGAGCCATGACAGTCCAATTTGATTTAAGGGAAGCAAGTTTGGCCAGTTCAACGGATCCTCATAATGACCATAGGAACTCTAAATTCCATTTACTTAATTTCATCAATTTAGTTAGAAATGTGTGCATGAAGAAAAACTGTGATTCTGATACATTAAGCCAGCAGCAGTTTCTGAATGAAGAATACCCTTAAGGCATCAGTTACCCACAGCCTCCCATTTTCTTTTATTATTAGAGCCAGGAATCCTTTAAACAACCAGTTCCTTTTGAGGAAACACATCTCCAGAAGGAAATTGACTTGAGACCTCTGAGTGCTCACAGAAAACCACACATTTCCAATGGAATGGCCATTTCCCAGAAGGATTGGATTGAATGTAAATCTGAATACTCATACTAGCAACAATCCTAGATTGGGCAATCTGTCCCTGAAGGCTTAGATTGAAAGCCAATGCCACTCTAGTAAGAGCCCTCTGAATTCAAATGATCTGCTGAAGGCTGACACAATTCCATGGGATAGCCTGATTTCCTGAAGAAAGCAACCCACATGCCACAGTCGGCACCCCTAGATGAATCAAGACCTTGGAACAGAAAACCTTCTGAATAACCATTTGAAGAAAATACCGTGAAACTTCAAATCTCAAATCCAGAAGAAGAGTTACCCTATGTCTCCAGGGTCAGCGAGATAGCAGTGACTTCAGGGGTTCAGGTTGAGCTAGGACACCTACTTTTTCCACCAGCATCAGAGTTGTCAGTGATCTATCTCCAATGCCCTGTACGGCTGCCAAATATGTTAACCTCAAGCGAAAAGCGATCAGTTATTCTATGAAAAAAAAAAAAATGAAAATGACAGCTAAAATATTGACTGTTTTGGGCCTCCCCGGTGGCACAGTGGGTTGAGCACAGCACTGTGAAACTGCCTGCAGCCTCTGCAGCGCGGGTTCGATTCCCGGCCAGCCAGGGAGATTCCCACATGGTGCAGCAGACCTCTCCTGTTTGCACCCATTGCTGCCCTCAGCAGTGCTTTCGGTCCACCATCTGCCTGTCCTGCTCCCTACTCTGTCTCTGGTGAATCCTCTCACCCTCCTGCACATCTGGCCTGTACCCAAGCTCTTGTATAAATAAATTTTTAAAAGAAAATTATTTGAAAATTGCAGTCTAGGCCAAGGCACACAGTCATTCCCCTAGAAGTCAAACCAACACCCCCTTCTAGTCTTTGTTGCTCCTTCTAGGTAGAGAAATCTCTTTTCCCCCCTAGTGTGAAGAACAATATTCCCATCAGAGATGCAAGGTCTGCTGGGTTCTGTGGTTTGCACATGCATAGGTCTTAGATCCTTTTCTAGCCTCCCAACCTCATTTAAAAAGGGGTTCTGTGTATTAATTTTCACAAAAATGAGTGATCTCTCAAAAGAAAAACACATAGTGTTGATTTCTGACTCTCTTGTCAATGATTTCCTTCCTCTAACTTATTGACAGTGCTGAAATAGCTGCTGTGTGCTTTTCACAAAACAGAGGAAACAGTGTTTTCCATGTGCCCAGATGTTCCCAGTCCAGTTGAGAGACTTAAGGAAGAAAAAAATGATAACCAATTCAGTTTCAAAAAATATCCCTGAATTTGTGAGACCCTGTAGAATTTTGTGGTTTAACAATTGCGTTTTAAGCCATACATCACTGGAAGTGCTCCAATGGTGAGTTATGATAATATATTATTAGCGGGCTGGTGCGCTCATGATATATGGGCCCAGTACATCATCCAAGCATCACGGCTTTGATGATGTATGACTCCAAACCACAATGAGAGTTTAAAGGAGCTTTTAGCTACCAGACAGCTTTAAATTTCAAATTTTCTAAAAATTAAGGTCTTTTCAAGTCAAATAAGGCAAGATGATGGAATTTGATGCTGTATAAAGTGTCACTGAACTCTGAGAGACTGGCTATGTGTCTTTTTCTTTGGCTCTAAATTCACAAGCTAGAAATAATTGCCAGATTCTTCTCTAGCTCCTCCTCTATAAGAACTGTTCTCCTTAAGAACAGAATCCCAGGGAACTGGACAAACATGAGCATGTAAGTGTCAGTCCATCTATTTTGCCAATCAGTTTCCCCCATCTTCCACACCGCAAACAAGAGTGGCTCATCCTTTTCCCAAAGCATTGGAACGCAAGAGATGATGTGATAGGCACTGGATAAACATCAGAGAGATTACTTTTGTTTTCTTCGTTTTAAAGACCTCTTGCACTAAAATTCAGAATCAAAAAAAAAAAAAAAAACCACAAAACAAAGATAAAAAGTCCATCAACTTCCTCACCCATTGCTTACAAAGTCAAAACAGGGCATACTGAAGGAAAACTTGCCTTTTCTCTCACTTGTCTTTGTAAAGCAATGAAAGCGCTTATTTCAATGTGAAGAAAAATAGGTGAATGGCATATGGGCCTCTCATACCAAGCAGGAAATGGAAACTGTTGTCAAACTTCTATCACTGTTTTAAAGGTGTGTTTATAAAATGGTAATGTTGCTTATGAGAATGTACCTGCTTTGTTCAAAAATCAGTCCCTTTTGGGGGCAAAGAAGTCACTAACAATTAAGAAAGCAGGTGTTGGGAGAACCTCTCTACCTCCTCCTCCTCTTTTTTCTAATCCTACTGCAATAAACAGAACAAAATGAGACATCTCCCTACTGTTTGTGTAATAGACCCAAACAGGAACAGCAAGAGACAATTACATTTCAAGTGGCTTCTTCCATTTCCCTTTACTAAGTGAATTAGAGGAAGGAATGTTGGTGGGATTACTGCCATGTGGAGAGAAACATCTGGGCATGAGGAATTAACAGTCTCTGTTTCCATTATCTTACCTCAAGTTTTCCACTTCTTTGGCTTCCTCAGGTAGACTAGCTCACAAATCTCTAAAGGTTTTTGGTGTCCACCATCCCATCGTTCCATGACTCACGAAGGGCAGCATATCCAAGCAGAACCATTTGCTGTCACAAAAATAAGTCCTGGATTCTTTTCTCCTATGATAATACCTAGCTATATATTTCAGATTACAAAAACATGGGAAAGAAATGCATTAGCCAATATTCTGAGACTATCCATTGAATGATCTAAATGAGATAGGATAAAATTTTAAATTTTGACAATGTTACTTTCTTCCACTTTTAAGGATGCTTATGATTACATTAGACCCAGGTGGATAATCCGGGATCAACCATAGTCTTCCTATTTTAAGATCAGCTGGTTAGCAGGCTGTGCTGACCTCCAGGCCCCTTTCAGGGACCTTCCTTGCTGATACAGAGACCAATTTTTGTTTTTAAAGATTTATTTATTTATTTGTTTGTTTATTTATATAAGCACTGAGTACAGTCAGAAGCACGGGAGGGTGAGAGAATTCACCAGAGCCAGAGCGGGGAGCAGAGCAGCCAGAAGGACTGAAGTACACTGCTGAGGGGAGCAGCGGGTGGCAGGAGAGGTCTGCGCGCCATGTGGGACCCTCCTCCGGTGGTCGGGGAGCAGCCGGGGATCGAACCAGCGCTGCAGAGGCTGCGGGCAGCTTCGCAACCCAGCACTCAACTGCTGCGCCACTGGGGAGGCCCAAGAGACCAGTTTTTGAATGTGATCTGCACTTTGTCTACAGGTTAAAAATATTACATGTAATAAAATTTAAAGTAATACTACTTCAGCTACATGTTTTGAATACCATGTGTTCAGTAGCATAATGAACATGTTTAGCAGATCTTACAACTCGGTAATGTAGAAATTGTTACAATCTCCATTATAAATGAGGATACTGAGATAATAGGTCCTTTGAGGTAAGACCATATGGCTAGTAGATGGTTTGTATTAGGCACTTCGACTATAGAACCCTGGTATGGAATACCTGATTATAAGAAAGTACAAGATGCATGGATGGGAGGGAGAGAGAAAAGGATGGGATGTGAGAAGGGAAGGAAGAAAGGAAGAAAAGAGAAAAAGAATAGAAGATTGAGTTGCCAACCTTAAAAGAGTGGGATATTTCCATTCATGGCATTTTATTGGTCATACTTTTAAATCAGGCAGCCCATGGATTTCAATAAATTTCATCCTGCACTGATTTCTCCTAAGAATTTGGTCCTGTGGGTAGTTTGTGATTTATTTTTCCTTGTTTGTTTTTTATCCCTTTCTCTGTGTTCAGGTAGTATATACTTGGCCCAGTTGCTGAGGAATCTGTGACTGACTTCACCATTGACTTCAGAATGTTCTGGCAAACGTATCACTCTTTGGGGACTCTGTGCTCAGGGGTGGATGTGAAACTCTCCTCTGCTTCCTTCACCTTGGCCCGCCTTGTTCCCTGCCTCTGCTTTAACAGCATATCATTTTCCCTTCCTCCAGCAACAAAGCCTCAGGGACACTTAATCTCACATTCTCTGGAGGCCCTTTGGTGCCTGAACACCATAATCAAGAAGGGGTGGGTGTGATCAGGGATAAGTTTTGATTCTTTGTCTGCCACTCCACATTTAGGCTTTTCATGTTCACATTCCTTCCCAAGGTTTATAATAAACGTAGGGACATAGCTCAAGGGCAGGACGAGGTTTAACTTCAGTAGAGGTACAATAGAGGCTATTTGGAAAGTAAAACTTTCAAATGGCAGGTTAGCCTTGAAGAATATATTGAATTAGATATGCTGTGTGCCTTGATTCATGATGATTTCTGCATAATAGCATAATAGCGTTGCTATGTATATTACTTAGGTGCTTTAGTAGCCTACAAAATGGACAGTTTAGAAGATTAACTTCATGGAATCAATGTATGTGTTGATGAAGAACATAGGGGTAAGAGCCAGATAACCTGGCTTCCTGTGCTGACTCTACCATATCCTGATGGACCTTGACCTCTCTGGGTATAGATTTGATTTGTTAAAAATGGAGATCATAGAAACTGCCTCACAGGATTATTCAGAGCATTAAACAAGATGTATGCTAAGCACAGATCTTTCTTTATCATAGTAAACTCTTGATAAGTAGAACAATTTGTTACTGTTGCATGATTACTATTTGAAGGCTTAATTCTGTAATTTTGTCTATCTACCTTCCTACCTTCACTCATTTGCTCTTTACTTATATAAAGTTCTCTGTTTGCCAATTCTTATTTCTTGTCAGTTTCAGGTTGCTATGGTCACCTTTTAAGATGTGCTGTCATTTCAAAGCACTGGCTAAATACAGCCAAGACTGACAACTATGAATAATTCCACAGAGCCCCTAAAACACTCTGGCATTTCACTCAAACTCTTATATATGTCACCAAGTTGTTCTCTGTTGTTTTGCACCTCTACATTCTCAGCAGATTTCAGATACAGTTACTGAAGGTAGATATCATCTTCCTCTGGAAAATAATCCAGAAGGAATCAATGTGGAGTAATTGAACTTCATGAGAACATCACTGTCAAGTCTAAAAATATATGGAAAGATAATCATGTTTTTTCTTCCTTGTACATTTCAGCATGTGCATGTCCACGTTCTTCCCAGGAAGACTGGAGATTTTCACAGGAATGACAGCATCTATGATGAGGTAGGTCTGCTCTCTCTGATCTTATTGTTTGATCACCAGGGCTGTCAGCTTAACAAAGTCAGCCTAATGAACCAGGTATCACCTGAAATATGGTCTTAAATGTGATTCTACCCAATATGACTTGTAAAGTGGCAGTAGTGGCCAAGGAGCCAAGGATGGTCATATTGGGAATCCAGGACATTCTTTTTGAAATGAAATCCAGCAGAAACAAAGTGTAGAGATTTCTTCCCTATAATTTACAGGACACTAAATATTTGCATAGAGATATGGCCCACAGTATCCATAAGAGAAAATCTATAGTATGAACAATGAAAATCAAGCAGATTGCTATAGGATATTTTAGTAAAAAGCTACATTGTTTTAAAATATTTTGGAACTCTGATTTTTTTCTCCTAATAGTTTTTATTCAATGTGGGACTTTGAATTACCAGCAGAAAGTTGGATGGTTTGAAGAAATGTATATATCCCATGTATCATAAATATTTTAATAATTGCTAGCTGATTAAGCATTTACTTGATTTCTGGAGTCTTCGTTTCAAAGATATTAGTGGGAAACCACTGCAAAGATGAGTCGGCAACAGCTGGTTAAGCTGCTTCTGGGATTATCTTCTTTATCTGGGTATCTGTCTGCATTATGAGTAATACATAGGCTATAATGGTGGAATAAAATGTCTGAAGACAATGTCAGTTTTTATTTTACTCAGTGAAAGGAACTATGCTCCCTGTGTGTAACAGTAGGTAAAATTGCAGTAGTACCCTGAGCTGCTTGGTTGAAAAGGGCTTTGAAATTGTTTCTAGCTGGAACAAGGAAAAGTACTGTGATTGATTAGCAATGTCTGCCGTGGTATTTGATACATGGTATCCTGTGTTTTCCGGGAGCTGTGGTATTCCTGCCTATGGTGGAAATGGCCTAATCTTGGTCCTTTAGTGCTGGTTGTGGACTAAATTCAATTCTAATCATTGGTCTTTTAGTGCTGGTTGTGGACTAAACTCAATTCCGAGGCATTCCCTTCCCTAGAGATTTTGATTCAGTAGATTTCAGAGATACCCAGGAATTGGTAATTATGTGAGTCTGAGAAAATTCCAGGAGATTCTGATGCAAAACTTTGATGTGTGGGAATAGCCTTTCCTCTCACATTTGGGCTTTCCCTGTGCTGTATCCTATGATCTTTTAATTTGAATTCATTTTCATTGAATATGGAAAGTGGTTTGAGGCTGGTAAGGGCTTAGTTCAAGGTGGAGGGAAATCAGAATTATGGAGTAATTATAAAAATATGCATTATAAAAATATAAGTACTGATCTTATTAGCATAAAGTAAGGTTAATAAAAAGTTGCCAAGGACAGGGTATTTTAATGAATAAATTAGCACATGATTTATATACAAGTGAATACTGCTAAAGTGGCATTAAAAGTGCTTGAAAATACCATTTTCTTACGCTGAACTGTCACCTTGAAATTTTGTTTACATTCCAAATGTGCTTATGACAGGAGCTGCAAGGTTACATTTCAGCCCAGTTGGAGACATGATGTCCAACACTGAGGTTGGTGTGTGACCTTTCTCTCCTCCTTTTCCCTTTTGCCCTTGCATACAAATGGTGATAACATCTCTAGTCTCTAGCCCCACAGAGGAGGTAACACATGATCCCTCCTCCCACCTGTTGGGCAGAACATCTTAGTAATTACTTTGAGTTCTTTTTTTCGATCAACCCTTTAAGTTATATGTAGTATATACAGTACTCACTAAGAGATTGTGGCACAAAACCATGAAGAGATTGAACTTTGAAGACAGGAAAAATTTGGTTTAAATCTCAGTGTCATCTACTCATTGTGTGACACTAGGCAAGCCACCCAACCTCTGTGTTTTAATTCCCTTATCTCTAAAATGCTAGTAATACATATATACACTACGAAAGATTGTTGTATGTAACATATGACATACATGTAAGGCTATGCATGTAAAGCTTATTAGAAGACTTGGAACTTAATGAACATTTTTAATTGGTAACTATTTCTATTCACAGGTCTTTATGAGTTTTTTGTTTGTTTATATTTGCTCATAGAAGAGCTGTGGTGTAGGCCAGTGGTGCAGAGGGGAGAGGTGAGAGGATTCACCAGAGACAGAGTGGGAAGCAGAACAGGCTGATTTACTGAAATATGCTGCTGAAGGGAGCAGCAGGTGAGACAGGAGAGGTCTACTGCACCACATGTGGGTCAGCTCCCTGGCAAGGGATGGAACTCAGGCTATTGCGGTGATAGTGCTGCAACTTAATCCCTCAGCCACCAGGGAGGCCCACAAAGTCAGGTCTTTGTATTCTTCTAGTCAGTGTGTGACCCCCACAAGGGTCAGGTTTCCAATTTTCCCTCTCGGTTTAACCATTCATTCTCAGATTTATCTTCCTCTTTATACAAAAATACTTCTCTAGTTTGAGTATATAAGTTAATGTCTAGAAAGTGGAATGAAGAGCAGGAAGCACTGCATAAGACATAATAGACATTAGACAGAGTGATCTTAATGAGAAATGCTGAAGTGATGAGAAACAGCATTCCTTATGTCAATGGGAACATTCACTCTGGATTATGCATCTGTCCATGAAATACAATAAGCAGACTGTAAGGGAGGGTAGGGAGTGGGGAACAGTACAGCAGGAGACTGAGCTTGATAAAATGTCATTGTATTCCTACTTCCTACTGTTGAAGAAATTGAAAATGATGGCTAAAGTAGCTGGAGATTCTAAAACAGCTAGGAATGTGGTGTTCTCCCTGGGTACTGTTTTAAAAGGAATAGTGACAAACTGGAGAATGCTCACAGAAATGTAAATGGAATGCCAGAGTTTGGAAACAGTTATCTGGGGAGTAGCTGAAGGGAAATATGCTTTGAAGAAGAGAAGATTTACAGAGGGAAGGCAGTGTCAGGCCTCTATTTTTAAATATCTGAAGGACTGGCAGGTGCAAAAAGTACTGAGTATATTTTATGTAGCCACAGAGGGCAGATCTAGCACTATTAGGCTAAAAGGGGGCAGATGTCAGCTGCATGTTACCATAGGTCATTTTGATAGAAACTTCTGAGCATGTAGAATGCCTTATAAGGAGTTGAACCACCCATCTCTGTATCCATGAAAGCACAGAGTTTTTGGGCATGTTTCTTCCCATGGATTTCTACATCCAGCCTTTGAATGGACCACGTGACTATGATTCCTGTCTTTAGAAATTTAGCCCCTTTCATCGTTACCTCCATTTTTAGATTATGTAAGTTCTATAACAAAGTGTTTTTGATTATTTGTTTGTCATTAGTATCACAGCATTTGAGTTACAGCCTATCAAACATTCTTTTTTTGTTTAGTTTGGAAATATAATAACTCTTCTCTGAGTTACATGAGATCATGCTCTATTAATTTATCTCAATCCCAGTTTACTTAATGTACTTTTCTCTAGCTCGGTGTTGCATATTAACAACTCATGGGCTTTTCTAGCCTTTATGTTGCCTGCAAATTATTTTTTAATGAGTCTGAATGTTAGGCATGTCACTCATTCTCTAAATCACTACTGTTCCCACTGTTCCCTGTTTCTTACCTAGGTTTGCCTCATTCCTTTAGGATTCCTACCTGGCCCCTAAAGGCATTTGAGTTTGAGATCCCTGCCTATTTCCTGGGTTCCTCCTCTTCTGTCTACCACTCAAATGTTACTATCCCAGAATCTTTAGTCTGTTACAAGTATCCATCCATTTCACCTCCTTGCTAATGTATGTACAGTGCTATGACCCTGCGTGAGCAATTTCAATAGCAGGTCTTGCCTGCCTCCTTAGCTCTGTTAATCTCATTCTCCCCCACTGCTTGCTTTTGTTAGATATATCATACTTGTTTCAGTCTAGGGGATTTGCACATGTTGCTTTATTTGATTACAACTTTGTCCATTTTCTCTCCTCCTTCATATCTTCATCCAAATTTCAGCTCACATGTGACCTCCTCAAAGACTCCTTTTTCACTGATCTCCCAACCCCACCTAACATAGCTAATCCCCTATCCCCTCTACTGCAACTCTGACATATTACCATTTTTATTTCCTTCTCAGCATTTGTCACACTTGAAATAATTTATTAGTTTATTGCTCAGTGTCTTCATCTGTAATGATACTGGATAGCTTTGAAAACAGAAACCTAATCTGGTATAGGAAAAGTCTTCAATAAATATTTGTTTAATGAATAAGTACATGAAAGTACAGAGTATTGGACTACAATTTGAAGTACCCTACTCATCCTAAAATAATTTAGATTCAGAAAAACATTTTGCTTTTCAGAAGGGCAGTTTATTAACTCATAGCTACGTTGGGTGAGACTCTGACATGGTAATATCAGCCATCTGAGGTTAATTTAATGAACATTAATAGAACACAATTTGCTGGTCAGAAATTAGTGTGTAGAAGACTGCAAATTGTGGTACACTGGAAGGGCTTGGAGAAGTAATTATAAACCTTATCTGACTGCTAAACAAGTCTGGCTGGCATATGTCAAAATTGATAAGTAACTTGGCTTCTAAAACCTAAACTTGCATGACTGTTACAAATACAGATATAGGATTTGCTGAAAGCAGATTTAAGAGTGTCTCTTCCATTTGTTCCAACCTTGATTATCATCTTACAGTTTATTTTCATTTGCTTTTCTTCCATTTCTTGGGCCTGTATTTATCTTTATGAATTTTATTAAGTATATTATCTTTTGCATGTAAGAGGTTGAGTTTCTCTTCTCTCCCTCATAACTAAATCCAAGCTGCACCCTTTCCAAGGAATGATAACCTTCCTGTATGGTTTTCCATGCAGTTATTATTTATCTGTTGCTCCCAAGCTCCTTCTACATCTATGGTCTTTAAATTTCCATAAATTATGTGAAGCCTTCTTTGAACTCAGTGAGCCCTCCATTATCTTGACAAGTTGATGAAGATTATGATAATGACATAAATGGGTCTTTGGATAAAACAGCATGTACAGCTAATGTGAGGGAGAGAAACAGTCATTGCCTAATTCCATGGTATATCATCTCATTAACTCAGTAAGACATACCCTAGCTGTGTCCCAAATAAGCAACTCTCATAACTGTATTGGACAATTCATCCAATGTTTATGGATGACATTGAATGGTTGTGATTGTGCACTGTAAATAAAACACATTACTGACAAAGGAAGTGACTATTATTAAAGCAAATGGGAGTAGCAATCAGCAATTGGACAAATTCAACCATGAATTTCATAGACAGAGCAACTGTGGGTTCAAGCACATCATTGTAAATGATTTGCTTGGCTTAACAAAATGCATGAAGAAAATCAATTTGATAAAATGTGGGTGATTTGGGCCTGACGCCTGGAAAGAATCATTATAATGCTCATAATGTTTACTGTTGATTTAGAGTTCTTCCATACCATTTGACCATAGACTCAAAGTCCATGGGTCCCCAGTTGACTCTCCAAAAAGGAAGGAATTTACATTGAGGCAGTTAATTGCTTCTTTTCCTATGGGCTCGATTAAGTTCTCATACTGAGGGATGAGTTTTTGAGTGTTTGAGAATTTTGGAATGAAAACTTTATTACCTCGTAAGAATAAAGTAAGAGCTCCATGTTTTTTTTTTTTTCTTTTAATTAATGAGAACATTTAATGCTAACAATCTGGATGTGTTATAACCAACAAATTAAAAATATAGTAATGGTAATTTAGCGACCTATGACCTCAAATTCTACAAATGTTCTTTGGCTACCTATTTTAATGATAAGAAATTGATAATCTGGCCAGATAATTAATGAGTTAAATCTGTTTCTTGGAGGAAAGGAATATTAACAGCAAAACATTGGGTTAAAGGTAGCCTACCACATGTGGAAAAGTATGAAGACTTACAATGGTGGTTATGGTAGGTTGGAGGAAAAATGATGAAGGAAGCGAGAGTGACTGATGAGGCGCGAGCAGGTATGGATAGGAGGAACTCTAAGGCAAAGAATGCAGCTCTGGTTTTTCCTAGAATCTGCTTGGAAATCTGACATCCTGGGTCAGTTTTCTCATAAATATTCCTGTTTCATTTGCATATGCTCCATTATGTATTAGTGAGGAATGAAAAAATAAAGCTGACCAGTCAGTCTATGCATAGTATCCAAGTAAAGGCATTCCATCAAACTGCTGCATGTTATCTTCCCTCATTTTCTGAATAAGGTTTTATTGTGCTGTATGCCCTCCACAATGAAATCTTTTTCCAGACAGATCTAGTCCAGCAGAAATCTGTAACACGCTTGCTAGTCAAGGTGCGAAATGCCTGCTCTAGTTCTTGCTTCTGGTTTCTGTCTTCCTACCTATTTCTTACCGCCCTGTTCTCAGTCACACGATGCTGCATGCAAACCTCAGTTACCATCCATACTTAAAGATTAGATCATTTGTATATTTAGAAAAACCTTAATTAGGCTTACATTCAAAGTTCTTAACATAACTTTTGCTGATCAGACACTTAAGAGTATCCAAAAAGCTTTGGTAACTTTGGAGTCTATATGCACTAAAGCAAACTATCAGGCTCCCAAATAAGAACATTTTCTTATTACTGATATTTTTTTAAGCACACGGAGATTATGGGGAATGAGAATAGGAATAAAAAATTATAGAAGATGAATTATGACCAGAACTGGAAAAATACAGCAGGAAGAAAAGAGATATGAATTAAGCATTGACACTTTACTCTCCTTTTTTTTTTTTTTTTAAGATTTATTTATTTATTTATACTAGCACTGGGTACAGTCAGAAGCCCAGGAGGGTGAGAGAATTCACCAGAGTCAGAGCAGGCAGAAGGACCGAAGTACACTGCTGAGGGGAGCAGCGGGCGCAGGAGAGGTCTGCACTCCATGCAGGACCCTCCTCCAGTGGCCAGGGAGCAGCCGGGGATCGAACTGGCGCTGCAGAGGCTGCGGGCAACTTTGCAACCCAGCGCTCAACTGCTGCACCACCGGGGAGGCCAAGACACTTTACTCTCAATATAAATTACAATGTCCCAAAAGAGAAAAGTCCCCCCAAACATTTGACTTGATCTCTCTTTTTAAAGAAGAAAGACTAAATAAGCAAGAATTAGGAAGGGAAGGAGGTAAAACTAATACAATTTTAAAGCCCTGAAGAATTTGAAAATGTTTTTTCTTTTCAGTTACCTTCTGCAATTCTTTAAGCAAAGCCATGACACACTTAATTCAAATAGCTTTTACAAATAAATCTTATTACCCCTTCCTTTGGATCAAAGTGCATTTTTTGAAACTATGATGTGCTACATGTTATCAGAGAGGAATGAAAAGTCCTCCAAGTTGTCTTCTTCAGAGAAGGCACAAAGAGCCTAGAGGCACAGCCTAGCATTTTATTCCAGTATAGGAAGGCAAAATGTGGTAGTACTTTTGTCACCATCAGATGACATTTGCCACCTATGTCCGCAGTCTCTGCTTTGTACAGTGTGTTCTAGAATAACACTACCCAATAGAAATATGAGGTATGTTACAGATATAAATGGTAAGTTTTAAAAATACTTAGCCACCTTAAAACAGGTGAAAGAATAGGTATAATTAATTTTATTGATGTAATTTTAACCCTGTATAGTCAAAATATTGTCATTCTAGCTTGTATCTAATATAAAATGTTTTAATGTGATATTTTAGTTCTTTTTTGTATAAGTCCATTTTGCATGTAAGTTCTGGAAAATCATTGTGTTTTTTACATCTCAATTCAGACTATAACATGTGACTAGTGTATAATGCAAGGTCAGAGTTTATTAAATCTCAAAAACTCCATTAGTTTCTTTAAATTGTAATTTGTTATAAAACCTCTCAAATTTTTTACCCTGGTCTTTCAAATTCAAAGTTCACTAATTTATTTTTCCTTGTTCTCAAAACCATAAGATAACACAGAAGATATGTCTTCAAACAATTGTGTTGCATTCTATATCATCCCTGATCAAAGACAGGATGGAAGTTGTAAAAATTAAAGGACCTTAAAGATGACCAGAGAGCTCCTTCTACACAGAGCTTACTTTTACTTTCTGTCTTTTTACTAATTTCACCAGGGTTTCTCACAAAATAATTTTGTCGATTTTAGGGGCTAGATGAGTCGCCATTTTGCTCTTTTTTTTTTTTTTTTTCCTGCAAGTCAGTGATCTTCTTTCTATGGGTGACTCAAAGAAGCACAATTCAATTGGTTAAATCTTATTCCCACTTGGAATAACTAGCGTCGTTTTGTGGCATTATCGGAAGGATTAAGACTGGATCTCTAAATCTATATTAGTCAGCGAACGTTCAATCTCATTTCAGTGTCCCAAAACAGCCAAACTTCTCAATATCTCAATTTTCTTATCTATAAAATGGCTATTATAACAGCGTTGCTATGAAAATTAAATGAGTTATTCTATATAAAGCCATAGAGCAATGCCTAGTGAATAGTTAACACTCAGTAAAAGTTGTTTAATTAACGTTATTGTTCTGAGAGCATGTCAGAGAGCTTTCTAAGGAGATGATAGGAGTGAGTGAAGATTTACTTCAGAAGCTGAAAGAGGACACCGACCTTAGGACCCTATCTCTGGCGACCCAGGAGGTTTCCCAGCTAAAAGAAACCTGTTGGGGAGAGATCGTACTAGTTCAATGCCATTACCTGTGATTGTTACTGTGTGTATGTGTGTGTGTGTGGGTGTGTGTGTGTGCTCGCACCCGCACACGTGTGTATAATTGGTGTACCAACAATTTTCAAAGACAAAATGGCTCAATAATTTGTGTGCACATTAAATTTTTACACTTCTATGAGTAGGCAGCCTATCTTGATATTCTATCTTGATATTCAAACAGATGAGGAAATCTCTCCCAGAAAGAATAAATTCTGAATTATGATTTTAGTTGAAGACTTTGAAATTTTTTGTTTACTGGCACACAACTCTTGAAAATTATCCTCCTTGCCCCCAAATTTAGAGAAACAAATTGAAACAGTCTAGATTTTCTTGACTAGAAAGAAAATCTAGAAAAGGTTTCTCTACCCACCTAACTCTCAATTCTACATATTAGTTCAATACAATGATTTATTACGAGTTCATTAATATTAAATTAGCTATTTAAATCTGTGTTTCTCATGTTCCCATATTTGAAATGTGGAGGACAAAATCTAATAGCATCAGGCTTCTGGATTTTGGTTAACAGTAATAAAAATGCTAGTTAGTAATCTTTGTTTAAAAGAAGTAATAAAAATAGTAATATGGTAGAATATTACTTTTATTTGAGAGTCCACAGTTGACTGAGTTCTATGCTAAATGTTACACAAACATTAATTTTCATAAACCTTGTAGGGTAAGCATCAATACCATTCATTTGAAACTAGACTTCACAGAGGTGTCTGTCTCAAACCCTTACAAACAGAAAATGACAAATCTTTGTTATACTATTTGACTACAAAGCCCTCCTTATTTCCATTACCCATTAGTATGAGGAAAATTTTATACCTAATTTTTATGGAAAACTCAGAGAAAAATAAATCATTTTCTTAGAGATTATTACTTCCAGGGGTAAATTAAGGTTCCAGTTCCCTGTTCAACCTTTGAAACATTTTCTTGCATATAGACATCCACACTTACACACATACCACATCCTATATTTCTATTAAGTCCTATAGGTCTTAGACATACCACTGCTAATTAAGTATGTAATACAGTGGAGAAAACTGGCATTTTCTGAAGTTAGACATTTTCTTTGCTTTTAGGATATGATCCACTAGCCCCCAGCTAGGTTTATTGTAACTCCTTTTTATAGTTTTTTTTTTTTTTTTTAACTCAGGAAAGTCATCAACATACTCCAGCCAAGCTTCCCCAATTCCCAAGGTCATCCTTTCTGAGCTGATTTTACGTATTGAACCTCTTAAATACTTTTGCATGGCTTATAGTGTATTCATGTCATGATAACACACTAAAATATTTAAAAGGAAATTGCTGCCTCCTTTTTTTCTCAAAAAGAAACAGTCTTTGCTTACAACTCTCAAAGGATCACAAATATCTTCTAGGCCAGCTGCATCAGTACCTGTTGGAAATCCTTCTCATATTAGCAGTAACTAAGGAATTCATAGAATATTCCCTTTGCACTGAAATGCAGTCTTGCTTCAGTATCTTCCTTTTCCTTTAAAAGAATTTTGGTTCTCATCAGTTATTGAAATGAATTTGCACAGTTGGGTCAAATATATGCATGAACTTTCTTTTTAGCTGGCTTTTCTAGTCATTTTAGCCATACCAGTTGATGTCAATACTGAGGCTAAATTAATCTTTAGCAACCTGAAATCTGTAATAAGCAACCAGACTTCTTAAGTCATTTTCTCTGTACACGATATTTATGTCATTTACCTTCTTTCCCTAAGACATTGAAATAGATATTTTTTTCTGGTCTCATATTAAAATTAGGAACATGAGAAGTGTGGGCAGGGCTGGGGTGTTTCATTTATTGGTGTTTAGAGGCCTGAATTAGGATTCTTGATAAGAGTTAGGGGAAAAAATTCATTACTTGACAATACCATCAAATGGAGTAGGATACTATGTTGTGATTATGACATTGGCTGCAGAGATAATACATTTAATGTAGTGCAGGGTGGGAAGGTGAGTTTTTTTTTTTTTTTTTACCTCCAACAGATAAGAAACTGAGGCACAGAAAGATATGGTAACATTTCTGAGTCACAGAGATAGTCAGAAACAGACCTCAGATTCCTACTCAGGCTGTGACTCCAGTCTGGATTCTCTCACTCTGCTGCCTTTGTGAAGCCCCAATATGTCTCAGTCACCTTTGCCCTTTTTACCTCCACACACTGAATACATCCCACTGTATTACATTTTCAGAAAAATGTTTTTTTGGGCTGACTCTTGTTCCTGCACCCCATGAATTCAGAGTTGAGTTCACCCATCCCTCGGTTCTGTGGTTTTACTCTATCACCTTATCGTCCCATTTTGGGGTTCTACTCTCCTTCTTGTCAAACCTCAGGAAAGGAACTGTACCTTAATTGTAAGGTAAGAAGTTCATATGATTAACTTTCCTGAGATGAAAAAGTACTTTTTTTCAAACTATTAAAATCTGATTGAAAACGTGTGAGATTTTATATCCAGCCTTAGTCTAGAGGTCCAACGGGACTTTACTAGTAACTCCAGAATCACAAAGCCCAGCTCTATTCCTTGTATTCACTTCTGGGATCTATCTGAAAATAATAAATGGCCCTTAGAGTCCTCACCAGCACTAATATAGGACAATCCAAAATAAACCAACCCACATGCACCTCATGTTTTAAAATTGTGGCAACATCCTGCCAATAAGATAATAAGTATTAATCTTTTAGCCCTCTCTGGGCTTAAAAATGCTATTATTTATATCATAGTTACCAAATTATCTCAGCATGTTCATCAACCTTTTTTTAGTTTATATTTATTTTAATTTTGGGGTTATATTATTGTTCCCCTATATATGCACTTGTTAGCTCACCCTCCACCAAACCACCCATGCCAATATCCCATCTGTTGCCTTCCCCCTACGATAGGTAGCCATTGAACTTAGTAAGTCCAAGATTTATTCCTGCTGCATTTTGCTCATGTATGGTTTTTTGGTTGATTATATTCCAAAGATGAGTGAAACATCTGACATCTATCTTTTACTTTCTGATGTATTTTACTTCAAATAATCACATCGAGGTCCATCCATTTTTGTACCAAAAGCCACTGTTTCATCTCTTTTAATAGCTGTGTAGTATTCCATTGAGTGTATTCCACAGTTTCTTTAACCATTAATTCATTAGAGGACAGTTAGGTTGATTCCGTGACTTAGCAATTAAGGACAAAGCTGCTATTAACACAGGCATACATGAACCTTTTCACGTTAAAGTTTTCTTATTTTTAGGATAAATGCCTAATAGAGGTATTGATGGATCATACAGAATCTCCATTTTTATTTTCTTAAGAAATTTCATTAACATTCCCATAGTAAAGTTGGCACCGATTTGTCTTACCAACAAGTTACATGAGCTTTCCTTTTTCACTACATTCTTGCTAACATTTGTGTTCTATTCTTTTTGCTATGGATCATTCTCACAAGGTTGAGGTGATATCCAATTGCGGAGTTTTGTTTTTTGTTTTTGTTTTTTTTTTTTTCTAACTGTGGTTTTGATTTGCATTTCCCTTATAATAAGGGATGTTGAAATTTTTTTTTTCACATGTCTCTAGGCCATCTGAGATGTCTTCTTTAGAAAGATGTTTAGGATTTTTGCCCAATTTTGATTGGGTTGTCTGTCTGCTTGTTGCATTCTATTTGTACTTTGTAAATTTTGGATATTTATCTATCAAACTTGTGTAATTTATCTATTTTGAAAAATCTTTACCTGAGAAATGATTTAAATGCTAAATAATGGTGGAGTGGATTTTATTGGTATATATTCATATATATATCAATGTTTTAAAATAAGTTTAATGACATAGGTATTGAAATATAATATTAAATGTAAAGAATGGTTTCAGACATTCAATATTCTTTTTCAATCAGTGGCATTCAGCTCAGGCCTAATTCAGCTCCATTTTAGTTTACATTCTCTCAATTCAGCTTTCTGCTTCCTGGGGCCATTATGATAATCATGTCACCTGGAGTTGGTAAGAATTATGTGGTTCTTGGCTGTTGTTTCTTTGGCTCCTCGTGTTCAAGCAATCTGTTTTGCTTGGTATTTGGGTATATCCCTGGTCCATACTTATGCCATCGAGGGGGCCATCATCCTTTGAGGGTTGATGATCATTGGCTTCCTGCATCCCCAAGGTATCCATGATTCTGACATGGCCACCGCTCATAACATAGGGAGGACACTTATTGTGTGTCCTTCAGTAGTCCTTCTCATGAACATAGAAAACTTTTTTTCTTCTACCATACTTTCTTGAAGCCTGGAGGAGATTTAGGACTCCTTGGTGTACCCTCACATAGATGTTACAACCCTTCATCACTTTCTTTGTGGACCCATATACTTCCAGAATTCAAGGCAGGAAAATTAGAGTGCAAGTCTTTTACTCTTAGATTCTCAAGTCCAAAGGGAATGCTTATAGCAAGTCACCTGTGGAAAGCAGAAATGCCCTCCACCCAAAGTTACCCACATCCTAATCTTTAAAATCTATGAAAATAATACCTAATGAAGTGTTAAATATGTCTTTAAATTAGAATTAGTTACTAATCAGCTGACTTGAAGATTATCCTGGGTTATCTAAATGGACCTAGTATAATCACAAGGGTCCTTAAATATGGAAAGAGAGGCATGAATGTCAGTGTCAGAATGAAGCAGCACACTGTAGAATAGACTGACACTGCTGACCTTGAAGATGGAAGGGGGCCATGAACCAAGAATGCAGGCAACCTCTGAAAACTGAAAGAGGCGATAAAACAAGTTTTCTCCTGGGGGCTGCAGAAATACAAAACTATGGACAACTTGGTTTTAGATGGTTGAGACCCATCTTGGATTTCTCACCTCTAGAAACATTAAGAAAATAAAGTTGTTGCCTTAAGCCACAAAGTTGGTAGAAATATATTATCGCAGCAAATATGAAATGACTGTATCTAAAAATTTAAGAACTCAGCCTAGGTTTTAGGGGAAGGGCAAGGGTAGAGGATGTTGGCCTAATGTACTTGTGTGTTCCTACATGATCTCTCCTCTCTTTTTCTTTTCCCCATCCCCTCTCTTTATCTCTCTTATCTCTGTCCATTCTCCAGTTCAAAACTCTGTTTTTCAAATGTGAGGATGGGCATGTAAAGCTAGTCAGCATTCTATCCCTGCCTGAATAATTTCTCTCACACTGGTGCTGTGCCTTTTGCACATGGAAGCCAAGTTCATGAGTGCAGGAGATAACTTCTGAGCAGTAGGTATACTTCCAGTTAGCCAGGAGAGGGTCAAAAGGGAAACAGCATGCCAGTGATTACTTTGAAATATTAACTTGCCTTGTCTGGAAAAGAACTGAGCAACAATAACTATGGAGAGAGTAGAAATCCCGAAGTAGCATTGGGCAAAATATTTTGATAAAGGGTCAGCTAGGTTCAGGGAAAGAAGTGACCACCTACCTTCTCTCTTATAGAGTCTCATGTCCTGACTCTATTGCTAATGAGTCTTTGGTCAGTCCCCTTTGTTTGGGGCTCAGTTTCCCTATTCTCAAACTGAGAGGCATTCATCTTCTCTCAGTCACCTCTAAGCATACTTTGAAAGTCTGATACTTTGTGATTCCATGACACTAACTAGTTCAATTGAGAAAGAGCCACTTGCCCTGAGGACTTCTTCCCTTTGATTTCCACATGGAGGCCACATTAGCATAGCAGAGAGGGTATTGACACTGCAGTTGACTTTTAAAATTCACGGAGAAGGGGAGATAAAATGAAAACACACCAGATGGAATGTGAGCTCCCTACTATTTCAAAACTTAGACATTTCCACTAAATGTTGGCACAAACTTAAAACTAAATGTCATCTTGAATGCTGTTTACAGTTTTCAAAGTGACAATTGTCTCTTTCAAAAGGAGGAGAGATTGTACTAAGATTGACTCTACTTGTTTGAACTATTTTGTGGATGGAAATAGTAATAGAGTAATTAGCTGGATATGAAAATAAGAGGGAGGGGAAATCATGCAGACAATTGAGACACAACTGTGACTCCGCCAGAGTGACTGGGACTTCAGGGAACTGATTCCCAAGAAGCACTGTGAATCTGGCTCTTTATTTCATATAGGTTCACTAAACAAACTTTCAATGTCTGTAATTTGGGGGAGATCCCACATTCTGTGGTTCTTGATTCATTTAGGACCCTAGATCCTTTGAGAACTCTGCTTGAATCTAAGAATTTACCTGGCTGAGAAAATTTTTAAAAATTTACACAGATATCTTAAAAATTTGCATTTAGTATTAGGAACCTCTTAAGCCCAAGGCTAAGAACATTCAACTTAGAGAGAAGACTTCTCAAAGTCTAGGAAATTAGTAACACTGATTTGTACATGAAGCTATACACACCTCTTTAGTCTCTCTCTCTCTCTCTCTCTCTCTCTCTCTCTCTCTCTCTCTCTCTCTTCATTTGAGAATATTCAGCTGTTTAGATATTCTCTAACAGAGCAAATAACAAAGACACACGATGTTGGAATTTATAAGGAGGAGGACAGGATCTTTTGAAAAGGAAATAGTTACTAGACTTGGGGCTTGGACTTCATTAGATCGGCCATAATTGAACACATCTGATGGTTGAATCACTTTCTCTTTAATTAAAAGTGCAGTCCCAAAATCATGCGGTAGCTCTCACGATGTTAGCTACATTATTGGTATTTGGACTTGAACTTTATTTGTGAATTAACTTGACTTCTAATGTTAAATCAATATATAATATCAAGGTAGACAGAATGGTTATCTTGAAACTTACCTATCTTAAATCTTAAGCCCTAAGTTTTCAAGTGTGAGATGACTCAGATTGTGGCTGTTTAATATCTAAAAAACAGTTTGAAATTAAAAAATTTAAAGAGCCACAGTGCTGGTGATTCCAGAATAGTTTTTTTCATCTTCATTAAGATTTTATATGCAGGTGCCTGTCTCATCCCTGATATACCTGTCAAAGGCTTTTACTACTTGGGAGGTTCTAAATAAGGTTGATCATATATCCAAATTCAAGAGATATGTTGACCAAACTTAATGTTTGTGTATATAGAATATACTCCCATCTCCCATAAAATAACACCATCTTCTCATATTCTCTGTTGGCACCCTCATTCTGAATTATTCTGGCTAAAAAGAATTGTTTCACCTCTTGTTCACTATTGAATTTCATCCCCTATATGCTATCATTCACCAAGTTAATTTTTCCTGTCATACATATCTCTTAGTAAATCCTGTTCTTGGCTGAACAGATATGTTGGAATTCTGCTCTCTTGGGGTTTTCTGGAACTTGCTTAAGGCTGCCAAATTGTGTACTTATTCTACTTGATTGTGGGTGATATTAGAAACCTTACAGTTTTTTTCAATTAATATTCTTTTCCCAAACTTCTGAAGGTTGGGGTGAGAGGGATTGATGAAAGAGCGAATTATCCCACATGATGTACTGTTTCTTTCTCTCCCTCATGTCATTTCTATATTCTCACCTTCCTTTTTCTTATTAGTTGTATCTTTTGAATCTTTATGGCATGAGGTTGCACTCAATGGCCTATTTATAGAAGTTATTGGTAAATTTCCTGATTTTTACCATTATTTTGTGAGTGACTATTGTTAGTTTTGTTAGGTGTTCTGGAAGGAAAGAGATCATTTCTTCCACATTCTCTCACCTTTGTGATGGTGAAGCAGTCACTATTTTGCACCATTTGTTTTCTGTTCTCATTTCAACCCTCTTTCTTTAGTCCCCTCAACACTTGGGCACTGATTTTATTCACTCATATTGGTAACAATTTAACCTGCAGGTTAGTTTTCTTTAAATTCGAATTCTAACATTCTAATGCTGAGGCAAGACCAAACTTCCTGTCTGTGCTATTAAAACTCTTTGAAATTTAATTTGGCTCATCATCCAACTTGTCTCTTGCATTCATGAGCCATTTGCTTAATCAAATTGCCTTCCTTATGAGTCCAATAGGAAATCAAATCATTACCACCTTTGCGCTTTCAGATTGCTACTACCACTAATTCTCAAAGTCCTTGTCCCCACCCTTGACCTGTCCAGTATCTAAAGGGATTTCCTAACTATGCAAATCTGTCATTGACTTGTATACTTTCATTTCCAACTGTCAGGCACCAAGATTTTTATTGTTTCCACCAAATCAGTCTCCTGAGGTGAGGGTTCCTCGATGCTAGAAGCTAGATGCTAGCAGAAGGCACAGCATCATTTGTTTTCTCTAAATGTTTAGAACCTTTCCTGCCTCCCTACTCCAGGTATGTCAGCCTTCTCCTAGCTTCTCCTGCCAGGAGATCAGTTGAGATCATTTTTCATTTGTGAAAATTTCTGAGAAGTTCAATGTTTCCCCTACATCAGCTCATGCACCCAGTTGTACCCCTGGAGGTAATGTCAGCTCCCATTTCTGAAATTCATTGCTAATGAAAGAGCAAAACACAAGAAGTTATGTCACTTGCCCACTTTCTCCCTCTTGTCATTTCTGTATTCTCACCTTCCTTTTTCTTATTAGTTGTATCTTTTGAATCAGGTTGGAGTCTAAATTGAGCCTGATAAAAATGTGGAGGGGTGAGGAGGGATACGCCTTTATCATGAAAGGATGTCTGTCAGGGTTATGGCCACAGGCAGACCTGGAGACAGAACTTTCTCTTGATTTCTTGTGTTACCCCTCAGAGTCTCAGTCTCCTCATTGATAAAATGAGGCTAAGAATATTTTCTAGGTCTTGGAATAGTTTGGGGAGGGTTCTATCTCATAATGTATATTATTTGCCTAGTAGGATGCCTGACATGTGATGCATAATAAATGTCAGCAACTATTATTCCTGTTGTTTGTATTGCTGCTGTTGCTCTTGCTTTTATTGTTTTACTTCTGCAACTGAGAGATCAGTGTCTGAACTTGAGCTTTGTGACTTCATTCATTCTGCAATTATAAGGTCAAATGCCTGCAGAATAAAGATAGAAACCATAAATGATTAAAGTTAGCTAGGAGTAAAGAAACAGTCTGCGGAGTATGTTATCAAAAAGACACAGTTGCACTGTTCATTCCAGTTCATTGATACCAGGCAGGAACATGGGGTTAAAATTGCCAGATTTTTTTTTCATATATCTCTTGGCCATTTTTCCATATCCCTGTTTGCATTTCCTCTTTGGAGAAGCCTCTCTTTAGTTCTTCTGCCCAATTTTTGACTGGATTGTTTACTTTGTTAACAAAGTAACAAAGGAAGCTCTTGATGTAAGCTCTTGGTAGATCTTTGTGTGTGGGAATTTTATGGGCACTACACCTGAGAGGAAAAAACAAATATTGTACAAAAATGAACAATGATGTAAAATATATATAATTTTTTTAAATTTTTTTTTAAACTTGAAAAAGAATAAAGAAAAAAAATGAAATTGCCGGATTTAACAATTGTTCCAGGAAATATTGGAAGTGCTAGTCTTTAACACTGGAAAGCAATTTGCTTTTTAAAAAACACACATGGCAATATATTACCAAATCTGAAGGTCATATCTGGCTTGCAACTTCTTGTATGAAGGCAGTAAAACCTGCCCTGAGGAAGAAATTCCTTGGGAAGCTGTGCTTATATTTGTTCAGATCTAGAGATGGTTTCATTATCTGACTTGAGCATCTGGCCAATATTTGTCAAATATTTCAGATGTGCCAAGCACTGAACTAGGGATTCAGAAATGAGCCAGATAGCCCCTGCCCTCAAGAGAGTCACACACATCCAGTAGGAGAATCACCATATCATAAAAGAGTTATAGTAGAGATTGATAAATATTCTCACAGTATATGCACCTTCTACAAAAACAGTAACAGCATTTTGGAGGAGGGAGCATTTGAATTGAGTCTTAAAACTTGATCAGGAGTTTGATAGACCAGTAAGGAAAGGAGTGAAAGACACCATCTTGGCCTGCGCTGGGCTGCATGGTAGCCACTTCCCACAGGTGGCTACTTTACTAAAATTGAATCAATTAAGCCTTCAATTCCTCAGTTAAACAAGCTGCATTTCTGGTGCTTAGCGACCACAAGTTCAGGGCTACCACATTACTGCAAATTAGATCATTTCATCACTACAGAAATTCCCATTGGACTGCATTGAACTCTGGTGTTAAGGAAGATACAAACATTCCAAGACTTTTTTTTTTAATAATAAATTTTATTTTCATATTCCCCATACAGTTGCAACCCCCCCATTCTGACCCCAATCCCTTCCCTCCCACCCCCCACCCCCCAAAAGTGTCTCTGTTTCATAGTTTTTTGTTGATTCTGATTTTCACTTTCTTATAGTTATTCATTTTCCTGGTCCCTTATTTAAGTTTTCTAGATTCCTGCTATGAGTGAGACCATCCGGTATTTTTCTTTTTCTTTTTGGCTTATTTCGCTGAGCATGATCCCTTCCAGCGCCATCCATGTTGCTGCAAATTGCATGTGCTTAGCTTTTTTTGAATGCTGAGTAATATTCCATGGTGTATATGTACCACATCTTCTTGATCCAGTCATCTATTTTTGGACATTTGGGTTGTTTCCAAAGCTTAGCTATTGTAAACAGGGCTGCTATAAACATAGGGGTGCAGGTGTTCTTTGGAATTGATGTTTCTGTGTCCTTTGGGTAGATACCTAGGAGTGGAATTGCTGGATCATATGGAAGCTCTATGTTTAGTAGGTCCAGAAATCTCCACACAGCTCTCCATAGTGGTTGGACCAGTTTGCACTCCCACCAACAGTGCAGAAGAGTTCCTTTTTCTCCACACCCTCGCCAACATTTGTTGTTGCTAGTTTTTTAATATGTGCCATTCTCACTGGTGTAAGATGGTATCTCATGGTAGTTTTGATTTGCATTACCCTGATGACAAGTGATGTTGAACATTTTTTCATATGCCTGTTGGCCATTTGCATTTCCTCTTCAGAGAAGTTTCTTTTTAGCTCTTCTGCCCATTTTTTAACTGGATTATTTTCTTTGTTGTTGTTGAGTCTCATCAGCTCTTTGCAGATTTTTGTGATCAGTCCTTTATCATTAGTGTTGGGTGCAAAAATGTTCTCCCAGTTGGTGGGGTTTCTCTTTGTTTTTGTTATTGTCTCTTTTGCTGTGCAGAAGCTCTTTAATTTGATGTAGTCCCAGCTATTTATCTTTGCCTTCATTATCACTGCTTTGGGTGTTGTGTCTGTAAAGATGTCTTTGTTGTGCAAATCACGTAGTGTTTCGCCTATATTTCCTTCTATATATTTTATGGTTTCAGGTCTTATGTCTAGTTCTTTAATCCATTTTGAGTTGATTTTCTGTATGGTGTGAGGTAGTGGTCAAGCTTCATTCTTTTGCATGTAGCGACCCAGTTTTCCCAGCACCATTTATTGAACAAACTTTCTTTGCTCCAATGCATAGTCTTTGCTCCTTTGTCAAAGATTAGTTGACCATAAATCTGTGGGTTTATTTCTGGATTTTCTATTCGATTCCATTGGTCTGTATGTCTGTTCTTGTTCCAATACCATGCAGTTTTTTTTTTTTTTTTTTTTTTTTTTTAAAAGAGTCATGTTTTATTTATTTATTTATTTGTTTGTTTTGTTTATACATGCACTGGGTACAGTCAGAAGCGCGGGAGGGTGAGAGAATTCACCAGAGACAGAGCGGGGAGCAGAGCAGGCAGAAGGACCGAAGTACACTGCTGAGGGGAGCAGCGGGCGGCAGGAGAGGTCTGCGCGCCATGCGGGACCCTCCTCTGGTGGCCGGGGAGCAGCCGGGGATCGAACCGGCGCTGCAGAGGCTGCGGGCAGCTTCGTAACCCAGCGCTCAACCGCTGCGCCACCGGGGAGGCCCTACCATGCAGTTTTGATGATTATGGCTTTGTAGTATAGTTTGAAGTCTGGGAGTGTGATGCCTCCATTCCCTTCTTTTTTTTTCAGGAGAGCTTTGGCTATTCGGGGTTTTTTGTGATTCCATATGAATTTCATCAATAATTGTTCTATTTCTTTGAAGAATGACATTGAAATTTTGATTGGAATAGCATTGAATCTGTATATTGCTTTTGGTAGGATGGCCATTTTAATAATGTTTATTCTTCCAATCCATGAGCAGGGGATGTCTTTCCATTTCTTTGTGTCTTCTTCTATTTCTTTTAACAGTGTTTTATAGTTTTCTTTGTATAGGTCCTTTACCTCTTTTGTTAGATTTATTCCCAAATATTTGATTTTTTTTTTGTTTCAATAATAAAAGGGATGGTTTTTTTTTATTTCTTCTTCTTCAGATTTATTGTTTGTGTATAGGAAGGCTACTGACTTTTGCATGTTGATTTTGTATCCTGCCACTTTACTGAACTGATTGATTAGTTGACATTCCAAGACTCTTTAACAAGTTCATAATGCTCTGAGTTTTGGACTGTTGCTTGAGTGATAACATCTGGAGTGGGAAAGGTAGCCAGGAGGCAAAGCAAAATGAGGTGTGTGCTTCTCAGTCTCCGCTCTGTTAGATTCTGTACACCACCATCTACCCACTTGACCAACTGCTCCCAGCATATTTCTCGCTGCTTTTCTTTATAACTAACTTGCTTTCAAATATATCACATGGTCTATAAAAGAAACATTACACTTGTGTATGTTTCAGATTTCTGCATGGGATGGCACACTCCTATCCTTGACTCATACCTATGAAAATTTAATATTCTACTTTTTCACAGAAACAAAAATTATGAGAGAAAAAGTAAAATTAATTTTCATACCCTCCCAGTCCATACTGCTGATGTATATTTGGAAGCTTATGGAATTATTGCTATGGTTATATATTAAGCAATATTGACATTATTTTATTGTGCTTCCATTTTATTATTTCATTGACTCTTTGCTTGTGCAAGATAAATTTTAATTAACACTTGTATAAATTTTAATTAATACTTGTTAAAAGAATGAGGGTTTTTTATACCAACAAATGCCAACCTCATTGATGAGTTATATTTGTTGATTGACTAACATTAACCACTTCTTTATTATACTGATAGCTAGTTTTATGTAGGATTGACCTCAACTAAAGGATGAAATTTGGGGTTTAATTTGGAAATTCCAGCAAACTCTTTCATAAGTGACAGTTCAATTTCAGATGATTTTTTTTTCTTTCAATAGTTTATTTACATCCTGTCCATTTACTTTTTCTTTAGAAATATATTCATACAGCAAATATGCTGTCCCTTAATTGTCCCAGACACTGTGCTTGAGGTACATCAGAGAACAAAAGATTTCCTGCTCTTACAGTGCTGACATTCTAGTGGGTGAGGCAATTATTCAAGTATGATAAACAAATGACAAATAAGATTTTGCCTTATAATCCAAAGATGATGAAACAAAGTGTTATGCCTGATGTAGTAGTAAGAGGGCAGTTATTTATCCTGTGTAGTCACTGAATTTTTCTGTTTAGTTGTCTTTAAACTGGCTTGCAACTTCTTGCTAATTGCTAGCCATGCTTTTTGCCAGCCATGTATGGATCTAGAAGAAGAGCACCCCAAGTCAGTGTTCAGGTTCTCAGGAAAGAAGGAATTGGGCATGGTGGTTAAGTAGGAAGATGGCTACTATGTTTGGTATATAGATAGGTGCTGGCAATAGAAGACATTTTCAACTCCACTAAGGGCTATAGCAAATCTTGAACTCAGAATGATGTGTTCTATTTACTGCTTTTAAAAAGGACATCTAACTATTACACTGTGTGGAGAATAGAAGTTAAAGGTCAAGAACAAAAGCAGGGTGATCCAGTAGAGTGGTTGGTGATGGTGTCTTCAGCATGCCTAGCATCAGTAATGATGAAGGTAAGTGAGTACATTCTAGAAATATTTTCTCATTGTTAGGCTCTAGTTGTGGCATGATGCTAAGCACTGAGGAGATCCATGCCCACATGGAACATCCAGTCTAGGAAATGAGTCCACACTGATCTGCACTCCATATTAGTGTAAGCTCTCTCCACCTCAGCAGCAGTGATGTTTTGAACTAGGTAATTCTTAAGTGTAGAGGTGGGCTGTGCATAGGAGGGTGTTTAGAAGCATCTCTGTTCTCTACCCACTAGAAGCCAGCAGCACCACCTCTCACCCAGTTGTGGCAAATAAATATGTCTCTAGGCATGGTAAAATATTTACTGTGAAGCAAAATTGCCCACATTTGAGAACTCATGTCATAATTCCAACTCGTGAAGCCTGATAATGTTATGGAGTAGAAGACTGAAATAGTCAAGTATGGCCTCAAAACCTATCAAATATGAGAGTTTGTCCTTTACTGTTAATGCTAGAGCCAAACATTATATATATATATATATATGTGTGTGTGTGTGTGTATATATATATATATATATATATATATATATATATATATATATGTAGCCTGTAACACTTGAGGTTGAACCAGTCTCCTTTTTATTTTTTATTGGACTTGGCTAAACAGAGGTGGGGAGTTCATGTAATTAATAGTCTGGGAGGTTTGCAGAAGATCAAGTCATTTTCAGTCCTGATGCGCCAATTGTTAGCACTTTGCAATAACATGAAAATAAGAGTGATAGGAAGACAGTTTGATCTTCCATAGCCCAAAGATGTTACAATACCACTATTACAATATGTTGCATTTTGAAATTACTTCTACCAGCTTCATATGTTCAGTCATATGTTGGATCTATGTATAGATCTATGTATAGATCCAACTTTTTCTACTCCTCCATTGCTATCTTGACTCTTAGTACTGATATTTGGCAATACTAAACTTGAGGAGCAAATTCTAGACAGTTTGATAAGGATAAGTTTTATGTATAATTTTTATTGCTCATAATGACCCTATAATTGTTGTTATTGTTACCATTTTGTTCAGTTTCTTGCCCTGCTGACAAGTAACAGGGATGGGATTCAGACATGAATATGGCTTCAGAAACCACGTTCTTAACCTCTATGCAAAACTGCTTCTCTAGGGATTATTGAATAATTGTGTTACTCTTTTCCATTCCCCCCACATATTTGAGTCCAACTCTGGCCTCAGAATCCTACTAGCACACAGTGTCAGTTGAATACAGACAATATTTGAGATGAAGACTACTTGCTCATCAATAACTTAATTATTTCCCTTCAAGGGAAAGGAATGTGAATCTCTTGAGACAACATGGGATGTGGTAGATACCTTTGAGTTAACCTCCATCCAGTGAAACCTGTAAGGAAGAAGGAATGATTCATAATAGTTGTTAAGTAACATTTCAGGCTTCTCTGAACTTAAATCAATAGAACTGTACTTTTCTGCTCTCTCATTTGCTCTTTAATTTTACAAGACAGATAGAACACCTTTAATACAAAAGCAACATTCAGCAAATTTGTAGTAGCCCTAATCTATGGCCCTTGGGGACATCCCCAAATTTCTCCATTTGTAAGAACTCAAATGGAGAATGAATTCTAGTGACTTTTTCCCCCAGGTTAGAAGATACAAAATCCAGTTTATCTTCCTACACTAATTGATCTTACCTATCTTAATTTCTTTTCTTTCCGCATTGGAAAGAACTCTGTGAAACAGTCTAAACTCTGAAAGATGTAGGAAGAGATCCTTTCCTCTTATTCTTGCCATTTTATTCTTTATTAGGCCACTTACTAGTAGAATGAGCCTGGATTATATTACCAGTTGGCACCTTGAAGCCTAGAATTGATTTACTGTCCTGCTAGTAAATACACTAGAAGAGTTAGCTATATTTCCCCATTGGTGGCCCATAAGCATCAAATAAAAAAAGTAAACCAGTCACAAGCTTTGTTTTGGTAAAATGTTAGATCAAAATGTTATGAATGAAGAAAATAATGCCATTAACTCATTAGCACATACAGTTGTAAATTTTATAGATATACAATATAGTATAATGGTTATATCTATGAGTGATTTGACTTTTAAAGTATAGTCTTAAGACTTGCTTAAAATTTTCCATATTATCATATGATATATGAACATGCTTTTCAGGAATCAATGTTTTCAGGAGGCTCCAACTTGATCAAAAAACATTTCTGTGTTTGATTTTATGTTAGGCAATATTTTTATCAAAATTTTGGTTTTGACCTTTTGACCTTTAGGGATTTCCCGTCCTCACCTAATTTATATTGCTATGGCATAGGGTATTGATTAAGATATTTTCCCTTTAAAAAAGTCATCGAATAAATCCCCTACCACTAATAATACCCCATTTCTGTAGAAGTCAGTAGCACCCTCTAAGGAATACTCATTAGTTTTCATGTTCTGGCTTAATTTTCTAGTTCCTGACTGTCTGAGTATAATATGCTCCCAACCTCTTTAACATTAGGGCTCACGAAAGTGATGACTTTAAATTTACGGTTGTTAAATAGATTGTTAATGACCAGAATAACCTATCAATCTTGATGACCAGAATTATAGCTAACAAAGAAGACAGATAATTACCAGGTAGTTTTGTTGATGGTTGCTTTAATTACCCTGACTCTCCTACTTGGCATGGAGAGCCACTAAGGCAGTAGAGACAGGAGACAAGTCCCAGTGGGAAAATGATGCTGCTGCTGGAAAGTGGACATCAGAGGGCAATTTGTCAGCTTAGGCAGTTCAAAGCATACATCTTTGTACTTAAGGACCACTACCTGATGAGGCCTATGTTCCTTCTGTTGATGTAAAAAACTGCTAGTTTCTCCCTGTCACTTTCCTTTAACTTGCAAATTATAGGGTCATTATTTAGGGTAGACAGAGCCTTTAGGCAACTCAAAGAGTCCCAGAAGATATTGACTTAGTTAAATGGATATATGGATGGGACTGTGATTTCACATCAAATTGTTGTCGAGTGGCATCTTTAGTCTGTATGTTTACTTTTAGCTTTTTCTCTTATTTCAGAAACAATAGAGTTTTCATATCTGCTTTTTAGCATGTCCCTAAATTCAACAGTCCTTTAAAAGCAGCTATGTTTTGTTCAGGAAAATCTAAACAGAAATCTTAGATGGTGTGTGGGCTTGTTGCTACCCAAAGAATTCACTGAAAGGATCCTGCAAATGGGCCATCCTTCACATTCTTATAAAATGATTTTTACTTATATCCATGAATATCCAATTTTTAATTTTTTTTTTGCCATTTTATATATATTTTTACATGGGAGTGCAAACTGGTCCAACCACTATGGAAAGCTGTGTGGAGATTCCTCAACCTGCAAAGATGGAGCTTTCATATGATCCAGCAATTCCACTCCTAGGTATTTACCCAAAGGACACAGAAACAGTAATTCAAAAGGGCACCTGTACCCCTATGTTTACAGCAGCACTATTTACAATAGCTAAGCTATGGAAACAACCCAAATGCCCAAAAATAGATGACTGGATCAAGAAGATGTGGTATATATACACAACGGAATATTACTCAGCAATCAAAAAAAAATAAACTCATGCAATTTGCAGCAACATGAATATCCAATTTTTAAGAACACTATTGTTTCCTAACGCAAGGGCACAAATGCATGTCCCTATACTGGTGCCAGTAGGTAGCTAATACAGGAGACGGGGAGTGGTGTGATGGCCAGAGGTGAGAGGAATACAGTTATTGCTCCAGAACTGCTATCAGGCAAGGTATGGAACATGGACATAATGGTTTCCCACTCTGAAAACATTTGTTAAGATCTGCCAATCCCTTCATGGAATTTTTAAGTTCTAACTCCTCTGAGACCCACTGATTCCTCTGAGAGGAACTTAGAAAAGTTAGACAAGCCTTCCCCCTGACAGTGACAGCCTCAGTTCTTCTCATGCTGCTCATTCATCTATCTTCTTCTACCTGGTCATATCCACTTGGAGTCTAGTTCAAAAGCATTGTCTTTACCCATCTTGCTATGTCCCTCATGCAGAATTAACTGCTCCCTGTATATATCACACATCTCATCACTCTTGGTTAGTCACCTATGACTGCCATCATTGCCTCCCTGAGGGTGGAGCTCAGGCCTTACTCATATTGGTCTCTGTTTCCTGACATTGTGACTGCTATTAAGTTGACCCTTCATGACCTCAGCTGACAGCTAGAAGGATGGATTAAGTTTTTATCCCATATATTTTCAGATCTGTGGGAAAGTGTCTTAAGTCCTTGGAGGGGCTGGCACAGGTCCCACCAATCTGGAAACCTATGCTTGAAGAGTACATTACTTTTTTTCTGACATTACTAAGTTGGAGAATGCTGAGTGTTTGTGTAATTGCATCAAATTGGATGACCACCAAATGCAGTGTATAGGATTAACTTAGACTATCATGTGCCAGAGTATATTCTCTAGATTGGTAACAGGTTGAAAGGGGGTCAAGAGTGGAGTGGAATGAACATAGTTATGTGTTAAACAACCTTGGAAAATACTCAGCTAAGCAAAATTAATATGATATTTAAAATTGAATTGTTATTTTTCACATGAGGTATTTGTTGGTTTACAGCACCATACATGATTTAGGGGAAGGGGTTCACATCTCTTCAGATGTATGTTACCACACCACACCCACCACCAGAGCACCCAGAATCCTCTATCATAGTCCTCGTGTTCTCCACCTTCAAATCTGCCCTCAATTCTACAGTCAAATGTCCAGGGTTAGCTTTGTTGTCCTTTTGTTTCTTTTTATTTCACATATGAGTGAAATCATCTGGTATGTCTTTTTCCTTCTGACTTGTATCACTTAATTGCAGATATCCTCAGACCTCGACATTCTTGATGAAACTCTAAGAATAGATAAGCATCATTTTTGAAATTATTTTAAACTGGGATACTTTTTTCTTTTGTAGAATGATTCTGTGGTAATAGTGTTTCAAAGATCAGACTTAAGAAATGCTGATTTAGACTGCAGAGATTCATTACCTGGTTTGTCGGATTTCAGAGTAATAAAAGAGAATGATTGAATTGGTTCCCATTTTGTATGAATTAAAGTGGCCATTTTGCCTTGGGAAGCTAACAGATGAACTTTAGAATTTCCCCGATAGGAATTGGACTAAGGCAGCATTTGTTATTTGGGGACCCTAAGGAAAGCCTCTCCTTGAACCCCACCTGTGAAATAACAACCAGGAGGTTCCTGGGCAGCCCCATTTATCCCAGTGGTTGGCTCTCTGGACTATCTGAAAAAGACCCCCAGAGCAGCTAGTCATCAGGCCTGTCCTTTCACAATCCGGGCATGAGGAAAGTGGAGACCACCTGTGTAGACTACCAGAAATTCAGGTCTGATTCTCTCCATGGAGTCCCCCCAGGGAAACCATCTGCTCAGACCAAATGAAGCATCCAGAAGCCCCACAGCCTTTACCTTCTCAAATACGTTAATTTTGTAGTTAGAGATAATGAAATTACTGATGGATCAGGCTGGGTTCTCTGGCATTTAATATCATCCCCATTTCTCTGCCTGTGACTATGCTGTCGATTAGCTGTAATGTGGTATTTGAGCACCATTTAGATATTAATTATTTTTTAATAACCTCTTTATTGAAAGCCTAAAGCTTTGCCTAGTTTTCTAATGAAAGTTTTCACATGAAAGAGAGGGATAATATTAAGCAGGCTCTAATAAAACCTCTGAAGAAAATTCAGTACAATATCTTTGACGAGAAAAGGAAGAAAAGAACACGCTTCCAGCCAATGTGTGTTCTCTCATTAGGGTTTTACATTCATTACTGCACCATCACTGCAGGTTATTCTGTTATGTATGTGCTTATGAACCCATGAAGGATTAGTGTTTTCTTAATGAACACCAAAGAATGTATGTATTAAAAATCCGTTAACCCTTATGCAAAAGAGACACCATTTATTAACAATTATATTTGGGGATTAGAAAGTATTTTTCCTCAAAAGCATTCAAAGCACATTTCACACCCCTCTAGTGTATCTCTGGTTTTTAGTTGTTTGTTGATTTTGATTTTTACTTTATTGTAACTAGTCTTTTTCCTGGCCACTTATTTAGGTTTTCTAAATTCCTGCTATGAGTGAGACCATCTGGTATTTTTCTTTTTCTTTCTGGCCTATTTCACTGAGCATGATCCCTTCCAGCGCCATCCATGTTGCTACAAATTACATGAGTTTATTTTTTGATTGCTGAGTAATATTCCATTGTGTATATGTACCATATCTTCTTGATCCAGTCATCAATATTTGGGCACTTGGGTTGTTTCCATAGCTTAGCTATTGTAAATAGTGATGCTATAAACATAGGGATGTGGGTGCCCTTTGGAATTACTGTTTCTGTGTTCTTTGGATAAATACCTAGGAGTGGAATTGCTGGATCACATGGAAGCTCTATTTTTTTAAGGTTGAGGAATCTCCACTCAGCTCTCCATAGTGGTTGGACCAGTTTGCACTCCCATCAGCAGTGCAGGAGAGTTCCTTGTTCTCCACAACCTCGCCAACATTTGTTGTTGCTAGTTTTTTTTTTAGTATGTGCCATTCTCACTGGTGTAAGATGATATCTCATTATAGTTTTGATTTGCATTTCCCTGATTACAAGTAATGTTGAACATTTTTTCATATGCCTGTTGGCCATTTGCATTTCCTCTTTGGAGAAGTTTCTTTTTAGCTCTTCTGCCCATTTTTTGACTGGATTATTTACTTTGTTTTTGTGGAGTCTCATCAAGCTCTTTGTAGATTTTTGTGATCAGTCCTTTATCATTAGTATTGTGTGCAAAAATTCTCTCCCAGTCGGTGGGGCGTCTCTTTGTTTTGGTTACTGTCTCTTTTGCTGTGAAGAAGCTCTTTAATTTGAGGGAGGGAGTAGGATCAAAGCAAGGGGGTAGGAATTTAATGGGGACTATAACCAAGATGAAAATGCATACATTGTGCAAAAATGAAAAAAAATGATGTCAAAAATATATTAAATGGGGCCTCCCCTGGTGGCGCAGTGGTTGAGCGCTGGGCTGCGAAGCTGCCCGCAGCCTCTGTAGCGCTGGTTCAATCCCCGGCCAACGGGTCCCACATGGTGCGCAGACCTCTCCGGCCGCCCGCTGCTCCCCTCAGCAGTGTATTTCAGTCCATCTGCCTGTTCTGTTCCCCGCTCTGGCTCTGGTGAATTCTCTCACCCTCCTGTGCTTCTGACCTTACCCAGTGCTTATATAAATAAATAAATATTTAAGTGTATATATATATATATATATCTCAAAGGAAAAAATGAAAAAACAAGAAATATATAAGTTAAAAAAAGAAACTGTGTATATTCTACACAAATGAAAAATGATGTAAAAATATATAAAATAAAATTTAAAAAATTAAAAAAAAAACAAAGCATATTTCGGTGTCTTCTCTTATTTGACATTTTGGCATGACTATGAGGGAGAGAAGGACCAAGATACCTGTTATGTAGGAGAACACATTGTTCTACTATAAGTAAATGATGTGGCCATGGGAGTCAGGCCTATGATAAGGGCTGCCCTCCCATAGTGTAATTTGAGGATGTGGGGAAGCTTCCATCTTCTGAAAATAGTTCTATTGACTTGTGTCACATGTACTAGAATTATTAGCACTAGAGATTCCTGAATTATCTTTGAGGCTTCCAGTTAGAAAGGCAAACCCTTGAGAAGGGACTGATACTATCTTCAGAAGCTTTGGAACAGCTGGAGTTGGATGACAGAGACAAGGTAGCCCAGGAAGTCTAGGCTGATTGTTGATTCCTGGTGTCTGGCCACATTCTTATTAGCCAGTGCTCATCGATTGTGTATTTTTGACTGCCACCCCAAATAGTAGAGAAAAATTAAGTTAATGGCTATTTGTGAGAGTAGGGTAAGAAACACAGAGACAAAATGAGTCTTCCTAAAGGTCACACTGGCAGAACAAATCACCTGTGGTGTAGGGATTAGGACCAGTGCCATCCCGGTGGATATTTACTCAGTTCCCTTGAGGAAAAAAATGAATAAATATGGATGATTTCCTATGTGCAACTGATGTTTTGTCTTGCTTTTAAGACTCTGGATCTTTTCTCACAGGTTTTTCACAACACAGTAAATAAAGTCTGCACTATTAAATAAAATGCATCCCTCATTATATTGAAAACAAATGAGTATGATAATAATCATTATATATAATAATTCATGTGTATCATTTCTCTGCCTTTAATTTGACCCTTCTAACTGTGCCATTCCTGAAAGGGATTTTCCAAGATTCAGTTTCATACTATGTAGATGAAATTTTTCTGTTTATTAAAAAATACTCCAAGTCTTTTTAAAAAGATTACTTTCCATATATGGCCAGTTAAAAATTGTAAGTTAATTTGTTAACCTAGAATACACAGCCACTTGGCCAAACTATATATCTGAGTATAGCAAACTCCCAAGTCTGAATTACTGAGTCTGCATTTATTAAAGGCAACTTGTTAAAGAAAGCAGACTCCTTTCTTTCTTCTTACAGATTGCCCTGGTGGCAACAGAAGCCTTCAAATCCTCAGGGAACAAATTGGGGATAAAAGTTAGAAAGCACACCCACCTTATTTTCCTAGCTCTGAGCAAACCAAGAAGACAGACTGAGTTTAATCAAAAAAGATTTTATTGATGAAGGTATCTCTCCTTCAGGCTAAACTTTGGCCCCTGCATACTAATAAAACCATCTCATTTCTCAGAAGTTGCCTTCTGCATAAAATTCAGGGAGAGATCATGGACAAGAATACAACCTGGGGAGAGGGACTTGAAAACAATCAATCAGAAGTTGGCAAGGTCTCTTACAGTCCATTGCTGAGTTAGGAGGCACTGCCTCTGTCTGGGCTGGCTGGTTTTTAATTCTTGCGCAGTCACCTGAGCATCTTCAGGTTCTTGGGAGAGTATAGGTTGCATCCCTGGCTCTGGCTGCCTCCCCCTGGCTCTTGCTGGCTGAGCCCTCAGCAATTACTCTTACTCTCTGCTCTTTTACTTCCATGTTTTCCATGCACGTGGCAGTTTTACTGCCCATATATGAAGATGAGCAATCTGGAGCCTCAAGTTTTTATGACTGCTAATTAGTACCCTGTTTGTGCCCTTTTAATCTGTTATTATAATAGGATGGTATGACATGTAGTCTTTTTTTTTTTTTTTTGGCTTTCTGGCTGCTGCAGTCAGAGGGGGCTGTATTTTGCACTTTCTCATTACCTTTGTGCTTGAAGAATATTAATAAAGATGAGTTTAAAAGGGCAGGCTATGTTCCAAAACTTTCCAGTCCTTACCTTAAATCTGGAATGCAGGTCCTGTCCTCACAGCTGTGAAAGGAATCTCTTACTCCAGCGATGATGCTCAGACTCCAGTGAATGAAGTCAGGCTGTGGAAAGCATTCCTCAGTTACTGTACTTTCTCTGCCTCTGTTTTTCTGGGGGATCAGCAAGGGGGACAGGGAGTTGGAGGCTTGCTGGTCTCCAAGGCTGTGTGACTTGGCGAAGTGCAAAGTGTGAATAGACAATACAAGCTCTAGATCTTCAGCTTTGTATCTGATGTCCTTGAACAATTCTTTTCTTTCCTTTCTTCTATACCTTTGCTGCCCCCTCCTCCTTTCTCTGCCTCCCCTCCACTTAGCATTCAATCAGAAGTTATTTACTGACTGTCTAGGCATTTGCTTCATTGAATTCCATCAGGCGTAAGTTCCAAAAAGTTCAGGGGCCACACCTTTCTCTTCTCTGGAAACCCTGCAGCATGATGTCTGGCAAGTAGTTGATACTCAGTAAATGCGTACTTAATGCAGGAGCCTTATTTTCCTGATCTGTGAAGCAGAGATCCAAATGCCAACTCCACAAAGCTTTGGGGAGAATTAATTATTGATATAATATTGCTTGCAGGGCCTCCCCAGTGGCGCAGAAGGTTGAGCATAGCACTCTGAGGCTGTCCGCAGCCTCTGCAACACCGTTTCGATTCCCGGCCAGCCAGGGAGAATCCCACGTGGCGAGGCAGACCTCTCCTGTCTTGCCTGCTGCTCCTCTCAGCAGTGCCTTTGGTGCTCTGCCTGTTCTGCTCCCAGCTCTGTCTCTGTGACTCTGGCCTGTGCCCCAGCTCTTGTATAAATAAAATAAATCTTTAAAAAAAAATATTGCTTACAAAGTGCCTGGCAAAGATATTCTTTAGTTATCCTGGGTTTGTGGAGGCTGAAGGTCCATCTTTCCTCTGAACCTTATAATTGGAGATGCTCAGGTAAAATGTGACTTCAGACATATGTGGGAGTCAAGGAGTGAAAAGTAGAGGGTGGGTCCCTTTTTTTTTTATTAACATTTGGGGGAGGGTGGAGTTCCAGATTATAATATATGATAAAGAATTGTGTGTGGAGTTCTTGCTTCAATTGATGTCTTTCCAAGGTAGAAAATGTTAAGTGTAACCACAGACATAGTTCAGCATTGCAATGCTAGTTTTGAAAGTTTTAAAAAACTGACTTAGTGGGCCTCCCCTGATGGTGCAGCGGTTGAGTGCTAGGCTGCGAAGCTGCCCGCAGCCTCTGCAGCACCAGTTCAATCCCCGGGCGCCAGGGAGGGTCCCACATGGCGTGACAGACCTCTCCTGCCGCGCCCACTGCTCCCCTCAGCAGTGTACCTCGTCAGTCTGCCTGCTTTGTTCCCTGCTCTGGCTCTGGTGAATTCTCTCACCCTCCCGCACGTCTGACTGTACCCAGTGCTTGTATAAATACATAAATCTTTAAAAAAAAAAAAAAACTGTCTTAGCACGTGCATGTCAGAGTTTGCCCATAGAATGGTTTCCCTCAAAAATATTTTTTTGCCTTGATCCCACAATCCCCCTGTCCTTGCAATTGTAAATGTCTGGGATTTCCTTCTCTTAGGGTCAGGGTGCTAAAATTTTCAAGGAAAATTAGCAATCATCTTCTTGCCTGAGATCTGCCTCCTTGCTGATTGTACTCATCCTGACAGTATGTGAATTCTTCCAAGTCACTATGGGGAATCTCGCACATGCTTGCAATTCCCAGTAGAAAGCTGATTTCTTCTGGAAAATGAAAGCAGTGCTGATGTCCTTCTTATATGCCTTGAGGCTTCATGGAGGGAAGTCAAAGGGAAAAAAAAAAAAAAAAAACACCTGTTGGTGACACCCCAGGCATATGTACTTCAGGGACTGAAAGAGAGCAGCAATCAAAGCTTTGCAAGGAAGATGCACTTAAGATGATATGAAGCTGGGTCTGGAAAAGTACATGATCAGACAGAGCATTATACTCTACTAAAGCAAAATCCAATAGGCTGTAGCTGTTGGTGTTCTCATTCTATTACAGATGCTCAGATGAGGTTGGAACAAATCAAATCAGAGAGGTCAGTAGTTTAAAAGAAAAAAAAAATACAGCATCAGGTACCATGTGCTTAATGTTCCTTCTAGAAGCCTTTTGGGTCTTTGCTACTAAGACCATTTTTCTTCCTGATGTCACTGCATCCTTCAGACTCTCTTGAGCAATGAGGACATGTGACAGGCTCCTTGTGCCCAGTGGTGCTGAGAGTTTCCTACATGGTGTTTTATGTGGTAGAAGCAGAGCTTAGTCTGTGAGGAAGCTGTGACTGCGCACAGAGAAGCTCTCTGTGCATCCTGCTTCCCCTTCTGAGTGAGGCTAGAAAGCATATATTGGGTATTTCTTTTTTTTATTATTATAAATTTTATTTTTATATTCCCCATACAATTGTGACCCCCTTATTTTGACCCCAACCCCTCCCCGCCCCCCACCCCCTATAGTGTGTCTCTGGTTCATAGTTGTTTGCTGATTTTGATTTTTACTTTCTTATAGTTATTATTTTTCCTGGCCCCTTATTTAAGTTTTCTAGATTCCTGATATGAATGAGACTATCCGGTATTTTTCTTTTTCTTTCTGGCTTATTTCGCTGAGCATGACCCTAATGGTTAGCTGTAACCTTTCTTAGAGGCTATCAGAGTGACAATAGAAAGATTTAAAAATATATTTATGAGGAAACCTGAAACGCATGTTGGTACTTAATTCTTGTGTCTTAATTTTTGGTTTTGGTGATTTTTTTTTTTTTTGCTGTTTTCAAATATGTAAACACCAGGGTTAGTTTCTTCTGCCCTTGAAATTAAATCAGTTATAGTTCTATACTCTTTAGAATATAATCAAATACTATATAGAACCTCTTGATATTACTTCAACACAAGCAAAATGCATATTGCCCCAAAGATTTTACATTAATGACCTTTTTGTTAAATAATTTCCATTGTCTGGGACCACTTCTCAGCAATCCTCTGGGAACTGACAAGTTATTGCCTTGTTCCATCCTTTCCTCCCTGCTTAAAGGTGAATTTGCCTACTATCTCCTAGCAGGACTCCCTATCTAATCTCAGTATAAGAGAGAGAGAGAGACTTCATTTTTGTCATCTTCGTGGTAGCCTCAGTGTTTGGGGGAGTAGCTAATAATATAGCTGATTTTACCACCAGATATTAGTAACTTTAGGGATGGGCAATCACTTCTCTCAGTTTTAATAATGTCCTAGAAAACCTCTTTTGTAGCCTCTAGTTTCCAGTCCATAATTAAGTTGTCTTTACTAAAGTTGAATTGCAAATATTTTCTAAGTATATTTATTATTGTATTTATATATAATTCTGTGCTGGGAAATGTTTAACAACCAGCTCTTCAGGGAGAAAAATATGTAAATAAATATCTGTATATGTAGGTCATATATACATATAAGATCACTATAGATTTAACTGATATAAATTATGTGTAACACACGATTTAATTCTCATAGACTGTTTTTATTGTTGTTTGCTGAATTCTTGTATTCACCGTCAACCTATGGCTGCAGTTCAACCATGATTTGAGAAATTTATGAAATCCCATTGTATAACTACTTCAAACTAAAAAATTGACATAACTGTACAGATTTGGAGAGAGATGTGCAGTATGACACATCTTGCATTATCCAGATACATTAGACATAAATAATCTATGAGCATCGGCAATGGTGAAATATAGTGTGATGATTTGAAAGTGAGTAATTTTGAATATTATCTTTGTTTTAATGGCTTCTTAAAACAACCAGTTTGTGGCAGCAGCCCTCTGCCCATCTGTGACCATGAAGGTGCTCCTCACCGCCACCTTTCTCCCTTTCCCGGGCAGCAGCCTGCCTGTGACCTGTGTCCATGCCAGGGCTTGTATCCACTGGCCTCTCCTTTTGCAAAGCAGCAGAGGCAGCCCTCCCCCCCAAGACCGCCCACCTCTGACTATGCAGGTCTTTCTTTTAGCAAACCTGTCCCTTTTTTTGTTTGTTTGTTTAAAGATTTATTTATGCATACAAGAAGTAAGGTGTAGGCCAAAGCTGTGGGGGTGTGAGAGGATTCACCAGAGACAGAGTGGAGAACAGAACAGGCAGACTGACTGAAATACACTGCTGAGGGGAGCAGTGGGCGAGACAGGAGAGGTCTGCTGCGCCATGTGGGTAGCTCCCTGGCCTAGGACTGAACTTGTGCTTCAGTGGCTGTGGATAGCTTCATAGGTTGCCACAAGGGAGGCCCAAACCTGTCCCTTTTGGGGACAGCTCTTTCTGCTAACTAGTTTCTGTGCAAGCATCCTTTACTCTTCCCTCCATTTTATAATAAATCTGCCCTTTTGGATATTAACCAAAAAAAAACTTGCAAAATTTATGAAATTTTTACAGATTTTATGAGCCTGTACAAATCAGCGCTAATACATTACTATATCCTACTTACATGGATCCCAAAATAAGTAAGATACCCAGAAAGCTTGAAAAGAATGGACATTTGCTGATCTTGTAAGAACGCTCCCAAGAAAAATAATTTCCAATGAAAACTCTGTTATTACCCTTCACTCGACATTGTAGTCATAACCGATGTCAATTCCATTTTGCTTTTTATCAGTTTGGGAAACTCTAGATTCCCAACAGTTAGGATTGTTTGTTCAATGTGAAGGCCTAGGCATGCATTTTAAGTGAAAAAGGAGGACAATAGGATAACACAGAAAAGGAGAGCCAGTGGACCTGGGATCATGCACTTCTCACAAGCTGCCCCATTTGCCACGGTATCTGTCTCCCTCCACACAGAATTCTGTTTTCTAGACATTCTTCCCCATAATCTAAAGCTCTTTGAAGCTCCTAATTTTTCTGCTCCTCCACTTACTGTCCTTAACAGACTTCTCCTTAAGCAATTAGCTTTATGGGAAGGCGGAAGTTATCTCCTTGATTAGGATAACATAATTAAATGAAACTAAGTTCCATTGCCAAGTCTGGATTTCTGCATCAAGTACCACCTGAGAGATTATCAAACCTCTATTACTAGTTACTCTGCTTGTTGATGAAACCAATGCGCTCTAATAATCTTCTAATAATTTGGTTTTTTTGCATATGAATATTGCTAGTACCTCTTTTCCTTTATCTACCTGATTTAAGATGTGAATGAGGGCATTTCAGTAGCATTATTCCCCCGAATTATTTAATGAAGTACACTATTATTTGTACAAGTGCATACCTTATGATTTTTGTACTGAATGCTGATGCTGGGAAGGATGTCTATTTTGATAGTGTCTGCACCCAAGAATATTAAATGTTTAATGTAAAGAGTAGACAAGACAAAGACCGCACATTTGAGATTGGCTGGAAATGAGAAAAAAATATTAGTGAAAAAGAGAGTAGGAAATAAAAATTCTTAATGTGAATAATTTCAAAGCACCTGATGTTAACTTTTTTCCTTTTATCCCATATTGCTATAATTTTGTAACTGAACGTTTGCCTCAGCTAATTTGTTGGGGGGAAAAGAGCTGACACATTATTATCTATTCATAAATTATATAATGACAAGTTTGTCTTATTTCAATTTGCATTTAATTAATAAAAATTGCATTATTATATGTTAAAGCAAATATATTTAACATTAGACTATAACCAAGCATAGATCTTTTAAATTCTAATATTCTACCCTGATATTTTAGCTCCTCCTTTTTAAAAACTTTCATTTTACTCATTTTCATTGGAAGGATAAAGGGCTATAGCAAGTAAGGGTGTTTTAAAGTCTTTATAGAGATGGTTTTTACCCCAGAGTATATGATTCATAGATTGATTTTAGGAAGTTCTTCAACCATGGAAATTATGCGTGAACATTTATGTGTTTATGCACTTGCCTCAGGGATCCATAGTTTTAATCAGAACCTGACAGGGTGTTTAATATGCTCAAAAACTTAATAATTAAGAATTACACTAAGTCTTAACTTAACTCCATTGTTGGCAATATGTTCTTGGAAACTGCAACTTTAAGCGAAATGACATAAGGAAACCAGGTCCTGGAATAGCATCCTTTCATTCTAGGTGGTTTTGTTATAATATTGATGAGAAGAAAGACTCCCTGTTGACTTTGAACCACACAACATTCAACAACCTGCTGTCCTGACTTATAAGGCTAGTGGAATCTACTTTCCTCCCACTTTCCCGCCTCACTCTCTGAAATGATTTTTATTAATGAGCTGTTCCTATATCTCCTTCCTTTCTGTCTCTTAAAAGACACTTTTCTTCCTAAGTTCTATCAGTGAAAGAATGGATAGAAAAATGTATTTTTAAAAAGAGATTGAAAAACTAGACCAATGCCATAGAAATAGCACATGTGGTCAACAGCTTGTGGTGGGTTGGAATCTGGCCTCTTTAAAAGCAGGTATCCACTGTAGCCAGGTGGCCTTTTTTATCATTTTATCCCTGCTATGTGGCCCATCAGAAGCATTCAATTACTTGATTATGGAGTGGATTAAGGTATTAATTGTTGAGAAATGGGAGCCAAAGGTGTAGTGTCACAGTCCATGACAATCATTTGTGTGTCAAACATGTTTGTTGCTTTTAGGAAATGGACCAAGGAATCCATTTTTCTCTTTCACCTTTAAATGCTGTTGAGTTGTACAAATAGCATCGCTATTCTAGGTGCTTCTAAATTGGAATTGAATGGTTAGATTTATTGGCACTCCTTAAATGAACTTAAAAACCAGTACAATTCTTTACATTTATTCTGGAACTATGGAACTAGAAGCTAAAGAGTATTGTTATGAATAGTAATAAAAATAAAGATCAGTAATACTGATCTAACATCTATTATTATGTATTCACCTAAACATGTTCTTGCAATTTTAACAATAATAGCTTATAAATGTTGATGATTTCCTATGTTTCTGATATTATCAAAAACTATACATGCACAATCTCACTTAGTCTTCATGAACTCTCATTAGTGGGCATTGCTATTCTCCCCATTGTCAAGTGAGGAAACTAGGCATTAGAAGTTGAGCACTTGCACAGGTTTACACAGCTAGTTAGTTTTTACACCAAGATTAAAAATGAGACAGTCTGTATGCTGGGGTCTGGGCTCTACTTAATTTCTATTCTATGGCACCCAGTATGCCACACTCTACAAAACTGCAGTGATACAGACAAACATGGTTCTTACTATCATGAAAGAATAAGTTAGGATAGAAACAAAAGGGGTGGGAGTGGATGTTGCTTTGAAATGAATGGACAAAGAAGAGGTTTTGAGGAGATGTAGGGAAGGGAGGAATGAGGGGAGAGAGATGTGACAAAGAGAAGAACAAACACAAAGACCCTTGGGAGAGGAGTTTGGAATAGTCTGGAAACATCAGAAACCAAAGTGGTTGGAGAGTAGAGAACAGGGGGCAGAAAATTAGACTCACTGTGGTCATGTGAGAATCTTTTACTCTTAAAGCTTAATAGGATATGAGGCAGGTCTTTGGCAGTTGGAATTCATATTTCTTTATCTATATGATTTGACATCATGATCTTTTTGTAGGGCTTTCCTTTCTTGTTTTCGATTTCCCATTCCCTCTTATTCCTACAGGGACTTCTTTTCTTCTCTGTTGGTTTCTTTGACTTGGCACTTGAAACCAAGTGCTAGGGAGAAGAAAATGTTTTCAATAATTAAACCATTGAATTAAAGGCTCAGAAATAATGTGTGGGCCTTCCTGGTGGTGCAGCGGATTGAACGCAGTGCTATGAAGCTGTTGGCAGCCTCAACAACACAGTTTGATTCCTGGACGGCCAGGGAGAAACCCACATGGCATGGCAGACCTCTCCTGCCTTGCCCTGCTGCTCCCTTAGTCAGCCTGTTCTGCTCCCCACTCTGTTGAATTCTTTCACCCTCCTGCACCTCTGGCCTGTACCCCAGTTCTTGTATAAAGAAGGAAATCTTAAAAAAAAAAAAAAAAAAGAATGTGACCTAAAGAGTCTAAGGGAACATAGAAGTAGTAGAAGTTCATTAAGCCAAGAACAAAGACAGAGTCATTATTAGTGTCATGTGAGGAACCTTTCATAGTTTGGGTATTCATGCACTAGTAATTGTCATGATTATTCCATCCTTACCAGTATCTAATGTAACAATTGTGTCTGGACTACGTTATTAACTTTACTTTCCATTTATTTGACCCTAAATAATGTTAACTTATTTGTGTTTTGTTAGTTTTTTTGTTAGTTACTTTTGTTCATTTTTGTGTTTTTCCCTCCAAGCTGTTCAATTTTCTTGTGTCATGCATCACATGATTAAGGTTTCCTGTCTTTGCTTCATCTACCCCATATGGCAAATTGCAGTTGATTAGAGCTATCTTTAGACCATTATCAATTATTTTTTACCTTGCAGATAGTGCTATAAGGATGAATCTATCATATCCCAGAGATCCTATATAGCTTGTTATTTCCAGGTGATTTATAACCCTCACTGTGAAAATGTTGTTAGTGAACATTGGGGAAGCAGTGGCTGTATTGAGAAATATCAATGTATCCTCATGTTCTGGCTTGCAGTGACAGTCACAGATCCATCTCACTGACAGCTACCTTGTTAACATTTTGATCAGATGGCAAATTTGTCATTTTTCATGGTAACAAGTATAAGTTTGCACAAGAACCATGGATAGATGAGGCAGATAAAACAGGCCTCGCCTAGTTTTCTATGTGATGTAATCAGTAATCTTTAGGAGAAATAAAATAATTACTCTGTGCAAAGCTCATTCACTGGAAAATGTGTTTATTATAGAAAGCTGAAATTTTTCTTCATTTGGGTGAAATGTGCTTCTTTTTTTTTTTGTCTTTGCTGACAGTTTGATTAACAGACCAAGTATATGTGAAACAGAGCAAAAGGGCTTACAGTCAGAATAGTTTGGTTTAATCACAACATAAGATATGAGGTAGGTGGGTAAACAGAACATGCAGAATTCGCAGGTATAGCACATTATAGCCATGGGGACAGGGTTTTTCTACTCTACATTTGCAGCTTACTCCAAACCCTCTCTCATTAGCCTTGATATCACTAATGTGTGCTCTTCTCCCGACCCCTGTCATAAACTATGAAATCATCCTTCTCCGTGCCTCTACTCTGTGTCATAACTTGGTTGATGTTGTCTGTGGTGGTTTTTCCTATTTTCTTTCAGACTATATTCCTGAAGCTGTGAAATCTGTATACTCAGCACTTTTGAAAGATTTGAGCTCTTTCTTGTGCTTGGGGTAAGGGAATGAGTGTATTTGAGAAAGAATTGCACTTTGAGGAGGGGGTAGGCAGCATCTCTTTCAATGCCTGAGTCAGACATGGTCTTTTGAACGTCTCTTGAAAATGACAGTTCTTGGTACAATATTCAGCCGTCAGAACTCATAAGAACCTCTAACAAACCAATATTCTTGCAACTCGGGTATGACTGGCATAAGTACACCTGGGCAGTCACTTGAAGCAGGGAGATGTGGCTATGGATGCTAAATATGAGTTTCTCCTCTGAAGTGTTGTCTCATACATACCCGTGCCTGGACTTCCAAAGTACAGTTGGTTTTCAAATGCTACTGTCAGGTAGCTTTGGCCTTTCAAAAAATTATATTATGTTTTTATAATTGCAGTGAATGCAACCACAGAGAGAAAAATATGCCAACTGCAATCAATCATTCTGTTCATTACAGTATTTTTTTTAAAGACAGAAAATACTCATGGCTGTATTTATACAAGCCAGGTTTTGCCAATAATGATGCAACTATTAACCTAAAAATAGAGCTGCTTATTCCTTATTAGTTTTGTCTACTCGCACATATTCCAATGCAGAGCTGAAAATAAACTTTTAAGGTGAAAACCATGTTTACGACCATCCTTTTTACCTTTGAACACTTTGTTCATGTCTGAATAAGGGTTTTACATTTTATTTCATCTTATTCACCAGGCATGGTTTCCTAACTCATTTGGGATGGTAAGGATAAGAGGAATTTCTTTCCATTTGCTTTAATGTACCAATTTAAATTTGTCCTCTTGATAACTAGTATCCTTATAGAAAATATACAGAGAGCTATAAGAAGTCACAGAGGAATCTCTCATTTCTTTTAAGGAGATCCTGTCATATTGGTTACAGTTAATATGAGTGCCTCCAAAATTTTCCACCTTTCAGCCTTTACTTTTTCTTTTAACCTCTGATAACCATAGCCCACCCCCATATTGGCAGGTTTAAATGAAGTCAGTGTCTTAAATGAATTCCTTCCCCCATATGTCTAAAACCCCCTAGGGCTTTTTACATGTCCCAAATGGCCATTTCTGATGTCACTTCTCATTTTGTGCTCTAGGTTCCTGCCCCGGCCTCTCTACTTAACCACTTTTTGCTGCTTGTAACTGTCTTCATGTTTTTGAGTCTCTTCTGAAGGCCACAGTATCTCCCCCCACACCCACATGGTCATCAGCCCCCCTCTTAATTCTCTAAAAGCACAAGCAACACTAGACTGTTATGTCTAACAAGTTTTTTTTTTATTTTTTTTTTTGATGACTCAGGAAAAACACAAAGGAATACAAATCTGAGTCAAGTAAAGTGTTTTTAACTGCAATCCCTGATTCCAAAGTTCAAACAATAAGATCAAAGATAGGCTCTTCTGTGGCTGTTTATCTCAATGGCACAAACATCATCAAGAATACAATTCCCTCTCTTTTTTCTACTCTATTAGTGTTGGCTTCTAGCTCAAGACTGTTGACCTTCCTGGTCACAAGATGCCTGTAGTGGGATAGCCATTGTAATGCAGACCATTAAGGCAAGAAAGAATGTGTCCATTTTTCCCTGTGAGTCTCTTTTGATGGACAAGGAACTCATTTGCAGATTTCTCCCTGTTAACTGAGCAGAATCCTATCATATGTCTATTCCCACAAATTGTTTAGATTACCTTGTGGGATTAACTTCTTCTGAAAAATGTGGGCAAATGGAAAATGTTATATGCAAAACTGAGGTTCTTTTAGCAAGGCATAAAGGGGATAATGGAGACTGGAAAGGCAAACAATAGTGTCTGCCTCTAAAACAGGAAAGTAGAGCTTGAAGATTTCAGATATAGCTGCTCTTTTTTTTTTTTTTTTTAAATCAATACTTTTTTTTCTTTTTATTGCTGCTATTAACACTTAATGAATGGGGGGCCTCCCCGGTGGCGCAGAGGTTGAGCGCTGGGTTGCGAAACTGCCCGCAGCCTCTGGGGTGCCGGTTCGATCCCCTGCTGCTCCCCGGCCACCCGCCACCAAAGGAGGGTCCCACATGGCGCGCAGACCTCTCCTGCCGCCCGCTGCTCCCCTCAGCAGTGTACTTTGGTCCTTCTGCCTGCTCTGCTCCCGGCTCTGGCTCTGGTGAATTCTCTCGCCCTCCCGCGCTTCTGACTGTACCCAGTGCTTGTACAAATAAATAAATCTTTAAAAAAAAAAACAATGAATGGGTGTTCCCACTAGTCATCTCCTCTTGCATATTATCATGTTGCAGGAGCTCCTTTACCTATAAAGGTAGAAATGCCCTTCATCTCTCTTTATTTGTGAGCTTGTCCTCTGAACCCCAGGATGAATAGCAGAATAAAATCTTACTCCTTTGAGGAAAGCACCTTTCTGCTTTCCCGAGCAGGGTAGAATCTGCTGCTCTCTACTCTGCCCCAGGGTGGAAACATGACATCAAATACTTATCTCAAATTATCAACTAATTGGTTATAAATCACATTGTTTGTTAGACATCAGAATTCCATACTATATGATTTTAAGTCCAATACAATGTACATTGCCATTTAGGAACAAAAAAAAAAAAAAAAAAACTCCTTAATATCAAAGTTCTTTGTTTACATAACCAATGTATATACTTTATATTTTTAATTATTTTTAAATGATAAAATATTTGTAACATAAAATTTACCATATTAACTATTTGTTTTGTGTAGTTAGTAGTATTAACTGCATTCATGGTGTCCTGCAACTTTCCCCACCATTCATTTGCAGAACTCTTTCACATTTGCAAAACTGAAACTCTATAGCCAAAAAACAATAGCTTCTTTTATTCACCCTGGCACCACTGTGCTATTTTCCTGTCTGTGTGAGTTTGACTAATCTAGATACCTCCATGTGAGGAATCCACACACTATTTGTTTTTTTGTGGCTAGATTATTTCTAGTAGAATGAGGTTCTTAGGTTTCATTTGTGCTGTAACTTGTGTCAGAATCTTCTACCTGTTATGGTGAATAATATCCCATTCAGAGAGAGAGAGAGAGAAAGAGAGTGTGTGTGTATCTCACATTTTTAAAATCCAGTCTTCTGTCAATAGGCGCTGGGTTACTTCCAGTTCTTAGCTTTTATAAATAATGCTGCTATGAAGGTGGATATGCTTTCAGTTCTTTTGGATATATATCCAGAAATGGAATCATTTGGATCATATGGTTATTCTATTTTTAATTTTTTTAAAAAGATTTATTTATTTATGCATACAAGAGCTAGGCTACCGGCCAGAGGTGTGGGGGGTGAGAGGATTCACCAGAGACAGAGTGGGGAGTAGAACAGGCAGATTGACCTAAGTACACTGCTGAGGGGAGCAGCGGACGAGTCAGGAGAGGTCTGCTGTGTCATGTGGGTTGCTCCCTGCCAGCTGGGGATCGAACTCATGCTGCAGAGGCTGCAGACAGCTTCATAGGTTGCATCTTAACCCCTTGCGCCACCAAGGAGGCCTCTATTTTTAATTTTTGAGGAACTGCAAAACTGCTTTTCCATCATATCTGCACCTCTTTACATTCCCTACCAATAGTGCACAAGTGTTCCCACTGCGTCCAAGCCAGCGTCTGTTATTTTCTGTTTTATATGCATATATATGCACATATACACACATATATGTTTATACATGTGTTTATGCATATACATAGATAATAGCCATCAAAATGGGCACAGTACCTCACTGTGGTTTTGATTTGCATTTCCCTGATGATTAGTATTGGTGAGCATCTTCTCATCACTGATTTATATTTTAAAACAAATTTATTAATATCAGTTTGAATTTTTTGTGTTTAAAATACTTTGCTGACTAAGGACCTCCCTAATTCAGCTAGGGAGGTATATGCCTTTTATTTACATGACCAGAAAAGTTTTCACGCAGTGTTCCCTTCCAGAGCAAGCATAGATCTGGCCCAAGGTCAAATCCATGCCCTTTTCTAGAAAAACACACTGCATAGAACCTTTCCTGCCTCTGAAAATGAGGTCTGTTTTTCTAACTTTACCAGATTTTGCAATCCAGAAGAAACCACTTCTTCCTCCAAGAAGAAACTGCTGGATTTATTAAAATAAAAATTTGTCATTGTAACATTAAAGTCACAGTTGGTATAGCTCAGACTAAGAGCACTTAATGCTGTGGAGGAGCTCCCAGACTCAGTGCACATGTAAGGGAGGTGATCTTCCCCAACACCCAAGGGCATTTGCACCTTCATAGTCACTTCAGTTTGGTATCTTCATCCTGCCCACATGGCATACTGTACCAGCACTCACCTTCTGTGCTTGCAACGTCTGCTTCTGAATCAGAATCTTTCAAAACAGGGCTCAGTATTTATGATTTCACGGCAAACCAAACCCACTCACTCTGTGGTTCCTTACAACCTGAGGAAAGGTTGGCACAGGAGCTAATTACAATTGTGTCTACTGGATATCCCCACCTGCTAGAGGTCTGTGTCTTTGAATAACCTCCCCGCTTCTTTCTGCTGCTCTATACTAGAACCAAGAATATCTGTACTTCACAATCTATACAATTTTTTAATTAAATACATTTCTCTCCAAGCAAAAGATTTGTTTCCAACCAATGGCATAATATGTACTTTAGCAAAATTCTGATAGCTTAGGAAATGACATGACCTGTGACTAACATACAGTGTCATAGGAATCCATGTGTCTATGATTCCTGGATGCCAGACGAGTTCATGTCACAGCCACCTTCCCCTAATAGAGTTCTTCCCAAACGAGCCCCCCTTCGACTATGAAGCCATCGTTAGGCCCTTGGTAATTTGAAGATAATTAACCTGTAAGTAATTGCCTCTAAAACAGTTTTAGTTGTGAAGAAAGTTATGTTTTCCTTTCCTTAAAATTGAGAGTAAGCAAAACCATCTGGATCCTCCTAATGCCACAAAAATATAAATAGTTATTTTAAAAGCTTCCCCTTCACTGCACAGGAGGGATTACAAATTGCAGCACATTTTCCCTATTCCCTGAACAAAGATAGTGAACTCAGAAAGAGCCTAGTCTGAGACAAGCATCTTGATGACTCCAGTGAGAGTGCCTTGGTGCACAATCCCTCTAGCCTTCCCAAATGATGATGAAAAGGTAAGCTGGAGCAATGTCTTCCCTGGGAGATGGAAACTCTAAAAAGTAAACAGTGAGGAGTAGTTAAGAGGAACAGCTGACACCTCTGGCAGTCACCTCGGAGGTCAACGAGAATGTAGATTGCTTTCCCTCGGGCCTTGGTGACAGTGACAGAAGAAAGGAGACATCCAAAATCATAGTCTGAATTATTGTTCCCCGAAAACAAGGCTGAGACACCTTCAGACTTGGTTATCAGTGCTGGAGTGAGGCAGTGCTCTCCTCAGGACTTGAAACAAATGAGGCTGAATAGACTAATGTCCCTCCTGTCTCCAGAGGGGACTACCAGGATACAACTGCTGTGGAACATGCTAGTAAGGGTTTTCCATGAAATGATCAGAGTCACAGATAAAAATAAGCTCTTGCAAAACAGAAGATGCTTCTAGAACTGTTGTTGTTTTTTTTTTTTTTTGGTTTTGTTTTGAAAAGTGGGAACTTTTTTTTTAAGGTTTATTTTTATTTATATATGCATACAAGAACTGAGGTGTAGGACAGAGGAATGGGGGGGGGGTGAGAGGATGCACCAGAGACAGAGTGGGGAACAGAACAGGCAGATCTACTGAAATACACTGCTGAGAGGAGCAGTGGGCGAGACAGGAGAGATCTGCCTCACCATATGTGTTAGCTCCCTGGCTGGGATCAAACTCATGCTGCAGTGACTGGCAATAACTTGATAGTGCTGAGACTTAACCCCTTGAGCCACCAGGGAGGCCCAAAGTGGGACCTGTCTTAAGGGGATTTGAAGAGTGATTGAGGCTTCTGATTAGCAGCTGATAAACCAAATGGAGTGCTATGAAGAGTAGAATTGAAGCCCACAAAAGAGCCTTTCTGTCTAAAGGGGAACAGCCAGGGTGAGGTGAATGCAGTGAGAAGAGTTCTTGTCTCTCCTGATTGCCCTCATCCCAGTGCCTAGCAGGGTAATCACCACCGGTAACTGTAATAATTTTTTTCTTGGTAATTGAGAAATAAATACATGAGCAAACAGTGGGGTTAAGACTTCTGACCTTGTGCCTCTTCCCCAAACCCACACCCATCCTCTATATTGAATGCTTCAGTCTGTGAGGGAATAAGCAGGGAACAGTGACATGTTCTAGATCACTGGACCAGTATCAGCATCATCTGGGAACTTGCCAGAGAAACAAATGTGCTGCCTCTGCCCCAGGCCCACTGAAGCCTGAGAGTGGGCTTTTGCAGTCACTGAGTCAACAAGTCCTCCAACTGATTCTGAATAAGTACCATTCCTGATTCAGGATTAGCCTTTTGCTTGACATTGTCTTCAGAAGTATAATAGGTTTCCCTCAACGTAAATTCAACAGAATCATTAATATGGACAAAGGTGGCAGTAACAGAATAGATCTCTTTGTCTGGAAATACATGCTTTTGTTTGCTAGGAAGTTCTCATAATACTGATAGTTGTGTTTTCCTAAAGAAACAACCATACAGTTAAAAATAATGCTTATTTTTTCTTAACTTTTATGGTTATTTCAAGATGATTCTAATATCCATGGATTTAAATAGGTCTTCTGTTTTATTTTTACTTTGTGTTAATGCTAACCAAGACCAAATGAGCTAAAATATGTTAATATTCTTGGGCTGAAGATGAGATTGAGAGTAAAGGTTGCAAGTTGGCTCTGGGTTATCACCAAGGACTTGACCCTGGCTTGGCAGGACCTGGGTGCTGCAGAAGCTCTCACTCCCTCATTCCCACCCCTAAACCTAAGTTTCCTGTGGTTTGAGGTAGGCAGACAGGCCTGCTGCTCTCAATATAAACCAACACTGCCTCTGGAGCTTTGGTTCCTGGCAGGAAGCGGTAGGTTGAAGGAGAATTTTCTTGAGTTTTGTGGAAGTTTGAATCCCAGTTTTTAAACATAGACAAGTGCCCCTCCTCCTTCATGCCTCCCCAAATGAGAAGACTTGCCAGAATCACTGGAGGTAGATGTGGCTTCTGAAAGTGAGTGGAAGTTCTTTTAAGTGGAGTCCAGAACCCACAAGATGCTCCAAAGCAGTAAAAGGAAAATCTATTATTACTTCATTTCAATAAATTCTTATTTTCTGTGAATAGGAGAGACACTGCACTGAATATAGTATAGTGAATGTGGTTCTTTGCAAAGCCTACAGTGAGTTTCGAAAGAAACAAGGGCCCGACTGTAAAATACAGTTCAATTAGCTAACTTGATAGATGCAAACCAGGTGCACAGGAAACTGAAACCCATAGAGATTATATGGACTTATGTGATTAAGGAAAAAAATCTTTCATTGGGATGGATTTTTAGAAGGTGAAGAATTTTTAGGGGCTTAGGAAGTTCATAGCAAGGAGGAGGAAGGATATGGGAATTCAAAAAAAAAGATAACAATGTAAAAATGACAATTTAAAGTACAAAAATAATTATTTGCATAGTGTGTCCAGAATCAGAAAGAATAACATTTGCAGCAGAGCAGGGGTTTTCAATGGGGTGATTTTACCCCCATTGGGGGACATTTACAATATCTGGAGATTTAGTTGTCACCTCTGGATGAGAATGCTACTGGCATCTAGAAGGTAGAGCCCCAATTAGAATGAGGGACTAAGCTGTTCAAGAGCTTCAATGCTAGGATAAGCAGTTTATATTAATTGGGCACTGAAAGTTAGTGAGCAGGGAGCAGGTCACTGAAAGCTTGTTAGAAGGCGATTTATTCACTACTTTATCTTCACTACCCAGTATAATGTGAGGTTCAGGGAAAATGATCAGTGAATGCATTGTCTATTGCCTGTTCATCCACCTACCCAGGATACATTAGCTGAATACTCACCCTATGCCAAGAGGAGTGCTGAATATTGAATGTGGAGGTAATCTTTATGAATGTTAATTAGGCATAATTTAGTTTAAAGGATGGATCAGAATAGGTACCACTGGAGAGGAAGAAATAAGTGAGGGAAGATGAAAAGTTCCAGAGAAACTCAGAGGAAGGAAAGGAAGTAAATTTGGTTAAAAATGTATGTTTATTCCAGTGATAGGATTTGACATTTGACTCACTTCAGGGTGTGAAGGAGATTGGAATTATCTGGGGGTAGCTCTAGATTTTGAGGCTAAGTGAGAGGATGATGTTGTCACAATAAGATCTATTGATCGGGAAACTGATGGTTGTACAAATTGGGGTCACCCGGTAGGCAGCTGGAAATGTGAGTCTGGAGCCTAGGAAGGACCAGCCAGTGGAAACCTCATGCAGAATTCACTTCTCCATCTGTGTTGAAGTTCTGAAGGTCATCGTGTCACCATTAGAGTAGCTATAGGATATCTATTTCTTTTAATAGTGTTTTATAGTTTTCTTTGTATAGGTCCTTTACTTCCTTTGTTAGGTTTATTCCCAAGTATTTGATTTTTTTTTTTTGTTTCAATAATAAAAGGAATGGTTTTCTTGATTTCTTCTTCTTCTTCAGATTTATTGTTTGTGTATAGGAAGGCTACTGATTTTTGTGTGTTGATTTTGTATCCTGCCACTTTACTAAACTGATTGATTAGTTTAATTAGTTTTTCTGTGGAGTTTTTGGGGTTCTCTATGTATATTATCATATCATCTGCAAATATTAAAAAAAAAAACAGCAAAAACAAATGTTGGCGAGGATGTGGAGAAAAAGGAACTCTCCTGCACTGCTGGTGGGAGTGCAAACTGGTCCAACCACTATGGAGAGCTGTGTGGACATTTCTGGACCTACTAAACATAGAGCTTCCATATGATCCAGCAATTCCACTCCTAGGTATTTTCCCAAAGGACACAGAAACATTAATTCCAAAGATCACCTGCATCCTATGTTTATAGCAGCACTATTTACAATAGCTAAGCTATGGAAACAACTTAAATGCCCAAAAATAGATGACTGGATCAAGAAGATGTGGTACATATACACAATGGAATATTACTCAGCAATCAAAAAAGATAAACTCATGCAATTTGCAGCAACATGGATGTTGCTGGAAAGGATCGTGCTCAGTAAAATAAGCCAAAAAGAAAAAATACCGGATGGTCTCACTCATAGCAGGAATCTAGAAAACCTAAATAAGGGACCAGGAAGAAGAATAACTATAAGAAAGAAAAAATCAAAATCAACAAACAACTATAAACCAGAGACACACTATGGGGGGTTGCGGGGAAAGAAGGGATTGGGGTCAAAATAAGGTGGGTACAACTGTATGGGGAATACAAAAATTAAAAAAGAAGATGACTAGCTATAGCACATGGAATTATCTGCTGAAACCAGAATCTGGAAATCTACAGGGGGGGCTTGTTTTATTTTTTTTTTTTTGTGATTTTTTTTTTGTTTGCTGGTTATTCATTCTAGATGTGACTCTTGCTATGGAATTGGTGAAAACTTTCCATTCAAACCTGAAATTCTTCTGTTCATTATAGAAAAGGCTATTTTTCTGGTATTTCTAAGAACCAAATATGCAGTAATTGTTCTTCCTTCTGAGTGTCATGTTTTTTCATTCTCAAATAAACATACAGGCCTCCCTGGTAGTGCAAGGGGTTAAGACGCAACCTATGAAGCTATCCACAGCCACTGCAGCACAAGTTCGATCCCCGGCCAGAGAGCAACCCATGTGGCCCAGCAGACCTCTTCTGACTCTCCCACTGCTTGCCTCAGTGTGTTTCAGTCAATCTGTCTGTTCTGCTCCCCACTCTGTCTCTGGTGAATCCACTCACCCCTGACACCTCTGGCCTGTACCCCAGCTCTTGTATGCATAAATAAATCTTTAAAAAAAAATGGGTACATGCATTATTAAAATAATGCTGGCATTGACTTTAAGTCACCAAGAAGAAAGTCTAATCCCTGCATCTGTCTCCCTAGTCTCCTCATAAGCCTCTAAGTATTGTTGTTGCTTCTTTAAGGCTATCTCTTTTTTTAAGGCTGTTCCTGTAATTGCCTGAGCTCAAATCATCTTTCATCTGCTAATTAGCTTATGTTTAATATTATGGCTCCCAAAATGAAGTCGAAGAGTCTAACTTCCTCCTCCATAGACATTTTCCTTTCCGCTGTTGAGCCCTTAAGGGACCCCCAAGAAGGGTACTGCCTAGATAAGTAGTTAGGGAAAATATGTAAATGATGTCTTAAAAACTATTTCCTGCTAAGCACCAATTCTTTAATTGATTAATATAACTGGAGGTTTAGTCTAAAATTAATCTTGAAAACCATGTATCACCTTTGCCCTGTAATTCTGTGCTGTCTCGCTAATTTATAATCACTGTGTAGATGACTATTGTCTCTTTAAAACACATCACAAACTAACTCTTCTTGTCTTGAACTTACAAAGGGAAAAGGCTTTGCCCAGGAATAGCATTTACTTACTGTGCTGGTAGATTTCCTATTTTAGCTGTGAATTCTTGAGAAAATCAGCTCTGTGTGAAATGGTAGCGAACATACAAAATGAAATCAGACTAACTGAATTGGAATCTATCCAAAGGGTTCCAGTGTATCTAGTCTATCCTGGTGAACATTGCCAATCTATCAAATACTGTTGACTACTGAGCCCTCCAGTTACTTTCCTACTAGTCATTAGTAGTCATTTGGAGTAAACAAGTAAGTGAAACTTTGGTGCCATTGCTGCTCTGCTCTGAAAATTACAGTGTGATCCTGCATTTTTCATCCAAATACTGCAATCCCAAATTCCTCTTTTGCTAAGTGGGAGATGGGGTGGGGAATGACGTTATTTCATTGGGTTGTATTAAGACTACTCTAGTTAACTTTTTAAAAAGCATTTTAAAAATTGTCAATATAGCAAATATTAGTTATTATTAGGAAAACACAGAGCAAAATTTGGGTTGGTGTCCATAAGACAAAAAATATTTAAAGTATTTGTGCTATCTGGTGTTGCCCAAACTGGCCTGAGAAATAGACATTCTGTTTCATTCATTCATGGTGACTGTAGTGGGGACTTCCTTGTAGAGACATATTCCCTTGCCACTATGTGCATAGGGTCTGAAATTATGGAGCAGGGTTACTTAAAATGTCATTGGAGAAGCCTCCCTGGTGATGCAAGGGGTTAAGCACCATGCTATGAAGCAATCCGCAGCCTCTGCAGCATGAGTTCAATCCCTGGCAGGCCAGGGAGCAACCCACGTGGTGCAGCAGACCTCTCCTGACTCTCCCACTGCTCCCCTCAGCAGTGTATTTCAGTCAGTCTGCCTGTTCTGTTCCCCACTCTGTCTCTGGTGAATCCTCTCACCCCCCACATCTCTGGCCTGTACCCCAGCTCTTGTATGTATAAATAATCTTTTTTTAAAAAATGTCATTGGAGAATTACTTTTGGTCCTATTGAAATGTACAATATCTACATGGGATGAAAACTTTATGAAAAATTGATATCGCCATGATATTCAAGATCAATAGTTGGCTTGTTTAACAATGTCAAGACCATATGAAGTGTGATCAAACTTGTGTGGTAAGACATGTGATATTCAGCTACTACTAGTCACTCACACTAGGGCAAGAATTAAGATTAATTACATATACACATGCACAGTTCCTTCACTGTATGCTGTTGAAGAAGCATTGATATAGAATAGTCATTTGTATTTGTGTTTCTAGCAAAAATGGGGACAATGAGTAGTCAAATAGTTTCTAAAATTTTTGAAATCTAAAATCTTCTCATACTGGAATCTGGGTTCCCAATTCTTATTTTTGTAACACATTTGCAAGAAGGAAATAAGAGACTAGTAATTTGCACCTTGAATGTTCTTCCTTCCTTATTTAGATGTCTACATACTTTCACAAAATCACTCTCTGTTATGACTCCGAGAAGGTAAGGCTAGCTTCCTTGACTGTGACTGAAGTAAAATACCCACTCCCCAAAGGAAGTCAGATCTAGGAGATCTAGGAGGAATAGTAACAGTTCTTGTCCTTTTGACTTTTTGTTGTTGTTGTTGTTGTTTTAACTATCTTTAAAGTTTACTTTTCCATTAGATGACTGGTAGCTAGAGCACTCACTAAGAGTAATTTGAGCAAAACAAAACTAAATGAGGGCAAAAAGAGATTTAAGTATGAAACTCTCTGAACTTCTTTAATAATTATTTAGGAAGTAGGTCTGAAAGTTGCTGTTTTTGAGTTTCCATTTCCTTACATTTAAAATGTGAATGAGAATCTCTATGTTCCAAGCATGAAGTGAGGATACATGAGGTTATGCACAAGTTGTGTTTATCACAGTACCTAGTTAGCAGGAAGCAGAAGTAGAATGTACAGTTAGGAGCAGGGGTTGGTAGTGAATGAAGGAGAGATGGGTTCCAGGCTGTGCTTCTTCTCAGCTGCAGGACCATGAACAAACCTTTGGTTTCTGTAACCTCAGTTTCTCAAACTATAGAATGGAAAGATAGTGATTTCTGACACGAGGAGTAGTTATATTGAGGAGGTTAAATAGTCAGCATTCATTAAGCAGCAGTTTAAAAATGACAGCTATGATTATGCTTGATATTACTCTAGGAGAAGACTCTAAACTACCAGATGTTGGTAAATAGAATGAAAAAAAACAGACAATAAAAATTCCATAGAGTTACAATAGACAGTTTTCATCTGGTAATTTTAGATTAAAGGATAAAAGAAGAATGTACTCAGAGGATATAATAATAATTAGTAAATGAAAAATGTAGGCATTCAGCAAGGAACATGATATGATGTTTATTGTTTCATTTAATATGGTATGTAAGTTAGGAAAATTATCAACTACTGATTAGGTCATAGTTACAGAATTTGGAAAGAACAGAAAGAGTGATCTGAGATACCCTATGTATCTTTTTGATTCATTTAGTAAACAGGCTGAACTATCTGAGCTTTTTGACTTGAGAGGGAAAATAAAACTTTTTGTCAAATTGTAGAGTTAAAGTCTTATAGAAGAGGACCTAGACTTTGATTTCATGGTAAACTCTTTGTAGTGGCAGTGGTTACTTGTTGTCTCTGTCTATTATGTATAACTTTAACTTTTTCCAATAATAATGACCCATTTTCACTGGATAGCATTTCTCCCACATTTTTTTTTCAAATGGGCATTTGTGTTTATTAAAATAAATTCTCATATACAAGGTTGTCTTCTTTCTCTCCCACACACTGTGCCTGCCCTCCTCCTCCTGTTTCCCTCCTACCCCTCCGTCTTCATTTCCTGAACAGCTTTCATTGTTCTAATGTTGTGATCACTGTGAAGCTTAGAGGGGGATAATGTGTAGGATAATCCTTAGGCTGACTATAACCTTGCAGAGAAATGTGATTTCCCAGCCCAAATCCCAAGAGCCAAACAAATCTTAGAGGTCACAAAATCCTCCACGATTTTTCTGAACATGTGGAGCCAGGCTAACTATGTGCAGGTAACAAATAAATATGCAGAAGATAAGTCTACCTGCTGAATATCAGCCAATTTGGTCATCTGTTCTCCATCCCCTTTGCTCCTGTTGGGGTGACGCTCCTCTCTCTCCTTTATCTAATTCAGGTACTGGAGTTTTGCCTGATTTCCTCTCCTATGCTCTTATGTCTCCTTCAAATCGTTCTCAACATTGATGGCTCCCAGACTTTTTGGAGCATCAACCCATCAATTTAAACTATGCATGCCTACTCACATGTCATTAATTAAAAATGAACTATGTAACTGCTGTATTTAGTATAAACCATTTGAAAAATGGATATTTAAAAAGGAACAAATACAAATGAACACAAGTTCACTTTTTAGACCAATACGGCCAACAGATGGTGCACCCTGGTTAGACATGGCTAGTTACATCTCTTTCCTGTGACTGGAGATAGTGATGCTATGACAGTAACATTCAAAGCATTAAGAACTGTGTGCTTTGAATGTTACTTGTCATAGCATCACTATCTCCAGTCACAGGAAAGAGATGTAACTAGCCATGTCTAACCAGGGTGCACCATCTGTTGGCCGTATTGGTCTAAAGAGTGAACATGTGATCCAATCAGAGTCAGTAAGGCTCTTGTTGTGGAGTTTTACATATGAACAATAGGAATGATATTTTTTCTTCTTTTTCTCTTCCTCTTTCTTCAATCTAGACTCACTGAGTTGGTGTAATTTAAGACTAGACATATTTAAAACCATTTCTTTTCTCCTCTAGGCTTATCACAACTCCCACATAAAATCATTTAGATGAGATTGACAGTCCAAACCCATTTTTGAGTTTCTTCTGCCATGGAGTTCTGAAGTAGAATTGCATCTAATGTTTGATATGGAGGCAAGAATAATAAATAATAGCTGTTTGGGGTTTTGAGTGCTGTCTAAGAAATACACATGAACCAGGTGCTATGTTGTAGAAATAAACTGACTTGTAGTAAAACAATGCTGATAGTAGGATGGCAGAATTCGGTTCTGCATATGTGTTTTTCTTTTATCAAGTAATACATAAGCTAATTTATTTACATAATCCATCTATCAGGTGCAATTGCTTGTATTAAGCATTCCCCATTATCATTTTTTAATATTTTATATAATTCTTACATCATTTTTCATTTTTGCACAAAGTATGCATTTTCATTTTGGTTATATTCCCCATACAATTGCATTGCTCCCCATTATCATTTTGAAACATATACACTGACAGTCACATGGAGAAATTTTTTAGGTGTGGAAATGTAATAATACTAATCTTTGCCTTCCATTGGTTATATTGTGATTAGGAAACTGAAAAACATTAATCTCCCTGTTTTAGACTCCAAAAACCATTTTTGTGGAGAGAGTTGGCATTTTTGGAGCAATACAATGCAGAGATTAAAGGAAGGTATCACTCAAAAAAATTTTAATTCATTGAGAAGATTATTTTTTAAAATATTGAAATGAACTCTTCTGATAGAGCCAATTTCTTTTTTTTTTTTCTAGTGACAATACACAGTGAAAATAGATGTAACTTGTTTTTTCAAATGTTTATAGCAGTGCATCCACTGAAACTGAAAGTATTAGCTGATAGTAAAGTATGTTGGGTTTTTCTCTCAAGATCACTACCAACTCTTTGAGCTTGGCCCATCTTTCTTGGACTCCAGTTCTTAACTTTAACAAGAAGTTGAAGTACAAACACTTTAGCCTTTCAATCTTTCATTTTGGCCACAAATAAGTTTATGACTTGGGATAGTAAGGGCATACCAGAGAGGGATTGTATTGGGAGAAATTTTTAATAAATTTAGAGAGAAACTCTCAAAGGTACAGAAGTCCACATGTCATATTTGTTTCTGAATTGTGTACTGGTTTTGGTTTTGAATTACCTAATAGATTTTTTCTTTTTTTTAGCTAAAGGATTTAAATAATCAGACAGTGGCCAAAAAGTGGGGGGGGGGACAAGTAAGATAAGGTAATTTCAAAGTAAAACATATTTCATGAAAGCAAGTGGAGTCACCATTCATTGGTAGACTTAGGATCAACATGTGGAAATTCTTCATCTCATTTCTGAATGCATGGGCAATGAGAAATCTTCAAGGAGGGGCAGTTTCTGTCTTGAGATTTCATTTATAACTTAAGTATGTGTTCTGCAATATATTCCTTCTGCTGTAGTGTTAATTGAAAATGAATGTGGTTATTATTTTTTGATCTTGCATTGCTTCACTAACTTCTTACAAATCACCCCCTTTAGATTCAAGGAAAAAATGTGTCCAAATCTTAACATGGGAAGGGGAAACACTATAACTAAGTGGATAACTTCAGAAATTGCCATTAATGACTCATTCTCCTATTAGGTTGGAAGTGGTTCTGCTGATTAAGATAGAGTCGTCAGATTTTGCCATATATTGCTCTGATGTTGTAATTTGTAGAATCTTTAATTAGATGCTATTTATATGAGAGGGTTGTCATCATAAAAAAAATGTAATCCCTACATTAATGAAGTACACAGTCCCTTATTTGTCATAGGAAACAAACAAACAAAAAAATAGATATTCCATTTGTGTCCACCTTCAAGTGAAGGAAGAGAAAAGGTCATTTAAATACAAAACAGTCCAAGCAGTAGTGATATGAAGCCTTTCAAAGTTTCAGCCAGACTGGGAAGTAAGAGTGAAATAGTTGAGGAGAGACGAGGGCAAACATCCTGGTCTCAGCTCAAAGCTATTGTGCTGATCTTTGGTAAATCAGTTAGCCAGAAGCTATCTCTAGAAGTAGCAATTTTTCTTTCTGAGGACTACTCCTTTCCTCCTTCCCCACCCTCAATAGCATTCATCCTCCTTCTCAAGTTCTAGTTAGTGATTTCAAATCAAGCCATGTCAGATTGACTTTGAACATATCCTGCATCTCAATAATTTTTAATAGTGTTATTGCTCCTTCTCTCTTCTAGGCATTCATTTTTCTCTTGTCTGAAAAATTCTGAGTCATTCCTTTGCTCCTCCAGCTCATATTGTTGCCCCCATGAGTCAATTCTTGGGTTTTTTCATGCCCCTTTCTACAAACTTCCATTGCCTTCCAATCACCTTAAATGGCATCTGATGTCCTTATTTGAGCCTAAAAGATTCATGTTTTTCACACCTGTCTTTACTTGTCAAATTATAGTTGCAGCACCCTAGTTCTGTTCTTGGAAACACTGAGCTCGTTCCTGCCTCCATGGGTTCTTTGCACCAGCTGCTTCCTCTGCCTAGAATTTCTCCCCTAAGTATCATATGTTAGATTATTTCTATTTAGATTTTACCCCTTTAGCCAGGCTTTCCCTGTCCACCATATATGAAAGTGATCTTATCCCAGATACTCTCTATCCCCATAATCATGTGTTTTGTCTGTATATCATCTATCTATGATCTGGAACGTTCTCATTTGCCTAGAGTTTTATTGTCTATGCCTAATAGATATTTACTGAGTAAATGAATTATTTTAAGAGTATAACCATATTTCATATACTGGTATTTCCTGATATACAAAAAAGATGTAAGAAGAGCCACTCCGTGTAGTAAGACAAGAGAAAGCGCTGAAGCCACTTGACCTCTCTTTCTCCCTGACCCAGGCCTACTAAGCCTCAGGCTCTTACACACCATTGTGGTCTCCATGAACACGGTTTGAACCACAGCAGTAGAGCATCAGTGATGGCAGGGAAGAAGAGTCTTGGTACTTTCCTCTACAATGTCCACCTCAGTCCAAAGTGTTACTGGCCATCCTCCTGTGAATCATGTCCAACTCTCTTGCTTATTCTTCTTTGTTGATGGGCCATAAGTTGATGGCAAGGGGTGAAAGCATTCTGCTCATGAGTGAATATGTCTTTACATAAGGCCCGGGTCCTTTCAAGCCCCGCAGATGCTCTGACCTAGAATCCCATTTGGCACCTCATTACATCCCAGGCCCTGCTTCCGAGAAGAGGTCATTATTTCAACTTGTAATCCAACATAAAGGCTTCCCATTTTTCAGTTACATAAAGTAATATAACACACATCTCAGCATCAGGCATCAGGATTAACACTGACAAGGCTTATGTTAAAATGCTCTAGCAGGCAGCATCTCTATAGTGAATAGAATAAATAGCTCACATATCTGCACAATGATTCCTGCTTCATGGGGAGAAGGATTTATGTTTAAACACTATTAACATTTTAACTGTGACAGCCATGGTTTAAAAGAATTGTATTTTAATACAAAATTGAATGCATTTTTATAGTAATACTAATCCCATACTATTAAATTTTATGCTTTTAATTTTGATAACCAACTAGTTTGGAGAATGTCACTTCTTTGATTTAACTTTTTTTTTCCTTTTTTTCTTAAATTATAATATTAAGATGAAGAGCACAGTTTGGAAGTGGAGAACTGTCTATTTGATTTAGAGCGTAGGAGTCTGAAATGGCCAGTTTTCAATTTAAGATGAACACTGACCATTAATTAGCAATGATAGTAGTAGTAGTGCAACTAATTATGAGCCTGAAGCTGTAACCCCCTGGGGAGTGGCGACCTTGATGGTACAGAAATTGCTCTGGAGGTTACATGAGGATGCAAGAATTAGGCCTCCCTTTTAATGAACAGCATTTCAAATGTGATTTTTTTTCACCTCCGTCATGTAATTTCAGAAGAGCTTCTGTGAGCAGAAGTACTTAAGTCTGAGTTCCCTCTCTCTCTTCTTCCTCACATGGGAAAGCAGTGCTTGTTAGAAGGTTCCGTGGTGAAGCTCACAAATGTATGAGGGTATGGATAGCAGTTCAAAAGAGCAGAGAATTTGTGGGTAATATTAACATACCCAAGACTGGTAAATATAGGCCTGTAGGTTGAGCACTGTACCCATCAGAATGGACTAGGCATGCTACAATAACAAACATCTCTAATCTGTAAACTATAAAAGTGTGTATCTGACTTATTGCCATAAATTCTTTGTAGATTATCTGGACACAAGGCATCACCTTCAATTTAGGAATATCAGTAGATTCATGTTCTTCTATCAGAGATATTGCTGGATACTGTAGCAAAGGGAAAGGAACATGGTAAATCATGCATTAGTCATCTGCCCGTAAGTGCCTCTACTTTCACTCATGCACCACAGCAAGCCCCCTGCTGCAACCAGTTTCACCTGAACAGGGAAGGGAAATCCTTTCATTCTTAGGAAAAAGGATAACCAGAAATAACAGTATGCACCCTGCTGATGGATGAACAGAGACTGAATTCTAGTCTGTATTTCCATTTTTAAGCAGTTAGCCCTGGCTCAGGGGGTTATCTACTTAGTGGGGTAAGGGGGAGGGAAATAGAGCTATAAATAAGCACACATGGTCTCTGACCCCACTGAGTTTCTGACCTCTCAGAGCCTGCAGATAATGAAAAAGAAATAATTACAAATGTGATGAATGCTAAGGGAAGATGTATAAGGTGCTATAGGATCATTGACAATAAATAAGGTCTACATCACAGGCATTCAGTCTTCTTATGCAGCATTTTGACTTTCCCCTTCAGAGCTAACCAAAGTTTTGAGTCCTTTAAGCTGATCATTAGAACAGGGCACAGATAATTTAGATAACTTGGTATTTGAGATATTGACAAACCCTGGACCAATCAAGGTACTGTTATAATTCTCAAAGCAGGTCTTGAAACGTCCACCTGATCATGTGCTGCCTGGATCAAGACTGTCGGAAGGGAAGAGTGTGTCAGAGACAGACAGAGACAGGCACAGAGAGAGACAGACACAGAGATAGAGAGTGAACATGTAAGCACACATTGTATTAGAATCAAATGTTGACCCAGGCTTCTTAGCATTTCCCTGTAGCAGATGGTATCCATGCTCTGCCCATATCTCTGGGACAGTGACCTTTCCACTTCACTCTGACCCTTAGTTTTCATTGTTACACACCATGACATTCTAACTGAGTGCTCTCTTTAGCTATGGATGTCCACTGTGCCTACATGCAAAGCAAAAATAAAATACCAGAAATTTAATTCCCTACCACCCCACCTCCCCTTGAGAGAAGTTATCCCAATGACTAATGGAAGTCGGGGGATCACTATCCAGGTCCCCTCACTGCTTTGATGGGATGACTCTGAAACATCTTTTATACTGTTACCCTATGGGATCAAGTCAGTCTTACCTTTGGTGGTAACCTGCTTTGGTGACCCAGCCCTGGAGGCTGTGTTCCAGCCCCATCACACTTCCCTACTACTCTGCTGGTGTGCTTTGGAATCACCCTCCAAATCATTTACTTACCTTAACAGTCTTGGCTGAAGAATTGCTTTAGAAGAACTCAGTCTAAACACATCATCAGTAATCCACATAGTCAGGGCCTTCGAATTTTCTATATCTGCTTCTCTACAAATGGAATACTAAGAAAAAAAGGTGACCTTCAGAGAAAGTGAGTTTTGTGGATGTCTATTGTCCTTAGATTCTGGTTACCATTATGATGGCATTTTTGAAAATACAGCTCTCCCTTGACTTAGTCATGGCTTTGGTGGCTGGCAGGATGTACTGCAGCAGCAAATGCACTTTTTTCCCCAGATGTATTATGTGATATTTTGGCATTTTTGTGTTGATATTCAGCATGACTAGGGCCAATGACATCATAGTCTTTTGGGGAAAAAAGCACTTTCAAGCATAATGAAGGCCATAGGAAATGTATTTAGCTTTTTTTTCTTCATGCCAACTTCCATGTTCTTCCAGCTCATAATTCCTTCCCTAACTGCATTGTTTACTATTAGACTTTTTTGGCATAAAAATACATTGATTAAAGAAATTAATTAGTGTCCAATTTTGAAAATAGACTTCTTGTGCTTCAAGGAAATTCACTGGTGCTATTTGAAAAAGGTGATGAATGTAGTTTTCAGTACAATAGCTGCATAAATTATGATTGATTTGCAATTCATCACCTTCTTTTCCTTGCTCCTCCTCAGTGAAGAAGCCTCATTTGTGTATTATCAAGAAGGGAATATTTTTAGGGATGTGATTATTCGGTAGAAGTGCTAATAATGATGGGGAAAATTTTCAGAAAATGTATCCAAACTGGAAGTTTCTGCTGTTTCAAAAATAGCAGCTTGAAAGTTTGCACTTTCAGTTTTCAGGCATTGCTTTCCCTAAATGATAAATGAAAATGAATGTTTCTCTGTGCATTTGTTACACATCCTGCTTTGACCTAAAGCTTTGGGGCATTGCCAACACTGTCTCTTCTAACCCCCCCCCCACCCCACCCCATCAACATCACCAGTGGCTCAGTCTTCCTCACCCCATATTTGCACTTGGTCTTAACATCTATATTTACCAAAGAATGGATCATCTTGTACTTCAGCCATCTTTGAAATAGATGGCACTGCCCACCACCACCCAAACTTCCCTATCTCCATGTGCTTGTGCTTTGCCTTTTGCCAAGAATCCCTTCTTTACAACCTGCCTGCCAAACCCTATTTCAAGTTTCTTTTCACCTCCTCCACACAGTCTTCTCCCCTGGAGTTTCCTCCTTCTACTCTCCATTCCAAGTCAAGGCAAAAACTCGCCTACTGTGGTGGAATAAAAGTGGTCTTTGGGGTCCCATGGACTTGGCATCAAATCTTACCTCTCATTTACTAGCTGGGGGAAATTGGTGTTTTATTAAGCACCTATGCCTTGTAGTTTGTGTATCTAATTCCTACTTCTTGAGGCCAGTGTGAGGAATAAGTGTGACAGCAGATATAAAGGAAAAATTCCAGGAATTTGAGTGTTCTCTTCCATTCAGTCCTCTGAATTCTCTTACACTCTGCCATTGGCAGCTCAAGCTTATTCTTTACTACCATGTGTTAGAGCATTTATGAACATATTTTCTCACTCTTTATATGAAATCCAAATGTACCTGAACATTCCGGACTGTGCTTTTCTCCCTCAGCCCCGTCCTATAATCATACTCAGATATCATTCGACTAGCAGATTAATAAACAAGGTAACAGCTATGTGTCTGTCCTAATAGTTGATGAATGACGTGTTTCTATCAGTGTTGTCTTGCAATAATGAAAGGATTATGGTACATACCAAAATGTGTTCAACTATTCTCTAACTTCTTTTCTTGAGGGTTCCATTTCCCATGATAATTCTTGCATGTTCTCTTTTCCTTCCCCCCCACCCCTCCCCTCCCAGCAACCATCTTTTTTATTCTTACACATACACATACTCTTTTACTGTCCACTTTCCCCTAATGTACTTTTCTTTCCTTAAATCCAGTCATCAGGCTCACATTTAGCCACTCCCATTTATATTCCTGCTTCTCAGGAAACACAGGGTCTTCTTTAGGATCCATACTTCTTAGAAAGCACAGCAGGGATTCTTACCACACATAATTTTCCTCTGAAACATGCAAAGGCTGTTTTCTTTAAGCTCTGCACATTTAGTGTGTCTGTATACTTTGAAAACCTATAGAAAAGTTGCAAGTACTCGCATATCTCTTTCACCCAGATTATGCAATTTGTACCATGTTAGATGGATGATAGAGATATTATTTTTTCTGACATGATGACCTGTCACCTTTAAATATCATTTACCTGCCCCAAACAAGGACCTTTTCCCCATCATCAGCTCCCAGTTGGGAAATTATCAATGACCCAGCACTAACATCCCAATCTACATACAGATCCCACCCATATTTCACCAACTGTCTCAACAATGGTCTCTTAACTTTGGTGGTTCAGCCCCCACCCCAGGAATATAGGTTGCATTTAGTGATTGTTCATTACTTTCCTTTAAACTGCAACTTTTCCTCCATCTTTCATCCTTCTCTGCCTGCCACCTCTTTAGTTCTTGTCTGTCCTCCTTGCCCTGTTCCTATGCGCACACACACACTCTCTCTCTCTCTCTCTCTCTCTCTCTACCTCTATATAACCCTCTCTCTGTACCACCCACCTCTTTTTTTTAAAAGATTTATTTATTTATGCATACAAGAGCTGGGGTACAGGCCAGATGCATGGGAGGGTGAGAGGATTCATCAGAGACAGAGCGGGGAATAGAACAGGCAGACTGACTGAAATACACTGCTGAGGGGAGCAGCGGGCGCGACAGGAGAGGTCTGCCACACCACATGGGTTGCTCCCTAGCCGGCCAGGGATCAAACTCGTGCTGCAGAGGTGGCAGATTGCTTCATAGTGCAGTGCTTAACCCCTTGCGCCATCAAGGAGGCCCCCACCCACCTCTTTAGCTACAGCACATGCTGTCTTCTCCACTCACCTCCACAAGACACTTGCTCCCACCACCTGCTTCTCAGATGCTGTCTACTCTCTCCAGGAGGGATGACAGGGGAGGCAAGTGGGAGGTAAGTGAAGATCGCCATTGCTGCCTTTCAAATGCCTTTTTCAAATATTTGCATCTGTGTTGAAGAATAAACACTTCTTTACTATTCACTTAATTTACTCCTGTATTATCTACCTCTCTTCAAGGCTGTGTCTAAGCATAGGTGAAGACAGTAATCACTTAGTAGTATTCTGCTGAGCTACCTGGACCTGAACCTCCAACCCAACAGAAAGCAAGATGGGCTAGTGGGCAGGAGTAAGTGTTATGTGGTCATTTGTCCATTCCTGCATGGGGACTAGTGTCAAGGGACTAGCAGGTGGGACCAGGATTCAGTTCAAAATCTTTCTGTATCCAGGCTTCTTCGATACCCTTTTACCATTTTGTCTTCTCTATCAAAACGCTTAAAAAATATGTTGACGTTCACAATTCTCGCTATCACTATAGACTTAAACAGAAAGAAACACATCCTGGTTTTCCTTTTCAAGGTAGCAGTAGCACAAACCAGCATGAAGCTGAAGATATGAAAAAGGTACCTTGCATGACATAGAAATAAATGATGTCACTCTTTAGTTTTAAACAGGAGTGTTATTTTCTGTACTAAGAGGGCAAATTGATTCTTGAATCTTTGTTAGTCTCTGTGTCTAATCAATAGGCAGCCTTCTCTGGGGAAAGAATAGAATGAAACATAGTTTCCCCCACTGATTTTCCAAGATGACAGAATCCCCAAAGCTCATGACTCCTGTCAGTCTATTTCCCCTAGTTGGGAACTCTCATTCATCTTCCTAGATTTATTAAAAATAATGTCCTAAAGTAATATAAAACAGATTTTTGGCAACATTTTGATAAATTTAATAAAATAAAATCACAAGCCCAGACTGAAATAAATTACCTTAAGTCTTATAGGGCAGGACCTTGGGAAAAAGGTTCTAGGAAGACAGGAAAGTGGCTAGACTGTTTTAAAAAATATCCTGACTTGAAATTTGTAGCAAAAGTGGCAAGAACAGTCATGACACATCTGATCTCATTAACACTCAAGTTCCCCACACAGGAATGGATAAATGACCACGTATCACTTATGCCTGCCCACGAAAGCCTTTCCATGAGAAATGCTATAATTTAATCTCACATGTCACAAATCAAATCCCAATAGGAAACCATCATTCCCCAAAAGGAGAACACACCCCACGCTGGTGGAAGGAACTAGAGTGCCCCCTGGAGGAAACACAGTGTTCCCAATAGCAGCTATTAAAACTGCCTCCAATTTCGAAGTGCCCACTCTACCCCAGTGCTCAGCCCGCACATGGTGGTTATGTTAGCGGACTTCATGCCAGTTGTGTGATCTTGGGCAAGTTGTTGAAATTTTTTGTGACTCAATCACTTTATTTCTTAAGCAGGGATGATATATCTCTCTGGTTCTCGGGGAGGTTGTGAATATAAAAGGAAAGTTGTATGAGTGTATGTATATTTTTAATGCTCATGGGAGTAAATAGACACTTACAATTAGTAACCATAAGTCATTATTGCTTATTGTTCTTGACACTGAGTGAGGGGTTTTATATTAATTATCTAGCAATTAGGTAGTATGAAACACCATTTTGCAGAGAAGACTGTCTTAGCCAGCTTGCATAGCATCCCTATGTCATATACAAGGCATGTGTACTGAAACCAGTGTATTCTTTCTGTGATGTTAAGCTGCTTCTCTTTCACTGGAAATAGTTTCTTTTGGATTACAGTGAGTGCACTAAAGAAGAATGATTTGCATCTATATTTATGAGTGAAATGAGGCTGTAATTTTCCTCTTGTAATGTTTCTGATCTCGATAACAGGGTTATACTGACCTTAAAGGCTCAGTGTAAAATAAGCTCATTTTTTTAATCATCTAAAGTTTGTATAAAATTGGAATAATCTCTTCCTTGACTGTTCAGAAAAAAATGCCTATAAAACCATCTCACTTGGTGCTTTCTTTGCAAAAATATTTACCCACTATGTCCATTTCTTTAATAGTCATAAGACTAATAGGATTCTAGTTTGTCCTGTGTTCATTCTATAAGTTATTTCTAACTGGCATTCATTAGAACTTTGAAAAATATTTTGACCTGTAGCTGTTATCATTACCTTACTTAAGGTATATTTATGTCCACCTTTCTTTCAGAACGCTGTGACACTTCTTCATCTTCTTTCAGTCAGTCTTGTTAAAGGTTTATCTGTTTTAAATTTTATCAGAGAACCACTTTTTTTTTCCCTTTTCTAGCAAATATTTGTATTCTATTTCATTAATTTCTGCTCTAATATTTATTATGGCTTTTCTTTTGTTAAGTACTGACTTATTTTGCTCATTTTTCAGTACTTAAGGTTGACATTTAGCTTGTAAATCTTGAGACTATTTTCTAATATAAGTACAAGTTTTAATATGCAATGTTTCATTATTTTTTAGTTCATAGGTATCGTTTCATTTCTGAGTAATAAAAAATTAAATGGTAAAAAAGAAAAACCTAAAACATTATGAAGTTGAGAATAAGGATGTTATCCTTTTTATAAAGTTAAAAACTTTATAAAAGTTTTTTTTTATAAAGATCATATTATAAAACATTTTAGGAGCATTGACAGTTGTGTGCTATGGAGTGAATGTTTGCATCCTCCCAAATTTATATGTTGAAACCCCAACTCCCAACATGATGGTACCTGAAGGTTAGTTTGTGGGAAGGAAAGAGGTTTAGATAAATCATGAGTAATTAGGTTTGGAGGTCATGAGGGTGGTGCCCTCATGAGATCAGTGACTTTGTAAGGGGAGAAGGGGGAAGGGAGGGAGGGAGGGGGGAGAGAGAGATCAAATTCTCTCTCACTATCTCCACACACAGGAAGCAAGGAAATGTCCATTGAATGTGCAATGGAAAAAGGATAGCCTGCCAGACAGAAGACAGTCTCACTAGAACTCAGTTATACCGAGCAGTGATCCTGGACATCTAACCTCCAGAAGTATGAAAAAATAGATGTGTTTAAGTCATCCAGTGCAGGGTATTTTGTTACAGCAGGATGAACATGCTAAGACAATGCAATGGGCTCATATAAAAATTAGACAAAGGAAGGATGAACCCAAGGCTCAAGGCTCAAGATGATGACTACTTGTCATTGGGAGAGGGATAATATTGGGGTGTTGGAAAAGCCATGATGTATTTTTTGTTTTTCAAGCAAAAATGCATCATGACTTTTCCACCAATCTAAAAGTGGAGGAGGTCCACATGGATAAGGAGATCATTGTCAGGATTATAGTTTTGGCTGTTTATGTGGCATTCCCAGGTGCTTGTTGCATTCTTTTAAAGAAGTTGCCAAATGAAATCAGGAAAAATTTTAAAACATTGTAGGGAAACTTACCATGTGCCAGCTCCCATTGTATATCACTCTGAGTCTTCACAAGGGCTGTAGCAGATAAAGATACAATTTACTGTTACTGTTAAGGAGCAAGTACTGAGCTCCATCAGTACTGGATCAAGCTGCTTTGGCGGCTGTTACTGGGATCACTAGAAATGAGATCCAGAAAAGCAAAACAAACCTTTCTAATGATCAGGTGTAGAGTTAAAGGAGAGAGAGCACTTCCTGTCAATGGAAGGATTCTAAATAGCAGAGACATTTGCCCCTGGATAAGAGACATAGCTGTGTGAGTTTCTTATTCTCCTTGGTATTAGTACCATAGGCCTTGGTGCAGTCCTGCTCCTCCCTTATTCACTTAAAATGCACATTCTTTAGGGAGGGATTGCAGCATGGCAATAATACAGGCTCTCTAGTTTCCTGAACCTGGGTTCAAATCCCAGCTCTCCCATTTACAAATGCTATGCTCTGTGATAAATAAGTCTCTGAGCCTGTCCCGAGGCCTCAGTTCTGCATTTGTGAAAAGCTAAGATGTTAAGAGAATTTGGGGTTATGCCTTGTACTGTGTTTGGAATTGTGGGAAAGGCTGTGTAGTAGGGGCCAGAGGAAAACTGGCTTTGCTAAATATATGATGCCAGCACCTGGATTACCTAAGATAGCGAGCTGCCTTCTATGAGGCAGAGTAGGACCTAACTGATGAGTGGGAAGCCAAGCAGAAATTCACAATGGACACTTGACCTTTTTGCCTTCCCCTCCCTGTTCTTAAGCACTTGCTTTTGAGTGCACGGAAGGAATTTCCTCTACTAGCTTCAATTATTTATCAGACATATTTGTGTTCAATGACACGTGTGGCAGATATAAATTCATGGCTACTTCCCCCTGAAATATTTCTGGGCAAGTTATACAGTCGGGACCCTTTAAAGCATCAGCATTGAAGAGCAAAGATTGATTTCCTTCATAGACTTTCCTCTAGCACATCGCTGGCTTCTCGGGATTTCCTTGCAGTGCAGGGCTAATGACTTTTGATACCAATCGATGCAAAGCTAATTAATTTACTTCACAATTTTCATGTACTCGAACTACCCAATGGTTCAAATGATTTGTTGTTAGTTTTTTTGGATTTTTTTAAAGGGCCTCTTCTTTGTCTTTCCTTACACAGGGACTAATTAGCTCCTGATGACTTTATTTATTAATGGGATTTGAACTGTGGCAGAAGCATCACAGGGAAGGAACAAGAACATTCCATATTTTTTAACTTTTCAAAAACAAAGTCTTCATCATAATTAAAAAATACATAGTCTAAATTAGTGCAATTTAAAAAAATTCGATTGTTTATGGAAATTAGGTAGCTGATTTTAACTGTCTCTGAAAAGTTTCAACATTGCATAAGTGGAAAAGGATCTCTCTGCCTCTCTCTCTCTGTCTCTCACACCCACATAATAGAACATGATGAAAACAACAATTTGTCAGTGAAAAGTATTCTTAAACTGTGAGCTAGAAACTCTTTGCTCCCTAAATTAAACCATCATCCTTTTATGATTCTATTAAAGAAAAATCAGTTTAGATTAAGCTTTGAGTTTCATAGTTAGAAGTATGAAGAGGATATTTGATGGACAAAATCATATTTGTTACATGAGCTGTAGTTGAAGTGTATCCTACTGCAATGGTAAAAACCATGGTTTATGGATTTCACTAAATTTATATTTAAATCGTTCCACTGAGCTCATAGTGATTGACATGAGAGATGTACATTCTTTGCGTCTCAATTTCCTCAACTGTAAAACGAGGATCATAATATGAGGCTAGTTCTGAAATCTGTGTTCATGCAAAACATTATTTCTTAGAACACAGTAAATGTGCTACAATACCAGTTGCTGCTCTTGGTGGTGGTGTTACTATTGTTTGTTATTTCATTCCCTTGTTCTACTTTACACTCTAAAAATGAAGCGCTAGTCAAGCTTTTAAAAAAGAAAAAGTTTTCATGGAAGTCTTCCTCCAAGTTTCCTAAAGGGGATGGAATTTGGCTGGAGGGCTATATGCTAGAGACCAGGACTACACTGTATATTAGGTTATTCATATGTGTTTTGCAAAAGCTGCTCAGTATAACAGTTTTTTCTTTTTTAAATTAAAATACTTAGAAAGAATGAATATACTCCTACCGGGTGATCTTATTTCTGTCTATTCTGAGACGCATACAATATGTATTAATGCATACATTAGAATCAGTTCTGCTGCTATGTGTGACTACTCTTTGTCTCAACTGGAATGTTCCTACTGGTCTTTCAAAATATATATTTTTCGGGCCTCCCCGGTGGCGCAGCGGTTGAGCGCTGGGTTGCGAAGCTGCCAGCGGCCTCTGCTGCACCGGTTCGATCCCCGGCTGCTCCCTAGCCACCGGAGGAGGGTCCCACATGGCGCACAGACCTCTCCTGCCGCCCGCTGCTCCCCTCAGCAGTGTACTTCGGTCCTTCTGCCTGCTCTGCTCCCCGCTCTGGCTCTGGTGAATTCTCTCACCCTCCCACACTTCTGACTGTACCCAGTGCATGCATAAACAAATAAATAAATAATACATGCCTCTTTAAAAAATATATATATATTTTTCAAAATGTTACCATTCAAAATTTTTCTACCTACTCCAAAGTAAGGTCTGATTTTCAGGTTATCAGCGTTTTCTAGGAGCTTTAAACTTGCAGTTTAAAATTAGCCTCTTCTTGGAGAAAGGAGCATGACAAAGAAGGTGGCCTCTTTGGTAGTCAAGGTTAGCACTAGTGGGAGTGGCGACTTTTGATGGTGACTCTCTGTACAGATTAAGGCAAGACATTGGTGTCTATTAAAAACACAATTGCATTTAATATACTTGATTTGGTGGCAAGAGAAACTGCTCTACAGTGTAGAAGTGAATAAAGCTGTGGATAAAACTAAACATTACATAGTCTGGATGTGTATCAAATAATCAAATAGAGTTACCTAGACCTGGAGTTCAAACCCATTAGCTATTTAACTTCAGAGAAGTTACTTAGCCTCTCATTATCAACTTTTTCATTTAGAAAACTGGGCTAAAATAGGTTCTTTGCATGGAGGTTGTAAGGATCAAGTACCATAATGTACGTAAAATCTGAGTGCAGGGACTGACGGAGTTCTCTGTAATTTGCTACTTTTAATCTTCATGGTACCTATTAAATACTACATTTTCACTGACATTAAGCTAGAAGAAAGTTCTAGTTAACTAATAATAAGTTGTAATGGTTTTTGAGCTACAAGCATTACCACCACTTCCACAATCTTCGTCAACTTTCATTTCCACATGTGAGAACACACACCATCTGATTTTCTAGATGCCACCAAGTCAACACTGACGCAGGAACCAAGAAGAGGCATCGGGCCCTGGATTGGATTATCCTAAATTCACCATCCAGGATGGAGAAAACTCTGCTCCCTTAGCAAATTTTGGCTTGACAACCCCTTGTAGGTGAATGAGACCGGAAAACTTTAAGAAGCAGAAAGCACCATTGGCACTAATCAGGTCATTTTCCTGAAGAGGAGCTTTGGTGGGGTCAGTGTGGAGTAAGACATAAAACCACCCCTTAGTATGCCACGATCACCGCCCATGCCACCCTCTCACGTGTCCTTTATGTCGCCTCTTCACCACACTTGTGAATGCAGAAAGAGCTCTTGCTTATGCCTGTCATATCTCCAAGGTACCTTTTCTCAGCCATGTGTGAGTCCTTTGATTATTGTCCCGAGTGGGTGAGCATCACATGATGAATATGGGAGCAGAGCAGAGAGGCAACTCATTTTTAATTGATATTTTAAATAGTTTCTTAGTGGTGACCATGTCTTCTGTTCCTAACCTCTCTGGTTAGAGAGCCTCAGCTTGCACTGGCTCATTAACTCTAATAGCTTGGCCTTTAACTTCTCTGCTGCACATATGATATACCAGGCTTCACTTCTGCTGGATAATTTAAGAGAGACACCACATTTTTTATAGAAGGGCTTAGGTCTTTCAGGGTTACTGTGAGTCTGAGTTTTATTTTAATGAGACAGTGCCAGGAAAGGAAAAAAAAAAAAAGATGCTGTTGCTGTTACCTCAGAGAGAGGTACCTGAAGCCACTGGCCCAACATGGTACTTATGAAGTTGCAAATTATAAATTAAGGTAGATCTTGATAAAGAGGTAGAGTTGCCAATCCAAAATTTGCTAGGGAACTTTACAAATTAAAAACCATTTCCCCACTGAATGAATAAAAAGTGAGTTTCTTGGACCTCCCCCGGTGGCGCAGCGGTTGAGCGCTGGGCTGCGAGGCTGCCCGCAGCCTCTGCAGCGCCAGTTCATTCCCCGGCCGCCGCAGAGGGTCCCACAAAAAAAAAAAAAAAAAAAAAAAAAGTGAGTTTCTTCCTGCTTAGACACTAAATCCTGCATCTCTACTTTTGCTGTGTACCTGGAAATAATGAATGTTTTATGTTTAGACCTTCCCTTTTCAGGGAACAGTGCTTCACCTTTTGAATTTTTATTCAATTAACTGACAGTATGTGGGGCATTTTGTGTTAATATTTGGTCCTACCAGATCACTTGAAAAAATAATTGCAAAACCATATACCTGATTAAAATTTTATTTTAAAAAAGACAGCATGGCAAGATTATACCTATATAGCTGTGCATTTATTTTAAGGAACTAAAGTTCTATATGATTAGTATATATTCTTTTTTGATTAGTATATATTCTTATAATATTGCCAAACTCCATTCAAAATTGAATTAGACTTTTCCCTTACTGCAGAGATAATGCATATCTAGCTATTTGAGCTACTCTTATATCTGTTCATTTCAGAATAATCTATTTTCATTTCTCAAAACAATCCTAACTGCTGTTTGAGAAAACCAAAAAGTTTTCTATATTTTGCTTTGGTATGGAAAATAACTAGTTCCTTTTCAGTAAGCATAAGAGTCTTGTTTAATCCCTTCCACACAGTCCCTCAGGTACACGCCATTAGAAAAGCTTAAGGAACAAATTTCCCACCGCTGGCTCCCTTCCATGTCTCTACGTATTTGTGAGTTGAGGCCTCCCATGGTTTGCAGACCACCACTCAGAATGGAGTTTCCATAATTTCCCCTCAATTAGATTGCAGCTTAGACACAGCTCATGGTGCTTGCATCATTATTTAGCTGCTATATGCATTTTACAATGGGAGAAACTTCTATCTCAACAAATAACTATCCATGTTATCTTGAATGGAATTTGCATATGAATGAATATGAATCTAACCTTCATATATGAGAACACTGTCCTACATAGAATTTGCATGATAACAGTATTTGTTCCATTTTAGATGAGGTGATAGCTGAGGAAAGAGAAATATAAAGCCAGCAAAGAATGACAGCTGCAGCTAAGTACTCCAGTGAAGGATGGGACATAGGAATGCTGAAAAGGTGTCTTTGTCCCCAAGTGTTCTATTGTTCCTAGAAATGGAAGGAATTTCTCTGAAATACTGCTATTCTGGTAGAGCTTTCCTATAGTGCGTACTTACATGGAATCGCATTTTCAGAGGCTCCGTAGTGGATCTGGACTTCAGTGGTGTGTATGGCATCATTGTTGGATAAAGACAACATTGGGCACCTTGGCACAGGCTCATTGGTCCATTTCATTAGGTAATGTCACTAATCTACCCTTAAGCATGTGTACTTTGGGGATTTCAAAAAGAAGATAGTGTTAAAGGAGCCACTTATTTTGTATTTATAAATTTCTAGGGCTCCACCATTATATTATTTTATTTTATTTTTTAAATATGTATGTATTTATACAAGAACCAGGGTACAGGCCAGATGCGCAGGAGGGTAAGAGGATTCATCAGAGACAGAGTGGAGAACAGAATAGGCAGTCTGAATGAAATACACTACTGAGGGGAGCAGTGAGCGAGACAGGAGAAATCTGCAGTGCCATGTGGGAATCTCCCTGGCCAGCCAGATCGAACCCACACTGCAGAGGCCACGAACAGCTTCACAGAGCTGCGCTCAACTGCCTATACCACCGGGGAGGCCCTCCACCATTATTTTAGAAAACACATATATTACTGAAGGTGCTCAGGCATCCTGAGACTTGAAGGACTGTGCTGTCCTTTTATCTTCTTGGTTTTTGCCTCTCTACAAATACAAATATTTGAAAATAGAATTGATAATCTTTCTCAACCCTATAGATGCCTCTGACTCTATAAAACCCATGAATCCCAATGCAAAACTAGTTTTCCTTATGAACAACCTTGAATGCTTCCTACTTCTTAAAAAGATAGAGTTTTAAAGAACTGCTGGGACTTTTGGTGTGGGTGTGCATGCCTACAGATGCATGTGGTAGATTAGTTCTGGGGAAGCTGTCCTGGGATAGTGTCTGGAATGCAAGATGCTTAGTAGGCACCACCATCTGTGAAAGGAAGAGGCAGGAGCAGAACTGGGCAGAGCAGAAGTTGGCCTGTGATCCAGATGTTGCAAAGCATCAATCAACCTAGCCTGAGATCTGGGATTGCTGCCGTTCATCAGATTTGTCCTGTGATGAGCTGAAATAGTAGCACCTTTACATGCCTTACTCACTCAGGAGATGCTGGTTGCCCAGGGCCTGTAGGTAAATGGCCTGTGCACTGTGGCCCACTCTGCACTGGCGGATGGGTGGGCATTTTTTGCTGACCATGGGCCTCACAGTTGGGCAATATGTCCTTCCTGGAAGGGGAATTTTTTTTGTGTGTGTGTGCTTTTGTGTGTGTGCATAGAAGGACTGGGGTGTAAGCTAAAGATTCAGAGGGTGTCAAGATTCACCTGAGATACAGTATGGAGCAGAATAGGCAGATTTACTGAAATACACTGCTAAGAGGAGCAATGGGCAAAATAGGAGAGGTCTGCTGCACCATATGTGGGTTAGCTCCCTGGCCAGGCATCAGGCTCAGCCATAGAGGTGATAGCACTGAGACTTAACCCCTAGGCCACCAGGGAGGCCCATCCTTGAAGAGGAATTTGAATGGTACATGCCTGTGTCTACCACTGCATGTGTTAGTCCTCCTTCGCCCACCCCATACCCAGTTTAGCATATAACTATTATCTTCCTTAATGACAGTTACCTAGACAAGACCATCTGACCTTTTATTTATACTATATTCAACCGTCAAGAGAGCTATGAACTTTGTCAAAAATATAGAAAGCCACTTTGTCCTTTTGAGGAGAAACTGAAGCCTGAAACAATGAATAAAACTAGAGACTCTGCCATGTGTAGACACAAAGTCAGGGCACCACCTGTTCCTGTTTACTTTGCAGAGTGGGAAATCGAAGCAGCTTCCAAATGACATTTCTTGAATTCTTATTTTATGTGCTGAGTGATGTACACCCTGCTATCTAATATTTGTTGTTGTTAAGCTAATTTCAACCTTCCAACAACCCTACAAGGTCTGGGATGTTAATATCATCCCCACTTTACAGAAGAGAACACTAAGGCTCTTCAAAATTCCCAATATTCCAGAGCTAGCAGGGGTTGAGGCAGGGATATAAACCCAAATAGTTCAGTCTCACAACATGTTGAGGGCTCCCTGAGGACTGGCTCACTTTTAGGAACAGGTGTATTGTGACATTCTTTTGAGCAGTGAAGTACGTGAAAGACGGCAGAGTCTATGGCTGCATCTTAGGGATTTTGTGTCAAGTAGTATCATTTGTGGTTCCTGCTCCAGGGACTTATGAGGCAAGATTTCTACACACAACATTTCATATCATTTCATTTCATTCATTCATTCATTTATTTATTTATTTATTTATTTATTTATTTATTTATTTATTTATTTAGATAGATAGATAGATAGATAGATAGATAGATAGATAGATAGATAGATAGATAGATAGATGGATGTAGAGCTCCAGCATGCATGCTTTAAAAATAGGATTAGATTTCAAAGCGAGGAGTCATTTTATGTTGCTGAGAGAATGGGTGTCAGCCCTTTGTAATAGGTTTAAATAAATACTTTTTAATGCAGGTAGGAAATGCATGCTGCCCAGAAATAGTGTGGCCTTTGGTGGCAATTAGCTACCAATATTTAAGAATTAGGAGATTCCCCATTCAAATCTTGATTTCTGGTTTGTCCATTTTTTAAAAAGATGGGAAATCTGGCAACATAGCATACACATAGCAACATTGGACACACCTTCTGTGACAGGGCAGTCTACAGAGTGTGCAGGGGCAACTGCTGAATATTTGCCCCAAAGGACCCATACGGGCATCTATGTTGGTAAACATGATAGGGACACAAACATAAGATGTTGTCATTATAATGACAAGGTTGCATTTTGGCTCTTTAAGTGGGAAAAGGGAGATCTACATGATGGAGGTGATACCTTTTCTTCAAGATAGAAGTTGAAGCCAGAGGTCGGGATTTCACTTCACCCATCCTCAATTACTCAACACCAAAGGGCCACATAACCCACAGAGTAACAGCTCTGCCCTCTTTTTGACCCCTCCTTTGGGCTTTCTGAGTCCCCACTCACAACGGCCTGGTACCTAGAAGGCTTTAACTAAAAGTGAGAGTGAGATTCCATGGTGAAACATGAGGCTAAAAAAGTGAGTAAAAGAAATCATCTTTAAGAGGGAGGTTTATTGCTGACTTCTCCCTTAAGGGGCCTTGTCACTTAAAGCCTTTAATGCCAGGCCTGACAAATATTTAGAAAATGTTCAGGCCAGAACCATTTTGCACAAGGAGAGGACAAGATGTCCTGATAGATTTTTTTTCTCCTTCATCTCTAATATCTATGATCCTCTGAATCCTGCTAAGGAGACATAGATCTCAGAGGCTATTCTCTGCTGGCATTTGGTGCTAAGAAGAGAGAGATAATGGAGCTGAACTGAAGTAGATCTTTCCAGAAGATGGTGTGGGGAGATAAGGAAGCATCAACTGCCTGCTCAGAGAAGAGGAAAAGGAGCCTCTTGGTGGACTTAACCTTATAAAAGGGTGATTTCTGGAGAAATTGTTTGGAAGCGAGGAGGTGCTTCTTCATTGACAAGTATTTAAGTACTTTCTGGGGGACCTAAGCATTTAGAGATGACTCACCCTCCTCACAAGTATATAAAATACTTTGGATACTGGCAGGCTGTGTGAGTAGGGGGATTTGTGTATTTCAGTAATATGACAGGATAGAAGGCGGTGTTTTTATTCTTTCTGTTTTTTGAAAGGACTTTTTTTTTTAAAGATTTATTTATTTATGCATACAAGAACTAGGGTATAGGCCAGAGGTGCGGGGGGTGAGAGGATTCACCAGAGACAGAGTGGGGAACAGAACAGGCAGACTGACTGATATACACTGCTGAGGGGAGCAGCGGGCGAGGCAGGAGAGGTCTGCTGCACCATGTGGGTTGCTTCCTGGCTGGCGGGGGATCATCTTCTGCTGCAGAGGCTGTGGATAGCTTCACCGTGCTGTACTTAATCCCTTGCACCACCACGGAGGCCCCTGGAAAGGACTTTTTTTTAGTGAAAGGTTAAGGTCAGTTCAAGGCAGCGATCACAGCAGAGCAGCTCTGGTTGAAGTGTGAGGCACAGGCTGAGGTCTGACAACCTATCTTCTCCCTGTTCCCACTACCACCTTCTAGTGCACTGCCACCAATTCACGGGCCCCTCAAAGGACACACAGGAAAATCTGGGAATGAACTGGAATGTATACAGTTTATACTTGAACCCCTTGGGAGAATATAATCTCCATCATTCACTTAAGGGCTGTGCAACATAAGGGGCTGCACAGCTTTTGGATGGAACAATGTGCGCCAAGAGGAGCCTGCACAGAGCAGTGTTTCTTTATCAAATCAGAAAAATGTAAGTCTTCTCTTTTCACACAGAAAATGTACTGGTATTCCTCCAAATGCTAGTGTGGTGTGGAATATAATGTGGGAAATGATGCTATAGACATTTCAAGAGTTTTGGACCAGAAATAGTGCCACAAGAAGTAAAAACTGTTTGGCAGTAAGGCAGCGTCTTAATTATGAGCCAGGGCCAGTCCAGCCTTTGCAGGAGTCTCATTTAGTCATCACTCAGACTCGGCGTCTTACTCAGGCCTCCCCAGCCCAGTCTCTGCATTTCTCTTGATAGGCGACTTCCTGCTGAGTCCATGTGGTGCGCTCGTGCTAGGCTGTCTTTCTCCCTGCACCTGCTAACAGTCTGGGCCCAATTACTCTCGACAATTTGGACTTCAGCTGCCACACTGAAGCAGCAGCCCTGAGTCTGTTCATCCTGTAATAATTTGATTTCTAATGACATTTAGGACATACTAAGTGCATATTCCACATGATCATGCAGAAGGGAATCCTTAGGGTCAAGCTCATCTGGTATGAACAGAAATCAGCTGCCCTGAATAAGAAGGGACCAGAGAGATGGGTTTTCTGGGGACTGTTGCATCTGACATCCTCACCAGCCACCCCTCACCTGGTGGGTCTCCTACTGAGTTTGCTGTGCTGCTAACAAATGTGCCAAACCAGCAACCACTGCCTTTGAAGATGCATAATATGGCTCACTTTCTTTCTGTGTAGCAGTCACAAAGGATGACAAGGCCCACCCTACCAGTTTGAGGTGGTACAAAAGACAGAGTCTGTAAGATTTTGAGACAATCACAAAATACGTGTTCTTCGACTAGTCTCTTGCAGCACCTCGTGAGAAACTTTCTCTTCTCCATTCAAGATTGAGTAGCACCTTCTAGTCTTTCAAGTCTCCTTGACCTGTGGGTCTTATCCACTTAATGAACTCAGTGGGAACTCTGTCTAGGCCTTCTCATTGGCTTCCTTGGATACTCTTGATTTAAGGCACCCTAAGGTGTCCCGCCTTAGTCACTCTAAAGCTACCTCTTTGCTCCTTTCCTTTAGGAATATACCACTTGGCCAACATCTAATCGTTCAACATCCCATCTCCTCAAGACCTAGGATTTCTTGTAAGATGACGAGGAACTGATCAGTTCAATGAGTTACAGGCCTCCAGTTAGGTGGGTATTTCTAATGCATCTCAGAAGGAGTCTTCCCAGTAGAGTATTGTAATACAGAGGAGCAATTCTCTAGGCAGTGAGATGTGGAGGCCTGAGCTAGTTAATGGGGAAGATATATTGAGAGTAATTCCTTTAATATTCAAGCAACTCCAGATGTTGCCTCTGGACCTGATCTTTCATGTGTGGAAATGTGGACAGACCTACCTGTAGAACTGAGTTCACTCATGTCTGTGTCACGGTGCTTTTGTCCTTGTAAATACAGATGATCTACACAGGACTCTCCTTATTATGAAGGTGAGATTAAAATGGGGTGCAAAATAGCACTGGACAGAGTAGACAACAAAAAGGAGAAAACTCCTCTGATGTAAAGATGGAATATTAGCTCTCTCAGATTCTTGTATACCTAAAGTTTCTAAGATCTTGTTTTGATTTCCAAACCATTTCCTAGATCTTAAAAGCTTAGGCTAGCTATTAAAGAGGGAAAGTGCAAAATCTATGGTAATGACTATTTTGGCCCAGGTTGATGTAAGTCAAAGGTCCTTTGATCCACACAATCAATGTGGCAAGAGCAGATTGTAGCTTTTAGGGAAAGATTGTTTTGCAAAACAATCACCAGCCTTGAGTCTACATTGTGAGTAGACTGGGGTTTTTCAGACAAGGTGTGCACGAGTAAGTGGTATTCATACACAACAACATAAAATAGGCTGATCAAATTCAGTTTATAAAACAACAGGAAACAGCCAACACCACCATGTATTTATTCATTTAAAACTACTTGGAAAATTTGTTGTGAGAATTGACTTGATTTCCAAAAATTGATGTAGCTAAATTTTCTATAGACAGAAATATGGATCTTAATATAGAGATTTATGCATTGATATGTCTTTATAGGTGTGCTTGCCTCTCTCTCTCTCTCATCCCCCCTCCTTCTCCTCCTACTCCCCCAACCCCAACTTTCCCCATCCCACTCTACTGCTCATCAACCTATTAGATGTTTAACACATACTCTGGCCAGGCACAGTGGCAAACAGTTCCAGTTCATTATCTCATCTAATCCTCAATGAAGTAATAAAGACATGGGGGTCATATATCACTTAAAGGAAATGGATGAACTATGACTTGATCTCAAGGCTTCCTGATCTCCATTGGTCTATGTGACCACTCTGCTGTGCTGTCTTCCTTTTTTTCCTTCTGTCTCTTGGGATGTTGTATGGACACCCAAATGAACAGGTATTTGTTGATTACTCATGAGTCTGGGGGTGGCTATGATTCTGCTTGGCTCTGTTTTATGTGTCTCTTATTTCAAGGCCCAGGCTAAAGGAGATGCCTTCATCTATTCTCATTGCAGAGGACAGAAATGCAAAAGGTTGTGTTAAGGGTTGCACTGACATTTGTAGCTTCTGTTTGGACATTGCTATTTCACATCTACTTATATTTCACTGGCCAAAGAAAATCACCTGCCCAAGCCTGACAGTGTGGTGAGAAATCATAGATAATGAGGGAGGGATGTATAATCCTCATAGAGCAAAAACAAATACAACCTCTCACATGAATGTGAGGGTTAAGTTACAGAAGCTAAGATTGAAAAATGACTGAAAGATCATGAAACTTCTGCCCATTGACTTGGTCCTTAAAATTGAGGGGAAGCTGCTCAATATTCTAAAGGTAATATAGGCACATAGTGGTTCCCACTAAGCAATCACTTCTTTTGAAAGACAAAATAGAATGGAGCATGCAGTGTGGTGAAGAACAGATTGGCCAACTGTACTTTGGGATAGGCTTAACAAGTCCTTCCTCCAGCAGGACAGAAATGCTAGAGGAAATCTGGATTCTGTGAGCTTCAAAATATGAACTGAATAGTATGGACTCCCCTACAGGGCCCAGAAGGAGAGCTAGCAAATCATTCGGTGATGGGAAAACTGGTTAACTTACCCAAGCGGAGGAAAGGAAAGATAAAGATAGCTACTTGGGAGAAGTAGGACCAAGAGCTGAAAGGTGCCATTTGGTCTACCCTCCGTGGCTACAACACAAACTGAATCCCAGGCTAGAAGTGAAGGGGAAGTGCCCTTAAACTCCCAGTGTACCTCCCTTTTCTCTGGCAGTTTTGTTGTTGTTTTGCACAATACTTACCCTCCTTCCTACTTTAGAAGGCCTGAGTATAGGTTACTTCCATACAGAGTCCCCATTCTCGAGCTTATTCAGAAGGCAGGGCACTGAGACATTGTAGTTCTCTAGTATATTTGTGTTGCTGGCAGTTGAGGTAGTTTATGTAAGTTGTGGCTCAGTTCTCTACAAAAAAAAATTCCCATGGCATGGGGCTGAGTCAGTGGAAGGACAGCTACTGGCTGTGGTTGTGTTTGAACAACTGCAGGAGCTTCAGGTAGTAACTAAGGACACGGACTCCAGAGTCAGCCTGCCTGGCTTCTAGTCTGGCTTCATTACCTCTTCGATTTGGGCAAGCTTCTTAACCTTTCTAAGTTTCAATGTCTTCATCCATCAAAAGGAGATAATATTAGTCTCAACAGTTGCCCTGAGGATTCAGTCAGATAAGGCACAAAAGGCACTTAACAGTGTCAAACACATGGTAAGCACTTAAAAAGTGATTATTACTATCATCTGCATCATCATATCATCAGAAATAATGAGGATGAAATAATTGTATCAATAAAGTATCACTGATAATTCATATCAGTAATGTTTAATATCACTAATAATAATTTTAGAAGACTCTGTGCCAGGCATGCTTCTGAGCTCTACTTAAGGACATCTCCCCAGGAGCTCTCATAGGTAGGATGATAGTTCCCGTTTTACAGATAAAGTAACTGAGGTTCACAGAGGCTAATAGTATTCATGGTGATATGATTAGGAAGAGGTAGGGCAGGTCTTTTCCTCTGCGCCCCCCTCCCGAGCCCCAGCTCCTAAAATTACACACTATGTTTCTTGCAGTAACACAGAATTGCAGCTCACATCAGCGTTTCCTTAGGAACAGAGTGATTGGACAGGTTATAAATGCCAGCACCCCATCCGGCTTCATCCTGTGCAGCAGGGGGAAAGCAGGCTCACTGTTCTGAGAGCACCAGCCTTCGTCTACATTGTGTATAAATCACCAAGTGAACAAATGACCCAATTATAAAGGTTGGCTGCTGTGCCCGATTGGAGCTTCCTGTAGCGCTTAACTGTAAGTCTCTTTGAGGACCGATGCTATTCCTTTTGCAAAAGACTCAGCAGAGATCTGCTGTGGGGTAGCTGTCTGTGCTGTGGCTGACCTGGGCTGCAGATAATGAGGGAATTTATATTTTCAGAATTATGATGTTGCATTTAGGGGGTTAGACTATGGAAGAATGGGGGAGTTGAAATGTTTTTCTTGCAATGATTAATTTTAGGCCTGTTGAAAAAAACCGCACACTGCAAATCCCATTTGCAGAGATTTTTCAACAACCTCTCATTGCATTTTGAATCACAATGTAACATTTTCAGGAAACAGTTTTGACATGGCATATTTTAGAGTCCCTAAACAGGGAACCAATTATGCATCTATTTAGCATTAAGGGTATCTCTGATTACCTGAAAATGTTTCAATGGAAGTCATATATTTAGTCCCAGCTTTTACCCCATGTGAAAAGTTCCCTAGAATTTCCTTCTTTCTACTTTGGAATGTAGATTACCTAACCACTTCTCTGGAGTTCCTGCAATGGAATAGGTAACCCACAAAAGTTTGTCGTTTAATATTTGTTTCCTACTTGTCATTACTTTATCTTAACAGCTGGTGTAGGTTATCATGATCAACCATGCTATCCTGGATAATACCTTCCTTCCAATTTAGTAGCATACTACCTACAGCTTATCCCCCCACTCACACAGACTGTATTGAGGGACTGGGTTTACCAGGGTCAGCTCCCTTATGAGCTCCCATACAAGGGATCCAGTCTTCTGCATCTTATATTTCTGGCATCTGGGCATGAGGCAAATAAATTCTTAAATTCTTTGGCCCATCATGCTGCACTTCCATTCAGAGTGGGTGCCCCTGCAAGCGACCCTGGAATATTGCCAAGTGACTTGGAAGTGTACTCAGCACAAAACTAAATGTCTCTTCATACCACTCCATCAATTCCATTTAGTGAAGACTAATAGATCATGCATGCTGTAAGTGCTTTAACTAAGGCAGCAAAAAAGATGATTTTTACGTTTGAGGGCACCTATATCGCCCATATCCTCCTGCTGCTGGTGCAAATAATGGCGGTGAAGAGCCCTGCACTGAACATCAAGGCCCCACAGTGAACATCGAGGAACTCTGTGGATGTAACACTTTTAACCTCACTTGCCTAAGATCCTGAAAATGAATCCTTTCATTAGATCCACATGATTCCAAATAGAGCAAAGATAAATTTTTATATGTAAACATACTAGAATTATATAATTATGCAGAGATTGTCTCAACTCATTTCATTTCATATCCTTAGCCACAATTGAGATGGATGTTTCTAGTTCCATGTTGTTTGACCAACTATAATTACCCCTTTACCTCTTCTTTGTATCCTATGGGTGCCATATACATGTAACATAAACAAGGCTGCATCCATTTTTATCTCCTTTCTTCATAGTTGTTTGTTCATAGATACTATGATAAACTAGAGAGCCTTTGAAATACTTAGTTTTCTTTCTTTCTTGGAAATTGTACAAAATATCAAATTCCTTGAGTAAGTTTGTCTTATTAACTATGTATCATGGTGGTGGTGGTGGTGGTGTGTGTCTCTCCATTGGTTAAAAAACCTCTGCTCCTGGGCCTCCTCGGTGGCGCAGCAGTTGAGCGCTGGGCTACGAAGCTGCCCGCAGCCTCTGCAGCACTGGTTCGATCCCCGGCCGCTGGGCGAGGGTCCCACATGGTGCGCAGACCTCTTCTGCTGCCCGCTGCTCCCCTCAGCACTGTATCCTCAGTCTGCCTGTTCTTCTCCCGCTCTGGCTCTGGTAAATTCTCTCACCCTCCTGCACTTCTCACTGTACCTAGTGCTTGTATAAATAAATAAAATCTTAAAAAAAAAAATCTTCTCCTTAAAAGTACTAAGTTCAACAAACTGTGTACTTTTAAATAAGCACATATATTACTGGAGATTTTCCAATAAATCTGTCTTAACTAAGGAATAATCATAGTTGAGATCTTTTCATTCAATGAATGGTGATTTTATTTGTTCAAAGACTCAGTGGAATTTAGGCCAAGAAATCAGGCACATGGTTGGTGAACATGCCCTACCTATTCATCTGGGAATTTTGCATCTCTTTAAAAATTTGTAAAATTCAATTAACCACCTTTGCCACCTAAAGACAGACATTTGGCTGAGATAGCTTTGCTTCAGGGTGTGAAGAAAGTTGTCAGTAACTAAGAGATACATCAACTGTTCTTTGAGAGTTGTAGGAAAAAAAAAGCAAACACAAACTGAAGTTATATTGATTTCATAGACGTTATTGTAACACCATCATAACTTTCATTCAGATTTTCCTGCTTATTCTTTTATTTGTTTGTTGGTTTGTTTGTGGGACCCTCGCTGGCGGCCGGGGAATGAACCCGCGCTGCAGAGGCTGCAGGCAGTCTCGCAGCCCAGCGCTCAACCGATGTGCCACCAGGGGAGGCCCTAGATTTTCCTGCTTGTTAGGGCACATGCCAAGGGGAAAACATTTTTGATCCCGGAGGAAAAGAAAAAATTTATTTCTTTTTTCTTTGTTTCTTGTTTTTGATGATTATTTTTCAAAACTTATGAAGATAGAGAAAAGAATCAGTTTGACACTAGAGTCCAAAACTGAAAAATCAAATGAAACAACTGCTTCTTTGTTCTGAACATCAAATTATCAGTTATGTTTCTACCTTGTTCACAAAATTGAACACTTATGTTATTGTATGATGTTATCAGAGTGATTTTTCACTTTAATTTTAGAAAAGATCTAAAAGGATTTAAATGTGAGTCTCCTAAGATGGCATGGGGATGGATCCCTCAGTGCTTCTTGAAATCAGGATGTTGTAATTCATTTCAGGATGAGCAATTTGTGATACAGTGTCAAGTTTTCAGAACCCAGTGGATGAGACTTGACTTAGGGTAGAGGAATGGAAGGTAGAGAGCAATGGAACACCCATTGCTTTAAAGAAACTCATACATACACACACACACACACACACACACACACGTATATATATGAGCATATATATGTATGTATGCACACATGCATTCACACTATCTGTTTATCTCCTTGTTTTTTTGCCTATACAATCAAAATGGATGCAAACTGAAAATTTCAGGCTCTTAAAAAATTGTTAGTTTGTCACATCATGGTTAACACACCTTGACCTCAGACAAACCTGAGGTTAAGTACTGGTCTTACCAACCCCCAACTGAGTGACCTTGTCTTTCTACTTCTCTGAGCTTCTAATTTCTAATATATAAAACATCCTATAATATTCATATCAGTGATTAAATGAGATGGTACATGTAAAATATTTTGTGCAGCTACTTTCAGTATTGGCATTTATGTGTTACTGCCCATGCACATATTTACTGTCACCCAGCAGACTGACATTAGATGCCACGTTAAGCACTCATTTTGGTGTCCAATAGCACAATACTTTGTGTCCAAAAGATAATCTGCAATTATAAGTTGATGTTCTGTCATAGAAATGTCTGTTATTTTTGCCATCACTAACTTCAGATGTCATTCTCTTGGACTGTGTTATTCCAATTTAACTCATCAGTTTGCCCATCATGGTTGAATGACTGACCAGCACAGTGAAAAGAAATCAAATTTTTTCTCTGACTTCACTGCCTAACTTATGTCTGAAATGAGGGTAAGGGGGTAAGGGTAAGAGCAAATGCTGATCTCAAGTAGCCCTGCACATGCATAGCCTAGGTGGGGAGAATGTTATTTGTGTTTTAAAATGTACATCGTAAGGCCTCCCTGGTGGCACAGCGGGTTGAGTGCAGCGCTGTGAAGCTGTAGCAGCCTCTGCAGCATAGGTTCGTTTACAGCTAGCCAGGGAGATACCCACGTGGCACGGCAGACCTCTCCTGTCTTGCCCGATGCTCCCCTCAGCAGTGTATTTCGGTCCTTCTGCCTGTTCTGCTCGCAACTCTGTCTCTGGTGAATCCTCTCACACTCCCACACCTCTGGCCTGTACCCCAGTTCTTGTATAAATAAATAAATCTTTAAAAAAATGTACATTGTATAGCAATGAGTGTGATTCAGAGGCATTTAGCAAATATCGGTTTACTGACTTGTTAATGACTGGCATAGAAGGCATATTTGGCAGCTAAGTTTTAGCATAAAATATCATCACCTAATTATGTGAAAGCATTTTGAAATCAGGTGAATGAGACATATAGAAAGAAAAGCATATCGTCTCTGAGAGAGCCCTTAATATGCAATGGGGTAGACACATTATTTGCTAAGTGGATCTTCAGTGTCAAAAAATGGTTTAGGTCCAAGACTTGCAGTGGTTGTCAAGCAGAACCTTATCAAACCATAAGGGAAATATGTAGGGATGTTTTTAATTATTACATGACTCTGAACTGTTGGCAAGTGGTGAGCAAGTACCAGATGCCCTGAGCAGATATGAGGCCCGTGCTCTGAGTAATTGTCTCTCCTGCAGTGTCAGTGTAAGAGTTGAGAAGCACTTGAGTCTGGAGTAGAGCGCAAGAAGACCTACCATGTACCATACATTAGGTTACATCATGAATAATATTAAGGGGGTGGGTGGATGCCTGGATAAAAAGAGCCATATAAAAGATGATTTTAAAAAATCAGTTAAGAATGTCAAATTTTCTTGTGTTGGGATTCAGTCATTCCATGAATTCATACTGCTGGCTCTACTGGGAGGCCTTTCCTGAGTCTGGACCAGGAAAACTGGGCAATTTATTTTCTAGGACCAACAGAATCACAGTTCATAACCTTGTGCCCTTCTCCACCAAAGATCCCCGTGGGAGCTATTAGTCCTCTCTAGAATAAGACTTACTAACGTGTAAGATAAGTGGAGGCTTTCTTTCAAAGCTTGATCCTTAAACTGTCTGTGTGCCTTAGATACAGTTTCATTCTTCAGTAGAACTAATGAATTGGATGAGTGAGCCTGGACATTTTTCTGAGTGTTCAATACTTCAGACTGGGGAAAAATTGGTATTGGAGAAATCTTCATGCACAGATGTGGCCAATGTTCTTGGCCTCCCTCGTCCTCTGAGGCTATAGACATGAAATAAAATGGCCAAATTTACAAGAGGATTTATTTCTCCTCTGAACCACGACAGAACTCAACTGTCCCCCTAGAAATTGAAGTTGTCTAGGATAATAAATGAAAGTGTCATTAACACCCACTGAGGCCCATAGGAAGTTGTTCTGCCAAAAGAAACATCCATAAAAAAGCACAGTTGAAAAGAAAATGACAAGATTTGAAATTAAAGATCAAACAAGTAAGGAAGATCTTCATAGAAAATCCATCCAGAGAGAAAATACGAAGTAAAGCAAACAGTAACAATACAGCAGCATATGCACTATTGAAAAAGAATCAAACCTTTAACAAATCAGCAGGAACAGGTGCTCTCAAGGTGCTAGTCAGAAGGTGGTAGGAGGCCCCGGAGGGAGACTGCAGCACTTCAAACAGCAAACCCAGGCAAACAAACAAAACCTTGGCTTCATATTACCAAAACATACATAGTACTGCAGATTTCAAAAGTTCTTTGAAAGTCTCTTTGCAGAACTAGCTGGAAAAAATCCTAACAGCAAAAGTACAGCAAAAGTTCCCAAACAGAAAAAATATGCAAAGGTTTAGGAGGATGCCCAAAAGAAATCAATCCAAGCCCCACAGTGGGGATGGGGAGACTATGGATGAAGGTGTAAGATAGGAGTGATTCCAAGAAGGGGAAGAGAACCCGTATTACACGTTTAAGCTACTTTCCTTACATTGATAGAACACACTGAATTTTCACAGGATTCCTATAGTCACCTGAGAGTTGGTGGGCTCACTACTCTCATTAGCAAGTTACTACTTTTGAAGTGTCAACTTTCACCCAAGCTAAATACTTCTGCCTCTAAGATTGCAAAAGTAATATGGTATAATAATAATAAAAAAAAAAGTCCCTGATATTTTTTTTTCCAAGTGAATTTTGCTGCATGGCTGTGTGAAAATTAAGGGTCAAAGGGCCTTTCAATTCAGAGGCTGTCCTGCTTTCTCTGGGTATTCAAAAATGTAGTTAAAACAGGTATGTGTGCTCAGTGTGTGTCAGATACTGTACTAGACCTCTAGCATGTGTTGTTGCCCCAGTATCCACACTGGCTCTCAAGGTGGCACTGACTCAAGGTGGCTGTCAGGGTGGACCTTTTCCAGCACAAAGTCCCTGGCTCCTCTGCTAGTCAGTTTCTACACTCTGTCTCTATGATTTTCATTCTTTTTCTCTCCCTCCCTCTCTCTCTCCTTCTCTTCTTTCCTTCCCCTCTCCCTCACCTCCTTGGTGTCCTTTCTGTCTCTTCAAATATATGGAGAAGGCGATTCTAAGAATTGGGAGCAAAAGAAAACAATTCTGATCTTGGCACTAGATATGTTGTAGATTGGTCCCAACAGCAGGGCATCGGCAGGGTTGGCTCAGGGACTGCTGGGTGCCAGGCATGGGTGAGCCATCTTGTTTGCACTAGCAGGCCCTGTTAGAGCTAAGCTGAGGGAGAACTCTGCAAAGCAGGGATGACTCTTGTTAGCATCCCATCTGCTCTGTAGGAAAATCATATTGCACTTCCCAGAGGGTGGGCGTGAGGAAACCACATGAAGAGGAAAACTGCAGCTGTCCCCTTGCAGATGATGGGTGGCGGGTATTTTCCATGGTTGTCTCCACAGGAAGCTGGCAGAAAGCACCCAGTCTCTTGAGCATTCTACCCACCTCCAGAGCCTGGCGAAGTAGTTGCTCTACTTCCATGAGTGTTATTCATGTTTGTTTTCTCACATACCTTCTGACCACTTTTTCTCTGGCTTATTCCTTCTTCAGTCTCTTAAGAACTTCTTCCTTAGAACGTCTTCCTCAACCCATTTGATAATGTTTTCCCCTCGCTGCTCTGCTCTATAAATTCTTCTCCCATGCCTAAGATAGGAGCCCATGAGTATCTTGAGTCTGTACCTCTGACTTTGAATTCAGAATGTTTCCACATATGGACCCGACTTACCTTCCATAAGCATCATCTTCCTTTCCTTGCTTCTTTCTTGGTTAATGACTTTCATTCCAAGTCCCCAATTTGGGAAGATAAAACTATTGACTCCTCCCTTTCTTCATATATTCAGTTAGCCATAAAGATCTGTGGATTCCATCTTGTTTCTCTCACCTTCTTTTTTTCTCCCCTTTGCCCTGATTTATACACACTGCACCATTCTAAATTGGCCTTCCCTCATTCTCTGTATCACTACCAGGATCTTTCTAAAGCAAACACTTGTAAAGAACTAGTGGTAATTATGTGGGGCTATGAGGTCTTTGTGGCAACCCCTCACCTCAGCCATGGCAGGCTGGCACCAACAGGAAGTGAACAAATGAGCATCACCATCTTCTAAGGAAATATTCACATAACGAGTGGCAGGCCTGATTCGATCTGTGGAATAATTTAGTCAATCCTGTTCTAAAGCATGTAGACTCCTTTTCTCCTACCAGTTAGTAACTTCCCCTTGACTACTTTAGTCGATGTCAGTTCTGACTGTGGAGAAAAATCACCAGTAGTGGAGGCCACTATTCATTTATTGTGTCATTCCCTCATTTAGGGTGAAATATGCCTTGTGTCTTTTGCTACATAAATGGAATCATACCATAGAATGGGTGCTATCAAGGGTGTGCTTAAAATTTAGGGGACAGTCTGTCAGGATGCCAGGGTATGTTCATATTCTTAAAACTCCTCAGGTGATTCAAGTGAGCAGATGGCGCTCTGTGTGCAAAGGTGTACAGGCATGAGTGCACGGAGGCCCTAGGAACAGCACACACCATTAGTGGAGTAAGAATGTGGCCTGCTTGGGGCTAGTCTGCTGGAGAAGAGACTAAGTAAGTGGATTAGGACAAGATGCAGAACATTATATTTTATGGGCTAAAACATCTTATACAGTATACGATCCTTGGATAAGCTTCTTAGAATCACCCAGGAATGTTGCTAATGGGTCAAGTCCTAGGCATTTCTGCAGAGTCTATTAAGCCTCTGAGAGTGCAGCTCACTAACTGGCTGTCTTTGAACCAGTTCTCCAGGAGATGCTAGTGTTGGAAAGGTGTGGCTTTAGAGTCTAACATACATACTCTGGTGGAATTTCTTTTTCCCTTACTCTACCTTAGTAATTTGTTCATAATGTCCATACTTCTTGTTGTCTTTTTTATCACTATTTGTATACACAGGTGCCTCCCATACTAGCCTGTGTTTCTTCTTAAGGACAGAAGCTTGTCTGTGTAACTGAGTGTACCAGCTTACCTGCATCAAGCTGGCGGGAGTTGGCGCTTATGTGGCTGGCTGTGCAAGTTCTCAAAAGTGTTGGTCTATGGTGAAGGCATGTGAGGCACCCAGGAAATAAACTTCAAAGAAGCATTTTATTTTGAGTCCATGCAAATGCCAACCCTGTACCTGTGTGGCCCTGAGAGTGAGTGCCTCCCTAGGAATGAAGCACCTAAGGTCTTAGATTTTGTGCCCTGGATATTCACTTACCTGGAGTCATAGTACCTGCTGCTAAGAGTTCCCTCACAGAGGACAGATTCCTGATGAGCTGTTTGTACACATTTCCATAAAGGGTTCTTAACAGATGTCTCAAGGGTCAGCCAGAAAGGGAACTTGAAAGAGGGAAGTGGGCTGCAATGACACTAGCTTCTGAAGGACAGATGCCCCAGCAAAAGATGGTGGTGGAAACTAAGTGGCAATTAACTACATGCAATTCCTTCCATTCTTCCTTGCTGCTTTCCTTCCATCCATCTCTCTCTTCCCTCCCTCCCTTCCTTCCATTCATTCAACCAGTAAATGTTCCTTGAGTGACTATTATATACCAGGCATTCTTAATGTTGGAGTTGGAAAAATAAATAAAATGGAAAATAATCTTGTGGAAACAACACTGAAATGGGAGAAACAGGCAATAAATTAATTAAATAGGTAAATGGAAGGTATATTGGATGACCTGCACGGTGGTGGGGAGAAAATAAAGCAGAAAAGGAGGGCTGAGGATGCTGGGAAGGTTTAGAGGAGTGGATGGTGAAATTGGCCAGGAAATACCATAACCCAGACTTGTCTGATCCACTCTAAATTGTTTCTATTTTTAGCCTTTCTCTGCTTTCCCCATTTTCCGAGTCACGACCTGGGTATTTCTAAACATGAACAACACCATCTTTGCTACACCCTATAAAGTTGCTATGCCCAAATGTAATAGTCTATTATTGCCAAGTATGTTTTTCCTTCCCAGAGAAGTAAAACAGTACTTTTTCTGTGAAATCTCCTGATTTTAAAATATTGATGACTAATTGAATCAAAATGAAATCTGTGCATGACTCAGAAAATACATCTATAGGCTGGATGGCCGGCCTGTCACTGTCCTTTGAGTTAGAGTGTAGTAGTTCTAAAGATTCCTACAAAGCCTTCAGAAATCTAAATATAGAAGTATTTGGATAAAAGACAATAGCATCCCATATTTCCCATTAAATACATCTATTAAATTAAGACACTCATTCTGCTGTATGAGAAGCCAGATATCAGTGCCAGAGAGCTGTGGCCTGAATAATCTGTTTGCTGCACATGTCCATACACCCCTAACCCCAACAGAAGAGGCGATATTGTGCCAGAGAAGACAGTGACTTTATTGACACCACCTGTACATTAGTGACAGAGTTAGACTAAAATCCAGTCCCGTTTTGTATTCTTTCTTTTACTCCAGGCTGATTTGGTTACAAATGATGAAAGTAGAACCTAGGTTTTCAGTACATTTACAGTCAGTATATATATCCATCAACAGAAGAATGAGTAAATAAGTAAAGAAGCCTCCATTCTATTCCATTTGTGTAGCACAGAAACAAGGCAGATGACTATATACATAGTTGTGTGCGAATACATAGAACAATGTGTGAAGGAATGTGTGAGCCATGAGCCAGTCTGATAACATACTTTTGTGAAGGAGACCAGCCCCAGGGCAGGGTGGTTAAAGGGTGTTATAGTCTTGTCTCTATTTTTAAGTTTCACTATACCACTAATTTCGTTTGGAAAAAAAAATAATTTTTCAAGAAAAAGAAAATTAGTGAGCACTGGTAATGGTCTCAAGCATATTGTTTCCTATAAAATGACAGAAACACACTTGCTAGGATGAGGGTTTCTGGGATTTAATTTGGTCAAAACTAGGCAAGAACCTGAGGAAATCTGTATGTCACTTCAGTTTGTGTTACAGAAAGGAATTGAACTTCAGAGCATAATGCTTTCCACAGTTAAATGTGAACTGTGGGCTCAAGGCGACTAGCAGAATTCCCAAATCCAGAACCTGTAAGAAAAGAATGGTTTCCTGCTAACCCAGTAGGTCACAGTGTGAAGAGAAGTTGTATCTGATAGAAGATCTATGTTTAAACTATAAGATGCAGAAAGAAAAAAAAAATACAGCATATGAAACTGTTTCCACACCACTTCAAGTCAACAGAGACAATATTTTAAAAATAACTAGGAGAATTCTCCAGGATGTTTCTTTGTATCTATGTTCTTCTCCACATTACCATTTTTACTGACTCCCACACAAATGAGTTATAAAAAACGAAGCAGCCAGGGGCTCATCTCATATACTTGCTGATGAACTGTCCAGTTTCTTTCATCAGAAGCTCATAGGTGTAGATCTTTTTTGCTTTCTCCGGTGCATTTATTTTATGGTTTATTGAGGAAACATTGGTTTGCAACACTATATGTTTTAGAGGTATAGGTTCACAATTCCTCAAATGTATGTTGTTATACCACATTTTCCACCAAAGCCATTGTAGTCTATTAGGTGCTCTCTCCCAACTTTGCCCTCACAACCCACAATCCACTCCTTCAGCAACCTCAATTTTGCAGTCAGGGTTTTATTTTGCTTTTTTTTTTTCCTTTACATTCCCCATATGACATAGAAATTAAATTATCCAGCATACTTCTGACTTATTTAATTTATCATAACCCCCCCAGTTCCATCAGTGTCACAAAAAGATTTCATCTTTTTTTAATAGCTTAGTAGTATATCATTGTGTATATATACATCTTCTTTATCTACTCATTTGTCATTGGGCACATAGGTTGTTTCTAGTTTGGCTATTGTAAATAGTGTTGCAATGAATATAAGAGTACAACTATTATTGAAATTTTAATAAAATCATAAAGAACCTGAATAGCCAAAGCAATCCTGACAAAGAACAGGTGTATCATCTTTCCAGACATCAAATTACACTGCAAGACAATAGTGATCAAAACAGTATGGTATTGCAGTAATAATAGACACAGATCTATGAAATAGAATTGAGGGCCCAGAAATAAGGCCACACTTAGATGGATAGTTAATTTATGACATAGGAACCAAAAAACACAATGGGGGAAGGGAAATCCATTCAAATAAATGGTTCTTGGAAAACTGGGCAGCCACATGCAAAAAGAATAAAACTAGACCACTATCTCATACCATACACAAAAATTAATCCAAAATGGATCAAAGACTTGCATGTAAGACCCGAACTTATGGCATAGAAGAAAACATAGACAAAACATTTTTCAGCAATTGACATCAGCAATGTCTTTGGGAACTCGACTACAATAATAAACAGCAAATTAAAAAGCTTCTACACAGCAAAAGAAACTGTCATTAAAATGAGAAGATACACTACTGAATGAGAGACTATTTGCACATCATACATCCAAAATTCAAAAATCTACAAGGAACTCATACAACTGAACAATAGGAAAATAACCCAGTCAAAAGAATAGGCAAAAGAGCTAGATAGATGCTTTTTAAAAGAAGATCTCCAAAAGAGGTGTGGTCCTAGACCCCTTAATCATGTACAGTATTAGAAACCAGTCACCTCAATTTAATTATTTTAATAAAAAGATATACAAACTGCCAGCAGATATATGAAAAAAATACTCATCAGCACTTCTCAGTGAAATGCAAAGCAAAACCATAATGAGGTATCTCTTCACACCTGGGAGAGAAGCCCATGTCAAAAAGACCAGAAAAAAGTGCCTGTTTCGAGTACCCTCGTGCACTATTGGTGCGAATGTAAACCAGTTCAACCCCTAAGGAAAACAAAAATGGAGGTTTCTTAAAACATTGGAAGTAGATCTACCTTATGATCCAGCCGTTTCACTCCAAAGCATCTATGTATCCAAAGAACAGGAAAACACTAATTTGAAGGGCTATATGCACTCCTATGTTCATTGCAGCTCTAGTCACAGCACTATTCTGTTGTCTTCAACAAAAGCATACTGAAACCCATATTTTTGAGATTGACAGAAAGACTTTGAGAAGATCAGATTTCTTCCTCCTGGGCTATTATTTAGAGATATCTCACTGGAATGACTCACAGAGTCGAAGAGACAAAAACAGCCCCCCTTCCTTTGAATTTTTCAAAGGAAGCTGATTTTTTTTAGGAGCTGTCCTAGATAGATTCTTTCCACATATGAGCAGGCCTGAGAATTAACCCCACTTAGGAGCAGGCAGCCTTGTGTGTTTATGGTCTCAAGCTTGTGCGTGCTGTGTTCTCAGGAAGGCTAAGCAAGCCGGGTCTTGTGTTTGCAGCAGGTGCACTCGGGTGAGGGGAGGTAAGCTGAGCCATAATGAATGCTCCATGTCCTTAAAGCAGGGCAAAGTGTGGGAGATTGGTTTTTTTTTTTTTTTTGCTTTGAAGTTTTCTGTCTCCCTCTTTGGAGTGGATCAAAGGCCTCTTTTCTTTTTTCCTTTTCAGAATTCATCTAAACTCTCAGTCCATCTCCTTTTCCGTCACAAATCCCATACCCCCACCTCAGAATCCTAAGGTACGGCTGTCTCTGCTGTCTTCTCTATGGGTTTTCCTTCTCCCCTTTATTCCTCATCATTTCTGCCTCCCTTCCTCCTTCCTTCTCTGCCTCTCTCCTTCCCTCGTCTTTCTTTGCCTTTCTTGGAACCACCCAGAAGCTCTCAGCCTGGGTTTCTTGAAAATAGGTGCACTGGTTCTGTGAAAATGCTCTGCAGTCTCATTTTTTGCTAGTAAAACAAGAACTATTAGGTTTTTATCCTGGTGGGTTTTGTTGTTTGTTTTTTAAGGAGAGAGAAGTTTGGAGAGAAAACTGTTGTGAATAAAACTGATGGAAATGGCCTCAGGAGTTGCTTTGGAAGCTGACATGAATATGAAACAAATCTTTTCATTGCTTTTCAAAGGCTGAGGACAGTGTCTGGGACTATGCCTATTGTATCTCTAGAATTCATTTTTCTTCTGACACCAAATGCTTTCGTAACCACAGCATAGGAAACCACCCTAAAAATGCTCTCCTTGGCACCGCTGAGAGCCCTGCACACCTGTTTGTTGGGCAGAACAAAGAGGCCCGGCTTGTAGTCTTACAAATGAGGTTCTGTTGCCAGCTGAGTCTCCCCAGGCCCCATGCACAACCCCTCTGGGGTAGCAAACCTGCAAATAGGTGCCCTAGCAACACACACAACCGTTGGCATTAAATTAAAATCTTAACGCCTAAGGCAAATAGTATTTAGAAAACAGAAGATCTTATAGATGATAATGTAGACAATTAATGCAAAAACACCATCTGCTAAACCTCAGATCTACAAAGATGCTGGGTCTGCAGAGAGCACTGGCTCTTGTGGGGCTGTCTCCATCTGCTCTGCCTGTCCCAGGAATCGTTCTCACTGAACAAAGGGTCACGCTGTCCAGTCCCTGTGAGTCCATTCCACTTCTTGAACAAGGTGCTATTTGAGAGACCTTCTGTCCCACCCCAGTTTTCTCACTTGAATTCCTTTCATCTCATCTAGGGTATGTTGATTTTTTTAAGGATCTCCAGCATATTCCTTTAGCAAACATTTCCGGATCATAAGACAATTATTTTTGAAGGGGATTAAATTTGAACAAGGGGCAATTTGATCTTAAGCAGGGAATATAGTTCAGGAGAGGGGGTAAGAAAAGTTCAAAGAGAACAAACTTGACATCTTAAAAGGGCACAAGGAACACGCTCTTCTCACGTGGTGTGTTAGGATGGCACTTCATGATGCTGCTCCTACCTTAGAGTTCTGTGCTCATGCTCCCTTAGCTCCTATTACTGAAAAAACACATGCACTTTGATCATCCCCTCTGGCTCTTGTTCCCACATGAGCATGACACCCAGATTCTCCATGACAGCTTTCTCAGGACCTGAGACATTATCTGGAATGTTCCTTCTGCCCTTTCAAATCACACCAAGGAAGGAACTCACATTATTATAAACCTAAGTCTATGAAATCTAATATTATTATTACTTAAATATTTAATGAAGGCAAAATAACTAAATCAAATAAGCAAGAGAGTATTGAGGACAACACTATAATAACCACCAAGTCTTCACCATGTGCCACATGCCACACTCCTGTCTCCATGTGCATTATCTCTGTAGTCATCCCAGCAAGCCCAGGAGCTCGACATCACTATCCCCATTTCACACACGAGGAAATTGAAGCACATCAGGATTAGCTGACTTGCCCACAGAATCGAAGTTGTTCAGTTTATGGCCAAGTCTTTGCTGTCAATCTGCATGAAACAGTCCCAGGTCCAGGGCCCACACGGTGCACAGGCTTTTGAAGTCTATTTTTTTTTAAAGATTATTTATACAAGAACTGGGATACAGGCCAGAAGTGCGGAAGGATAAGAGGATTCACCAGAGACAGCGTGGGGAACAGAACAGGCAGATATACTGAAATACACTGCAGAGGGGAGCAGTGGGCAGGACAGGAGAGGTCTGCCGCACCATGTGGGAATCTCCCTGGCCAGCCGGGAATCAAACCCGCACTGCAGAGGCTATGGACAGCTTCACAGTGCTGCACTCAACCACCTGCACCACCAGGGAGGCCCATCCTTTGCAGTCTTTGTTTAGCAAGACATGCCCAGTGAGTAAGTGGGTTCTCCTTCCTGAGAACAACTAAAAATGGCCAATTGTTTTTAATTATGCTTTGAGAGGATTACATGCTTTTACTTGGAGTCCGCTTTCTTTACTATTTCTGCTGGGCTCAGGCTGATATTTTAGGAAGTTATTTCCCCTTTCCATCCATGATGACCTATTCTGCAGCCCCTGACCAAGGCTGAAGTTAAGCAGACAGGAGCTCTTCCCCAGGCTCTCAGCAAAGCATGTGACAGATGTAGACATAATTAGGAACAGGACTTCTCCTGCTTTCCATAGCCCCAACATTTCTCTAAAGCAGATTAAATACAATGATCCAATGACACACTGTGCACAGTACCCACACATGCTGTCCAAAAAACTGCACCAATTTCTATTCATAGTCCTGCCCTAACCTCATGAACAAGAGCCCCTACTCATGGCTGTTGAGCGACTTGCTCCTTTATTCCATGACATGATCACCTTAACTTTTTATTTATTCTCCTGCCACTACAGTATCCTTTGTAAGATCTAGATGATCATTAAAGACTCAGCAACGGGAACTGAAAAAAGAAAAGGTGATTTTCAATAAAACAAAGTCCAACAGGAAATGGTTTCTAGACTGGGAGGGACTCCATTTCCAAGCTCCCAACAAAGATGGGGTGCTTTAAGAATCAGATGGATAAGTAGGGGAGAGATATTGTTTTGGGACCTGTGTGACCTAGGACCTGAGCAGTGGCAGGGCGGAGGTATAGTATGTCCTCTACTCCTGTTTACAAAGGGCCTCAAATTTTGAGTTTTGATGTTAATTCCAAATGAATTGTCACATGTTCCAGGTGAGCTAAAGCATTCACTTGTTAAATGCAGACATGGCTAGCATATAACAAAAAAATGTTTTGTACCAATATTCCTTCATTTTATTAAATATCAAGACTCAAATTGACCATGGGAAGGTACCTCTCAGGGCAGGGCCTCTCAGACACGCCGGGGGCTTGTCTTTCTAACCACAACTGTATATGCTCTCATGTGGGCCAACACCAAGCTGTTGGTCATCATTTGTTTCTTTCAGATGTTTGTAAATTTCTGGCCAGCTTGTCTGAAATGTGCAACAGACATTGGACATTTTCCAACCAGTCTGAAGTTGTTTGATCTCAGTTTTACTCTAAAACTGTGAAGGCTCTCTTGAAATAATAGCAGCACATCTTTTTTTTTCCCCTCAAACCCTCATTTCATTTTCAAAGGACAGCAGATTTCTCTTCACTGGTAATTCTCTATCTTCTCTATCTATACTCAGTGCTGTGGGTGAGATTGTGTAAATGTATATACACATATATATGTGTGGCTGTGTATTTGTACATAGATATAAACACATACATACATACACGTACATATATTTCTTCTATTTGACATGAAGAGCAGTAAGATGAATCTGTCCTCTTTTTAGTATTTCTTGTCAGAGACAGTTCTGACTTCAGATCATTCATAAGCACACCAGCCCATAAATTTGGTATCTCCTAGCATTCAACACCCTGCTCCCAAACACAAAACCACACCTTACTTTTTAAACTCTTGCATCACAACTCTATAGCATACCAGGACAGTTGTTTATGCAGCTGTTGAACAGCCTCTCTGTGCAGGTACTGCACCAGGAGCTAGTAATACAATTGTGTGCAAAGCATATATGTAGGTCCCTGCCTTTTGATGTTTACATTTTCATAGAAAGACAGGGTTTCCCCCAAAAAAACTCATACAGGTAAATAAGAATATCTATGATATTGCAAAAGGATCAACGAAAATCTTGATCATATGAAATTCTTGACAACCCTCCCAGCTAATTCTTAATTCTTTAAGCACAAAAATCAACCTTCCTGTTCCAAAGAGTACCTCCAAATTCTTGCTCTATCCTCTCTCAAAAATCCATGAATTTGGATCCCACACTTATTATTAACTAAGGGTTCCAAGAATTATTTTTCTCTTCACGCCTTATGCTTTCTGGGAGCACGCTGACTCGCCTTCTTAAGTTGGCAGAGAAGCATGCGGGCTAAGTCTTCATGCAAACCTTATCGAGAGCCAGAAGCCACACATTTCCAAAGAGTAAATATGCAGCCGGTGTCGTGGGCCTGAGATGCAGAACCGTGTGAAAGTGTTAAAATAAAATAAGGCTGACAGTGCCACTTCATCAGAAACAGGCAGTGAATTAGATGTTATGAAATGCTTATAAGCCTAGGGAGTAAGGTGCTCAAAGACAATTACCAACTAAACATTTCATTAATGAAATAATGATTAATTATAATTACTAATTAAAATGCAGGATTATGCTGTTGGTTTTGAGCATTAACAGGAGTAATGACATTACCATTTTTAATGGAATTCCAGGAACGAAAATTATAACAACTTACAGAAAAGATATGGTGTGCAAGTGTGATTAGGAGTTATTGTTAAACCCAGGGGCACGGAATTTTCCCTGCTGGTGAACTTAAGTTAAGTAAGTTTAATGCGGTGTAATTTAATTACTAAGCATAGTTTTCTTCTCAGCGGGAAGAGATACCAGGTTTATGCTCTACAGAACAAAAAGGAGAATGTAAATAGCTATGGGTAATGATTGGCTACTAGCAGGAAAAATCATAGAACATGCTGCCATCTTTTGCATAATATTTAAAGGTAGAAGCATCCTAGCTCACTTGTAAATTTTATTTAATTAATGCTTAGAGTAACAACAAGGTAGCCCATATAGAGAGTGCTGTCAAGTGTTTCAGGAAAGTGAATTTCCATAGAAGGAGGTCTCCGCTGAATAATTAATGTATGGGCGTTTTCATAAATGTCAGATTCCCACAGGAAGCAGGAACTTGACCCTCAGTAATAAACCACTTAGGATTCATTAAATATAAGCATCGTTCTTAAACTGTTTGCCATGGCATGTGAGCTCATCCATAATGCAGTATGTCGGTCTGAGCTGCAGCATAAAAGAAGGCTTGGTTTTCTGGTGGCTGGAATTACCCTGAATGTGTCCACTGCTTTCAGCCTGCCTCCACTATAGGTCATCCAGGTGAGAGATTAAGAAACCACTTGTTTGGCCCTTGCTTGGTTAAGTGTAAGTAGGGGTGTAGACCCTATTGAGAACTTTATCGGGATGCCTCAGTCTCAGCATGACTGATCTTTAGGACCAGATAATTCTTTGTTATGGAGGGTTATGCTGTGTGACATTGGATATTTAGCATCATCCCTGGCCTCCAGTTAGATGCTGGTGGCAACTGCCACCTCTCCCCCCAAGTTATGACAATAAACATATATCCAGACATGGCCAAAGGTCTCCTGGAGAAAGGCTCACCCTGAGAAGAACTGTGGTTCTACAGTTTATAGAGCTTACTGGACAAAGCTCCCCACTGACCTGGGTCCAAGAGACCGTAGCACCCACAGTCCCCTGGTCACTTTTACATTCACAGCCATCCATAGGACCAAATGTGTCTTGGCTCTTAAATAGTATCAAATGCCCCTATTGGCCCCACTGCATTCGTCACAGCAGCAGTGATTGTGCCATTAACATGAGGACCATTCACTCTGGTGCCCCTGGCTGCCTTGTGAGCCCCTTCATGCAGAAATGACTGTTCTGTTTCCCTGGTGCTGGGAGCAACCCCCACTGTGCTTCTGGATGTATAGGGGGGCTAGTAAATCACCAAGTTGTTTTCCTTTTCTCCCCCAGGAGTAATAAAGAGAGAGTAGGGGAGAAACAAATGAGCTCACCCATAGAAGATTTTTCTCAAACTGTTTCTAAAGTCTGAAAACAAATCACAGATGCTGCTTTCTTTTAATAGAATATAGATTTGATTTCTTGATTTAAAAAACATACTTTTAATTTGTATAGGCATGCAGGATGCCCACACACTGACTAAAAAAGGAAACTTGAATCTATTTGGAGAATCGCTTTGTCTACACAAAAGCAGAAACTGATTTGACTAATGAGATTTTTCCTATTTGATTTTTATTTAAACCAAAATGAGCAGTTATTTCTTGGCACCCCACAGTCATTGCCTCTGTGTTCTGCTAAAATAAAGAGGAGTTGATGCGCTCAGCGCAGACATGTCTCTGGGTGACACTGTGAAGAAAAGCGTCCTGGAGATTGCGTCCAATAACATAGTTAACTGGACTCAGCACACTTCACAGCGAGAGGCTGAACCTGCTCTGCTAGTTACTGGAGACCCAAAAGGTTCCGATTTTATCTGGTGACAATTCCACTTTTGCCTGTCGGTAACTCACACCCTGGCTTGAAAGCAGGCCGTTGCAAGTAACGGTTTCCCTCCAGTATTCCACTTTAACAGACATATTTTAAATGAACCAACCAAAGGAACCAGCAAGTGAAAAGTCTCTGTGGCTCAAAAACCTCAGTAAATCTTATTAATTCAGAGAGTAGAAGGCTTACATGTGCTAATTACCCAAACTACTAATTAGCTTTAATTATAAGCTTGGAAGGAAGTTGAAGTGTGTTGCGTTTGATAGTGCTGTTGACCTTTTCCTTTTCGGTGTACTTTGGGGGAAGGGTGTGGAGAAGCAGAAAAGAGGTGTTAGAAAATTCATCAGAGAGCAATTAATTTAGGCCTACTGCTGAATATGCTATGAATTAATACACCGATGCATATCAGGACATAAAGGTATTTTAATAGAGCCTTACCAAAGAGTGCCCCAGCCAGTCAAGAAAATATACTCATTTGATAATTTACTTCTTAGCTTGTCACTGTTGTTAACCAAGGGACAGGTTGATTCCAGCCAGATGGATATGGATGACTTCCTTAGTAAATTGTCAATAAGACGGGGTTGGCTTCGACTGATTTCAGAGAGTCGCTGAGAGGAGCTATGCTGGTAGACACTGGGTGAGCGGCTCACAGAGACCTGTCTCTTCCTGTAGTCTGTTGCTACTTTCTCTATCAACCACTCCCCTCAGTCTTCATTTTTTACTTTCTCTGAGCCCCTGCAGTCAGAAACCTTTGACCTGGCTAAGATCCCCTGTGCAATTTTCTTATGGCAAAACAGCTTTGCATCCATTATCCCCATTAGCACTAATGATGATGGCTTTTAGGAACGACCAAAGTAGCATCCCAGGCCCCAGACTAATGGACCCTTCCTCAGTCCCCAGGAGCTGTTTGACTAGCAATTCAACATCTATTAGGTTTGCCTGCTATAGCTTCTAAACCCTGCATCTCCTTCTCCTCTAGATTTGAAGATTCTTTGACTTGACTCTAATTTCTCAAAACTGATGTGTCTCTTAGTAACCACCAGAGGGATCCCATATAATGTGATAAAAATTATAATCAACATGGAAGAGCCACAACTCAGCCAGCATGTCCTTTTCTTTGAGACACAGGATCCCTCTCTCTGGAAAATGAGGAAGGCGAACAAAGGATGAGCAGTGTAGGAGAGGCCTCTGCTCGCTGCTTAAGCAGAAGGATCTCCAAAGAGGAAGGGGCAAGTCTAAAGATAAAGGGATCTGAGAGCTGAGCTTTCTTGTCATTTGGAAAAAAAAACAAAACAGTCCACAAATTAAAAAACCCTTGCCAAAAGAAAGAAAGCACTTTTTGAGTCAGTGGCAGTAGATGCTACTTGTTTCTGAACTTGTGTTCGAAGTTAAACTTCAGATACAGTAAAATTTCATTATAAGGGCTAAAGTATTTACCATTTTTTTAAATTGGTTTGTACAATTGTATCAAAGAGGGAAACAAGAGTGCTCTATATATCTGTTTGCTAGAGCTCCTGTAACAAATTACCACAAGCTGAGTGTTTTGAAACAACATAAATTTACTGTCTTTCAGTTTTGGAGGTTAGAAGTTGAAAAGCAAGGTGTTAGCAGGGCCGCGCTCCCTCTGAGGGCTCTGGGGAAGGAAGAATTCTTCCTTTCTCCTTCGTAGCTCCTGGTGTTTGCTGGCAATCCATGGGGTTCCTTGGCTTTTGGATTCATCACTCCGATTTCTGACTGTGTCTTAACATAGTTTGCTTTCTTCGGTGGGTGTCTGTGTGTCTCTAGACTCCCTCTCCTTATGAAAACATGATCATCAGATCAGGCCCATCCTGACCCAGCATCACCTCATCTGCACTAATAACATCTCCCAAAACTCTGTTTCCAAATAAAGTCACACTTCACGTTTGAATTTCTGGATGACACTGTGCAATGTAGTACACATTCTTGAACTATTTTTTAAAAGCATTTTTCAACTTTCAGTCCTAGATACAAAGCAGAGCTGAAATTCTTGTTCTAATATGATTTCTAGGTCATGGGATGAAATCCATTATCACTACCTAGAAAATGATATTTATGTGATCCCCTTCGATTTCGCCCCTGATTTTTTTTTTAATCTAGCTTCTCAAACTTATCGCCTCTCCTCTAAGCTGTTGTAAGGCTTGTGTCAGAGTGTTTGCAGTGGCTTTTGTGCATGAGCATCTGTTGCAGGAAGCACCAATAGGGAGTGTTGCTACTCTATAGTCGCTTTGTAATTTTATTGCCCTCAACTATCAGGTTTTATAGATTATCCCTGAGTTTACTGGCTCACATCACTGTAGCTACAGCTCAGAGGATCCCTGCTCTTCATATCTGCCTGGCTGCACTAATGACCAGCATGAGCCCCAGACCACCTCAGCAGATACCTGTACTTGAGGTCAGATATGCCCTGGTGGGAAGAAGATTTTCTTTGGTGTGTCCAGCAAGTTGGCAAACAAGTCTCAACAGAACAGGATTGGGAGAAGAAAGTCAAGAGGGAATCAGTAGGAAGGGCAAGTGTGCAGGATCTGAGGCTTAGCATTCCATAAAGTATGGCCACACAGGGCAGAGCAGCGGTGCTGACGAGGGAGGGCCTCAGGAGGCGGGTCCCTGAGCCAGAAGGCTGTCCTCCCAGCCCACTCTTGTGCCCACCACTCAGACTTCTAGGCCTGACCTGGATTCAAGTATCATGAAACTCATCACCAGCTCCCTTTTAAAGCATACTGCTCTGCAGTTTTGAGTTTGTTATAAAAACATCTGCTTCCCCAGAAAGTAAAGGCCACTTATTGTGATTCGATTCCTATGAAATAACCCCAACAGGCAAGTAAAATAGATGGAGAAAGCAGCTTAGTGGTTGCTATGGACTGGAGAGAGGGCACGTGGGCACAGTTTCCTTTGGGGGTAATGAAAATGTTCTGGAATCTATCTAGTTTAGTGGATGTACTGAATACCACTGAATTGTGTACTTTAAAATGACTAAAGTGAATTTCATGTCATGTGTTATCCACAACACAAAATGGGTGTCCTTCTCATCCACTCACTGCTCTTCATCTGCCCCATGAAACCAAACTGAAGTCTAAGTCCTCTCTCAGGGAGACTCCATTTCAGTTTCTTTTTTCTCCCACATCTACAGGCACCACCTGGCACCTACTCCTCTGATCATCCTGTCTTTCAAATGTTCATTCATCTTTGAAATCCCATATCCAGGGTACCTTCCACTTGATGTTTTCCCATTTTTTCTGTTGTCTTTCTAAAATGGCAATACACAGAGTGGGGTGCTGTGGCTGTGGACTGTGGCCAGCACAGGTGATGGTGGAATAATCACCTACTTTGACCTGGAGTTAGGAGCCCTGGATCCCAGCCTGGGTCATGACACTTAATTCACTGTGCAACGTTAACAAAGCTATTCAGGCCCCCTGGGCCTCTTTCTTCACCTAGAAAATGAAAAACAATAGGTTCTCTTTAAAGTCTTTTCTAAATTTCCAACTTCATATCCCACTGCCTTGCTCTGAGCCATATTCCAGTGGATGGCATCTGAACGTGTGTTCCTGTGTAGCAAGGATGCTGTACTACTGCTTCCTCCCAGGCCAAGCTCACTAAGACAGTGCATTTTTCTCACAAGTGTTACGACTTAGATCTTTACCCATTCTGCCCAAAGGTATGATATGGAATTGGGAGGCCAAATAAAAGATTCACTGAGACTGAGTAAATCTTATCTAATTAAATGTAGTACAACGTTCCAAAATTCAATTATAGATGTTCATTGCAATATCTAACCTATTTGTAATCTCCCCATTTTTCTGGGATTTAGAATCTGTGGGTATCCTCAAGCAAGTTCCTGAGTAGGGTTCTGGGAAGGAGGGGGTCACAGCTAGAGCCCATGATCACCCAGTTTGCTTGGAGACTTCCTTTCTGGTCTTTTTCCCAGCACCAGAGGTATGGCAGTGGCCTTGTTTATGATTGCTCTTTTCTAGAACCGAGTCTGGACAAATAGTAGAGGAAGGAAGTCATGTGATTTTCTGAGGGTCCTTCCCTCTATCTAGAGGTGGGGGTGCTCTGCTTTGGTGCTCGAAGTTTGATTTTGTTATTGTTCACCTCGGTGGTGATTTGGGTCTAGTCACTGAAGGACATCCCCACATTCTATCGTTGCATCAGTCCTGTCAGCTGGGGATATGTATCATTTGTTAATCTGCAATAAGTGAGCTGAGGCAATGACTGTGGATAATGAGACACAAGTGGGTAGAAAGTCACATTGGTTGGAATCTAGAAATTACATCTTTAAGGTTTGATGTTGCCATGACCAGTCTAACTGTAGAAATCAGATGGAACGGTGGAAAGAACACACAGTTTGCAAGTCTAAGAGCAGGACTAGGTTTCCTCCTTTTACTAGCCAGCCAAGTTTTTGCTTCACTTTTTCAGCTGCCTTATTTGTAAAATGGCAGCTCTTCAGGCTTAAATGAGGCTTGACTGTGTACTGACTCAGTAGTGGCCTGGCACTCTTCACATAGCGCTTCCTTGCCACTCTTCTTTGGTTGATTTCAAGGATCATGTGAGATAATCTCTATGACAATGTGTCCTATAAAACATTAAATGTGTTATCTGCTGAAGTGTTGAGGTGTGTCATGGTGAAAAGAACAAAGAGATTGGGGTGGTGGGAGGAGAGGACAGATGATTACAAGGAAAGTTGAAGTTATTATATGGTCTTGGACAGGCCTTCCTCACTTTGCATCTCCCTGTGTCATCATCGAAGTGAGTTGCATTAAATCTCCTTTAATATTCTTGTTGGAAATAGGAAAGTTGGGGGTCAGAATCACTCAAACAAGTGGCACAGTGCTTGACCAGACTTCATCTCTCTCTTTGCAAGTTCTGAAAAGATAAATGCCCACAGGCAAGAAACTTTGATTCTGTGCCCCGTGCAGTCTCCTGCTGCTCTCAGCTAGACAGACACCCTTTCTTCCACTAAAGACAGACCCAAACACAGCACTAAGCACAGCCCCCCTTGCTCTGCTTCTCCTATGCCGACACCAGACTCTTAAGGCTAGATCACCCCAATAACAGATAGTCCAGTCCTGGAAATACCCACACACCAACCTAGGATAAAGAATTGAGTGGTTTTCCCAAAACCTACAGCACAGTTGACCTGTGCCATTCACTCCACCTTTTCAAGGCTTGGGGGTGGGGGGAGTCATCAGCCTTGGTGGTTCCTGGAAGAAGGGGCAAGCAAGGAGGAGCTCAGCAAACCCCAGGTAGCAGTGCCTTGTTCCTCAAGGGAACATGTGAGATAAAGAGACAGATATTGACCCTAAAAGGTTATGATGCAGGAAATATGTGGCCCATTAAATTTCTTCAGATGTGACCTACCCACAGCAGCCCCTGTCTGAATTTCAATGTAGGAATGCCAGGAGAAGCTGTGGGTCTTTCTGGTGGATTCTGTCATTTCCTACTCCAGAGAACTAGAGACCAAGGATACATTGTGATTTCATAGTAGTTCTGGGAGATGTTTTCAAGGCCCTTCTCTGCTCAGGGACACAGATTATTTTATGAAGAAAGCCACACCAATGAGTCTGATACCACACTGCTGCTAGAAAATGCTTGACGGCCTTGCCCTCACAATCGGTCTGTGTATATCTATCACTACGCAGAATCTGTGTGCCCCCTGGAGTGTCGAATTTCTTGCGCCTCCTTTCATTGTGATATTCTACTTTAAAAAAAAAGTCTTTCTTTGAGATGTCTCTTGCTGAAGCAAATAGGGAGTAATTTCGTGGCAGATTCCCTGAGGCTATTTTGTTCAGGCGTGGTTGTCCAAGGCAACCAATAATAAGAAACTTGGGGAACAAAGTCCCTTTGTTTTGTTGGGTCACCTTTGATAGCTTATAAAGCTCAAGAACTATACTTAGCAGGACTCCAAGTGACTTTGTTAAGTGATGAGTGAGAAAAGTCTGACATCCTTGCACCTTTGGTCATATGCAAAGTATTTTCTTAAACTTCCTGCATCCACATAGCCTCACTTTCTAATGGCAATTGTGCTGCTGCCAGATCACATTCGGGGTTTGTTAATGCACAGGCACCAGCCCAAGGCCACTCATCATCGATGCAGGCTGCACAGCTCACCCAGACGAGGGCATCACTAATGAGTAGCGCGGAATGACATTAAAGGAGAAGCCTGGCCTGGCTCCGCACTTACCTTAAAGTCCTCACTCTTTAGTTTTCTTTGTCTCTACAAAATGGAAAAGATTTATCTCATTCCCAGCTATCAATTGGGGAGACTATCTAAGCCACTGGAGTCTAATTCAGATAATTAATGTATTGAGTTTTCAATTTAATGAGTGGGAGGGAAGCCTGCGTGTTTTGGTAGCTTTTAAATGTAGCAGAAACTCAAATGTTGGGTTTCAGGATTAAAGTTTATTATCACTCAACTAATATTCATCTAGTGCCTACTACACAGTGAGCCATGCAGCTAGTCTGGAGGGGGCAGAGGATGGCAAAGGGCCTGTGTGGCACCCAGCACAAGGAGGGCGCAATTTAGTACAGTAGGTACAATACAGATCCGTATTATTACAGTTCAAAGTAGAAAGTGTTTTTGCTTTTCTGTGTTTTTTTTTTTTTTTCCAGTAGGCTGTAATTTCAGAGGAGTGAGATTCTTTTGAATCTATTCTTGCTTTTCCCTCTCTTTTCACTGTTTCTAATTCAGATCTCCATTTTCTCCCCCTGGGATTGTAATGGTGACCTAACTATTGGGGCTCCTTCAGCATCTACTGTGCTGAGCAGTGGGAGGGAGGGAACACCAGACTTACAGCAGGTTTGTGTCTAAGTGATAGGCAGAGATAAAGTCCCTCCAAAATACAATATATAGCAAACTAAATTCCATTTATGCATGCATGTGCACAGGAGCCAGGCGATAGCAATGAGTGAAGAGAAATGAGCCAAGAATAAGGAGTTAAAAGGAGACTCGATAACTTGAGTGAACACTCAGGGTAATGGTTACTGAGCTACAATTAATTATTGCCAAGCAGAACAAGGGAGCCAGAGTTACTACATACAGAAAATGTTCTGTGTAAAATCTTTTCGTTTGTGAGTATTCGTCATTATTTATAAGTCTATTAAGCGCTGGATAAGCCACACAAAGCATTCAGAGGCCTGGGCTGATCTGGGGCTGCCTCCTGCCAAACTCTGGCTTATACTGTGCTGAATGTGGGGAGGCAGAAGTCACAGAGAACCAGGGGTCTCAAGGAAACTTTGTGGTAGGGGGAGAATGGGTATTTGATAGGGGTTTGGAAGAATAGAGGAAGTAGGACAAGGAAGGTTTAAGAGAGGAGAGAGTGAGAGCTAAGGCATAAGCATGGGAACCTGGAGGTTGTGTTAGAGAAGATCAAGGTCTCTGGTAGCTGAAGCCCAGAGCCTGAGCCAGGGCCAGGGGACCAGCCATAGAACCTCAAACTAGAGAGGTCTGTGAAGGCCAGACACCCCAGTGACTTCGTACAGGTCATTTAGCCTCTGGAAACCTCACTCTGTTATCTGTGTGTGAAGAGGTGCTGTGTACTTCCCAGCGTCATAGGACGGAGGGATCACGCACAGACAATGCCAGGTGCTATATCTGGCAGACGTAGAGGACGTAATTAACATTGGTTCTTCCTACAGTTTAATAAAATGTTTGGACTTCATTCTGCTCCCACTGTGGCACTAGAAAAAGACAATCATTTGTCTTTTCAAAGATAATTTTCACTTATTTATGGAAATAACTATTCAGAAATGTACAAAGGAGAAAAAATTAACAATCATCTACAGTTTTACACTAAGAATTCACCACAGTTAACATCTTGGCAGATTTGCATCTGTACTTGATTTTGTAAAACATGGTATCATATCCATCATAACAAAAATTGTTTAAAATAAGGTACAATAAAAGCCCCATTTATGTCCCACATAATTGTTTGGGGTATGAATCATTTTTGACAAACTTACAGGCATCGCAGGTAAACGGATGAATGTTTTCTATAAGGTATTGGGGTTGCTGTGAGGATGAAATAAGCATATAATGTCATTGGGCCAGGCACATTGTGCCTAATAAATGCTAGATCGTGGTAGTCAGCAGTGGCTACAGATGAGCAGGGACAATTGCGTCACTCTTAGAGTCGTTTCTGTCTAGGAGTTAGTAGCAGTCTAGTTTTCAAGTTGGACCTCAGATTGCAAGATCTTTTCATCCTCATTTGAGGGAAATATTCAGCACCTCTTTGTGGTAAACTGGGAAGGGGGAGATGATCTTGAGTCATGGTTTAGCACTGCTAGTTATAGACAGTGTGATATGAGATGAGTCACTTGAGCCCCTGCTTTCTTGTCGCAAGCTGAGAACTGTACTGTCAGCCTCCCAGGCTCCTTGGGACTTTCAAGAGCTGATACATGGAGTGCTGGGGGGAGGGTAGGTGTTCCCCAAATTAGTCTACTTCCTTGGGGTCTCTCTCCCCCTCCCTTTTTCTGACCCTCTATTGCTCCACTCCTTGAAACCAAGTGTTTAACACTCAGTAACCGACCATAATGCCCTTAGAAAGCACTTTACAGTCTTCCTAGTTCCACTTTAGACCTCCCCTCTTATTTCTGACTATTCCTCCGATCTTGATCTTAGAGTTAATGAGTATTGATTGTGACATCTGTGTTCACCAGTGGCCCAAGAAAGGGGGTGCGTGTGTTGGCTGCCTCTGGTTAACAGCTCAGCTGAAGGCAGACAGCAAATTAGCTGTTAGAAGGTGGTCCTTTGCACCTGAAATTCATTACAGATTTAAACCCATTTTGAAAATGCTGCTTTAAGTCTATGAACCAGAGTAAACGCCTGGGCCATTTGGTGAGAAACCCGTTTTGCTTAGTGATTAAAAAATCTTGCACTGCCTAGTTCCTTGAGCTTTGCTAAAATGTGCGATAGCTTCTTTTTATCATAAAGCAGGTGTCAAGAGAAGACTTTGTGTATGTTTATGATCATTATGTTGTATTAAAGAGTCGTATTGAGTTCCAGAATGAGGACAGGAATGCTGCATATTCCTCTACCTGCAAAGCAATTAAATTATTGTCTGACATGTTTATAACTCCAGAACCAGTAATCAGCTTTTGGTTTGAATAGGGGATGTGGTGTTATAATCCAGTGCTTTGCTGAGAGGTTCATTTTTAGCATTTGCATTTGATAATTTAATTTAAATAATACTGAGCGAGCACAGTTACACTTCTTGGCAATTGTCAGAGTAGTGGGAAAGAATGCAGGGCACAGACTGTTTTTTTTTTTTATAAATAATTTTGTATTCCTGAATGGTTTTTACGTCCTTGTTATTAACCTCTCCTGCCCTCACTGAATAAACTAGAAAATGGTAGTAGCCTCTAAAGTCACAAGTATTGTGTCTCTCTTTGTTCCCAATTCCCTCTTCCCATGGAAACAATATCTGAGCCATCTCTAAATTTCCATGAGATTGTGAAAGGCCTGCAGTGAACCATTAAGAAAAAAATCCCCCCAAAGGGATTTTTTATTTGCAAGATGCCTTTATGTATTAGAGATCAATTTTCTGATAAGATTCTCTATTCCAGAGAATATTTGGTAATTTTAGCAAAAGTAAGTACTTGCCACAGGAATAGTGAATCCCGAGTTAATGCCCCATAATATTACAAACTAAATGAAATAAATTGCAGTCTCTTCTCTCCAGCATCTCCCTCCAAAATGGTGAGTGATTTCAGGATTTTCTTTTATAGGACTTTACAGCTATCAAGTTTCTTTACAGAATTTGTTTACCTCAGGGCAAAATATGCTAATTGGCTTCCAGCCATGAATCCTTAGTGCCAACTTCGCATTGTTCCCATTCCCATCATTATCCTTCTATTTCTCAAGCTCCAACTCCAGATAGATTTTTCCCATGTGTTGTTGACTTGAAGACCATAGGTTAGAGAAAGGAAATGTATGTCTTCTACATGTTATTTTTATTATTTTCCCCTCCATTTCGCATGGCTTGGTAACCTTGCCCAATATGACCTGCCTAAGCCTTTCTCAAGCACCAAGTCTTGAATTCAGGAAGATCAAATGAAGTTGTCATTTACTGTGCTTTCCTGTTCCCTGCATATGCCTTGTCACCTAAAATGCTAATTAGCTGCAAATACTGCACAGGTCAGCCTATGCATGTCTCTAAGAAAGGCCCTTTTATTAGAGGATGGTGTTTTCCAACAGATGCTATCTGTACCTGAGTTAAAAATATTTTAGTGGATGTTTTGGTATTTCAGATTCCACTGGGAATCTTCCCAGGGAAGGAAATGGAAGAATCGGTGGAGATGTGCATCTTCCCTCTGGTTTATTTAGATTCAGCATGAGTGGCCATGCATAAACCTTTCAGGCAGCACACACACCAGTGTAGCTGGGGGTTAGCAGGGGTCTCCCTCCCATTCATATTTTAAATGTGTCCGGGGAGATAAGGTCTAGAATCTGTCCAAAAACCCTGTGAAAGATGTCTTTCCATTAAAGAACAGCCCTTACTCTCTGCCAGTCACAGTGCTAGACAGTGTTCAACTATAATCTCTTTCAAATCTCCCCAAAACCATAGACCCCACTGATCCTCTTCCAGATGCTGAAACTGGAGTAGAGGGGTCAGCTCTCTTACCTGTGGTCACACTGTCGGCAACAGAAAAGTGAGATTAATGTAGGTCTCCTATGCCAAAGTTCATGTTCTTTACACGCCCTCACATACTCCAGCTACTACCTCATGTGCATATGAGCAAATCTCCTGTCAGTGTAGAGTGCTGTTAGGCACATCTGTGAACTTGCCCTTTGTCAGTATTGCTCACCCCTGAATCCCTGTCAGTTCTGGAATGGTTAATTAGGAAAATAGTTGCCAGTGCCCAGTAGCTAGAATGATGTCCTACACAGGGTCTTGTATGTTTGAATCATAGGACCCAGAGGATCCATTTGGGCAGAAAGTAAGCCCTTGGCTTAATCTTCTTCCCTCCTGCTATCTCTTTTGGTCAGGTTTTACCCAAATCACACAGTACTGCACTTGAGTGTACTTTAGTTCATCTTAGTCTTTAGTGTTGGTGATTAAGCTAATGAAGTAGAGGTGATAAAACATCTCTGGGCAGCATAGAGTCCATCTCCTTCTGTGTGAACTGTTTAAAATATCTTACTATTGTAAGGGGGTTGATTCATGCCAATCAAAGAGGGAACTTGAGAGAAGTCTTTTGATTTGGAAGGTTATCATTCTGAAATACTGCCTGACGGAGTGGCTCTGTGAAATGGAGACATAGTGTTCCAGAAGCAATGACCAAAACACAAGTTGGCAGCTTCCGAGGGATCCTGAGCAATGATCCAGGCCAGTTTCATATACTGCCCTTGTGGAGTAAATGTTACACATGGAGTAAATGTGGAGCCTGATAAAACCCTGTGAACATAGATACTTTATCATAGCAAATGTAACAATTTTCATTTGTTTTAATTCCATGATTAGTTCTCTTAATAAAAATGTCTATTTAAGCTATTTAAGACACCCACTAAAAGTCTCTAATATTAATTTCATGGAAAAATTCCAACAGAACTATATTAGTTTTCCCCCCATTAAGGTAACATTATGGACTTTTAATGGAGCTCTTAGCTGTAATGGTTTTTATTGGCCTAATTATTAAATGAATTAAAATGTGTCTCCATGTCTACAACATTATGTAATAGTGGTATCGGAGAAAGAGGGCACACTACGATTGGTTACTGAGGGATAAAGGAGAAGCCCTAAATTCTACCTCCTTTATATACACACATAGTTCATCTAAAAGGAAAGACAAATAATACTCTAGATTCTTGGATGTATTTGTCTTTCTCTATTTAGGTAGTTTGTAACATCAAAATGCTGTGGTTACTGTGTTATGCTATTACATGCGGGGAACTTCTGTTTTTCTTGTCTGCCTATTCTCTTTTTTGATGATTTCCAAAAGCAATGTTAGAATTTTAGCAATGATATTAAATATATGATGGAATCTTTGAATTCCATTTTTGTAACTGATTTTTAGTATAAAAGTAATATGGTTAATAGTATAAATTGCAACCATGCAGAGGGAGGAGAATAAAATATCAAATCTTACTTTCCAGAAATACCATTGTTGAAAACTTGAAGCTGTTTTAGTATATTGATTTTTGGCTTCTAATAATAACTGGCATTTCTTTGGCACAGATGCAAATCTGTGACATGCTCGCCTCCAATCCCTGTGCCCTGTCCCAAAGCAGAGATCACTAAGGAATTGCTGAACTCTCACTGAGAACAGGACAGCTCTGAGTTCTGTCTCAGGATTGTGCTTTGGAAAAAAAAAAATATATCTGACATGAGTTCATATGGGAATAGAAATTTTGCATCTCTGATGTTCCCACAATTTATATTTTCATTGACACATGCATGTGAATCTCATTTGCTCATCAGAGAAATTCTGTGAGAAAAGAATGATCATTATCAGCCCTATTTAACAGACAAAAACCCAAGACTCAGTAAGGAAGGGACCAAATCAGGGCATGTAGCTAGGGAGGAATGAGTCAGAATGAGAAGATGCAGCACCTAACTCCTAGTGTACTGATCCTTCTATTGGTCTTTCATTCATTCACTCCACAAGTTTACAGTGAGCATTTGTGCGTGTCAGGCACGAGATGGTCAGCAATGCACACGCAGGCATGGTCTCTATCCTCAAGGAATTTCCATTCTGTTGGAGATAGATAATACAGTGACAAATAAGATGATTTAAGGTAACATTGGATAGTATGAAGAAATAAATTAAATAGAGAGAGCTGTTCTGTGGTGCTATAGGGAGTAGCAAGGTGTCTGTCAAGACTGACATTTGAGCTGAGACCCAATAGGAGTCACTAAAAAACGTGGGCACAGAGTGTCAAACAGAAGCAGAGGGAAAGGAGCTGACATAAAGGGCTCCAGGTTAGAGGAGTCCCAAGTGTTCAAGCGAGATCTTTGAATGAGTCTGGAAGAGAGAAGACAGGTGGGCTGGGCCAGTTCATGATCATGCATGACCATCATAAGGAAAGGGGTGGATTTTATTCTCCTTTTATTGGACGCCCATCACAGAGCAATGAAGGAGTGATGTAATCCAATGCACTTGGGTAGGGAGTGGAGTAGCCACTTCCTATCTCTACAACAGTATTAACCAACCAAGTCACGGGAAATAATTTTATTTTGATTGCAAACTCAAGTGAGCCATGTTTGTTGCAGATGTACACTTCTACCTGAAGGCGTGGCATCCCCTGTCTCACTTCTTGCCTGTAGCCAAGGCCCAAGATTAGGACCCCAGGGCAAGACACTCAACAGAGATTCTAGTAGAGGCAAAAATGAAGAAAAGCTCATTGCGTATTATATCAACAATTGGGTGTGTGGTGTTCTGAAAGGAGAGAGATAAATAAACCTGTTTTGATAATAAGAGAAGGCACATCTTGTAGCCACCCTGTTCAACTGAATGTAGCTCTGTTCTTAAAAGGGCATTTCACAGGCCTATCTTTAATATACAATTAAACTTAGCTTCAATGTTATTTTTGGTTACTTTTATCCTCATATCCTTTGAGATAGTCTCATTTATGTGAAAATAGTAAGAGTCATTGTTATTGTTATGCAGAATCATAACAGTTTGTTGAGTAATTTAACTGCAGGAGACACTGAGCTGAGTGCTTTATGTTGCATTCTTTCAACCCTTTGGGGTTGGTACTATTTTATGTCATTTTACAGATAAGAAAACTGAGTCACAGAAAGGTTATCTAATAGGTACCCAAGATCATACAAGAGTAGAGTCTGGGAGATTTAACTATAGACTCCTTACTCTAAACCACAAGTTTCCTCCCACATAGTGTCCAGTGGAATGGTGCGCACGCAGTTTGGAGTAAACTAGGAGTGGGTCTGAGCCTGTCTCGGTTTCTTCAACTATCCCTTAGGGGTTACGGTGGCACTTTCCTCAAAGGGTTTGGTGAGAGTAAATGAGATAAACTGAAAACATGGAGCAGATTATGCAGTGCCCAGCAAGTGCTCTATGGTCAGACCTGTTCCTCAGGCACAAGGCCTCTCTGCCCTGACACATGGATGTAACAGTTGAGGCAATTGACCAAGGATGTAGAGCCCTTAACACAGTATCTGATGTTATCCTTGACTTTCTGTAAATAATCCTTGTTATTATCTTGTTAATCTGAGAACAAATGATGTCTTGAATTTGTAACACCTATTTCAAATCAAAGTAACAATTGGGGAAAGCTTGTTTGTATCTCTTCTACATTTTTTCTTTATGAAAAAGAAATGAGCACCATTATTGATGCTGTGAATGTGTCCAAAATTGAGTTCCAGTAATGCTAATGGGTTGGCACATTTTTGCTTCTGTCTGATGCTGTTTCTGAAGGAGCCATTTGTCATATAATGATAAAATTCAGTGCAAGACCTTTGAAGGAAAGTGATGTCTAATAGTTTGAGTCAACTTCTGACAACAATATGTTCTAGAGAACTACAGATGTTCTCAAGTCACATAATATTTCTAAAAAATTCCATGTGATATTTGTCTGATCGAGCATCTGGCATGATGAGGGGAGTATAGTTTTTTTTTTTTTTTTTCATGCTTGAGAAAACATCTTTGGCTAAGTTCATGCGCAGTACTCTGCACATGTGGCAGTGATATTAATTGTTCCCAAAACTATGTCCCCCATTAAAGAATCCCTCCCAAAGGTTCACATAAACATGAAATACAGCTGGTAAATGCTATGGGCTGTATCTGTCCCTCTTTGGACAGGTTCAAGCTAATAGTACCACTAAATCTGAGTGAGAATAGAAGACAGTCTTTGCCTTCACTGGGTCTTTTTCCCTCTGAAGTCATAATCTTGTTAATGAAAATAAGGGAGAATTTGCCTTCATTTTTCAAATGAGGGAATCAGGCAAACACTGTACTTCCACAGGTTTCCAAACGTTCGGTCAACTCTTTTTTGTGAAGTCCTGTCCTTTAATTTGACCAAAGTCCTATGAAGCTTTAAATTAACCTCTGGTGATGTTCAGAAGGAAATCCTCACTGAATTCTTACAAGGGCTGTGCCCCCCCGGATGGCAGCAGGGGAAAGGGAAGGTGAGGGTTTTTTGGTGAGCACTGGGCTGGAAGCTGGAAGGTTCAGGTTTCCTCTGCCACTAATAATGTGACCTTGAACAAAGCCTGGGTCTCCTTGTCATCTAAGGTAAAATGAGGCACTTGGACAAAGGTTCGCTTCACACTTTTTCCTTTGACCTTCCTCTCTTGAGACTAACAATGTGCACATCTTTCTGGTCTGTGGTGAAGAAAGGCTGCTTTGGTATTTGGCATCACAATTTTCCTGCTTTATTTTTGATGAACACTTGAAATAGAAGTCCCGACACTGAGCTCCTCGAAAAGACTCTAACATTGTATGCATAAGCTTGAGGACAGGGGAATATTTAAGAGGTAGGGGAAAGTTTTGTGATTTTCATTTATTCAGTGAATGTTGAATACCTATTCTCTGCCAGCTACAGAGCTAAGCAAGGGAAGTTGCATGGTGATCTGGGCAAAGGCAGTCCCTGACCCTCAAGACCTCCATTATAATCAGAAAACTCTAGACACAAGGAAATGGGCAATCACAGTGGAGTAGTGCAGAGGAATGGTAGGGTCCGGTGCAACACCAGGTACTATACAAAAGCTTGAGAGAGAGGCTCAGTGCTCACAGGCCCATCAGCTATTCGAGGGAGTTCATGACCTAAAAAAATAAGGGGGGAGATAAGAACCTGCAAACCAAGGAAATGGAATTGGTGTGCACTATTGTATACCAGGTGGACAAATACATTTGAGTGTTAATCTATAACTAATAAGGCATTCAGCATTGTAAAGCTTGGTTTAAAGATTTTTAGATGATTGTGCACATTATTGTCACCATTGTAACTAATATATGTTGAGCTCTTGCTAAGCATGTAACATCAGTGATCTCATTTAATTATCACAAAGAATCCGTGAGGAGGTGGTATAGGACTGCTTTACCCAGGAGAACACAAGCACTTGTGGACATTATCTGTTCAAGGTCTTTCAGCCAGGAAAAAAAAAAAAAAAAAAAAAGCAAAGCTGGGAATTAAATCAAGGTCTGGCTTGTTAAACTTAGCACTAGTATATATTTTCATGATTTTTGGATCACAGAGAGGGTATACCTGGAATCCTCACTTCCCAAACAGGTTGGAAAGTCATGTTTTCTTGAATTATTTTACAAGGTGACCAGGCTTTAGATTTAAAAACAAAAATCAAACATCTGCTCCATCTGTTCCTCCCCACCGTGGAAGGCATTCATTCTCTCCTAGGCAGGTTTTGAGAGGCCCTCAATTATCAGCTCAAACAGAGAAGGTTTAATACACCTATCTGTGGCCCCAAAACAGTCACAGAGTTCAAAGAAGAAGCAGAGCTCTAAGGGGCTTATTAACAATTTAATATTTACAAAGAATGTGGGATTGTTAATTCCATTTGCTACAGAACAACCGTCATTATGATTAAGACCTAGTCCCCGCAGGAATGCAGAAATGTGAAATCCGTTTTGTGACTGCACAGCTCCCACTGTCTTTTCTAAGCTGCCGTAAGATCCTCATCATATGGCTGAGTGCCATCCTCTTTCTCTTCTGGTTGACCTTGACACCTCCGCTTGAGCATCTGTATGATCTTTTACTTTATGGAAGTTTGATCCAAATGATACAAAGCCCCCCCGAAATAGTTCTCATTGATCATATTACCCACAGAGCACTTGGGCCCATGGAAATGTCCTTGCCCCAGAAGTACGCTGGCTTATTCATTCAGTAAGCTTTGATGGTGGCAAGTCTGAACTAGGCCCTGCGGAAACAGGAACGAATCAGTCCTGTGCTCTCGAGATGCCATGGTCAGTAGACCATCGTGTAAGTGAATTGAGAGCCTCTTTGACTCTAAGTGACAGAAACCCAACTCACCCTGCTTTAAGGAAATGAGGAAGAATTTATTAGCTCATACAGCTGAAAAGTGTGATGCAATGGTAGAGCTGACTCAGGCATGACCGATCGAGGGCCACATGAAATACCATTAGTCTTTGTGTCTCTGCTTTTTTCAGGCAGCTTCTCCCCAAGGAAGGAAATGTGAACTGCAGCAGCTTAAGGCTCCCCATATACAAGTTTATAATGGACATTTATTTTTCCGCAGCAATGCTAAAAAATGTGTACCGAAGACGAAGACTCTGGCCCAACTTGAATAAATTTACATTCCTGAATCAAAAATCTGTGGCCAGAGGGTTGTTGCCCTGAGAGAACAGATTTGGATCTGAACCCACCCCTGAAGCCAGTAGAGATGAGATAAATCCCATCTAACACAAGGAACAGAATAGGTCCCCAGAGGAAAAAGTGATAACTTAAACAGGAGGAAAGCCAGTTTACAAAAGACAAAAGTTGGGATAAAGCATTAATGATCCCAGAAAAAAGTGGGGCGAAAGCTCAGAATTTCTCCCCAGAGAGGTTGACAGAGCCCTCAAGGATGATTGCCTGAGTTAAAAATCAATTGTACTAGGAGTGTGGTCTGGGGAGTAGTTTTGTTTTGCTAATGTTTTAATCAGAATAATCTAGGAAAATGACATCTATTTGAAAAAAGTTTTCATGGCATCTGCCAAGCATATGCAGGAACCAGCCACATTAGTGCTGGGACTCCAGCGATGGACAAAATAGGCACTATTCTGCTCCTCGTGGACCTTACAGT